>NW_020837976.1:15706197-15806641 GCF_003676395.1 Aethalodelphis obliquidens
TTTTTTTGCGGTACACGGGCCTCTCACTGTTGTGGCCTCTCCCGTTGTGGAGCACAGGCTCTGGACGCACAGGCTCAGCAGCCATGGCTCACGGGCCCAGCCACTCCACGGCATGTGGGATCTTCCCGGACCAGGGCACGAACCTGTGTCCCCTGCATTGGCAGGCAGACTCTCAACCACTGCGCCACCAGGGAAGCCCAATTTCATTTCTTTTTAAGGCTGCATAATACTCCATTGTATATATGTGCCACATCTTCTTTATTTATCTGTTGATGGACTTACTCTATTCTTACAGCATAAATCGAAATGTTACAATGCATTTTTCCTTCACTGGTTTTTGTTGTTGTTTTTAGTTTGGACGATGAAACACTTTTCTGAAAAATGGGGCTACTTCTTTCTTCTTTCATGTCCTCTTTTGCACGTTGTACAGACTCTGTGCAGAGTCAGTACAGTGTAGACAATGAAGCAAATATGTAAAATGCAAATTTTCTTTGTGCCTCAATGCAAGGTTGTCTGGGTGCTCATTTGGTGGTTCAGTTCTGTTACTGAGGATGCCAGTCAGCTCTCTGTTACTGAATTTCTGTTGCTCCTTAAACATAAGTGAATAACTGAAAGGACAAATATTTGATCAGGACATTGGAAGTTAAAATTTGCTTTTCTTTCTCTATTGCCAAAAATTCTGAGTCAATTAAAGGTGCAGCATACTGCCAAGAATGCTGGACAAGGTATGAGGGCACTGAAGTTCTAGTGCAGGGCTAACCACTAACAAGTGATGGGCCCTCAAATAAGTCACTTGATCTTTGTTCTTTTGTAAATTCAGGATAGAACAATTCCTGTCTCTTTATGGACACTTAATAATTATGCTTTGAATGAAAGAATAATTAGTCTCAGTTTCCCCATATGTAAAATAAGGGGTGTGCACTAGCATGGTCTCTAAAAACTGTTTTCACCATGAAAATCTAAAAACTACTTCTGATTGGTAAACATTTATTCTGTGTGTTTCAATTGAGGCAACTCTGCAGATGACTGTTGTTTTTATGGAAGATGTGTTTGTGCCCACATGTGCTGTTTATATGCTCCATGTAGATTTTAACTTACACAACTTTCGAGAACAGCCAGACAAAAAGTCCAGAGGGCACACTGAAGGATTCTTACAGGAAGCTTATAACCTGTCTCCTTTGGCTAATTTGCAAAAGCATTTTTTGATTTAAAACAGAAGGAAGGCAAATCCCTAGGAGAAAACTCACATCCACTAATGTTCCTTCTGGAGTGAGTTATGAGAGGAAGCCCCAGATGGATTATAGGCAAAGGTTAAACTTTGAGACACTAATTTATTGAAAAGGTAAAGATAGTAAAAGAACAAAAAGTGCCCTGAATGCTATGTCCGAGCGTCCTTTTTGCCCCATGCCCCATGCATTCCAGTAATTTAAGGACCTCTAAAAAGAATATGTGCGTCTGTAGAGGCAATGTCACCCAGATTCCTAAGGAAAGTTTTTCTCCCTTGGAAACAATAGAAATGATCATTCCAGTTGGATTTTCCAATTAGACAAAACTGGCAAACTTTAAAAAAGACATTTCATTTTGAAAAAGATCAAGCCTAATAGAGCTGTTTGGAGGTGAAAGTATCAAAGCATCTAGTGGTATTCTGGAAAAATATTTTTGTGTACAGTGAATACAGTGATATTTAGTACCGTATTTCATCAATTTGAAAGTTTCCATTATTTTCACATTTCTAAAATCATTTTATTACCAATAACGTCTTACAATTGCTATGGGTTAGTTGAGAGTTGGGTCCAGTTGTCATCAAGTACATATGTATATGTGTATATGTATATGTATATGATATGTGCACCTGGTTATTATTCTTGATGGTGTATCCTGGCACCTATAACTTCTTAATATTTCAGTCAATATACCTTTTAAGGACCATTTGAGGGAGGAATATGCATACTGATTCTTTTCTGAAAAACTTCTGTGACACCATTCAGTAAGATAAAGAAAAAACACCTTCATCTAAACTTGTAGAATAGGGGGCTGTGGTTTGGAAGAAAGTTCTGGATACAATAATGGAGCAGTCTTTTAAGAAATTCTGCATCACCAACATGCTAGAAGAAGAGGACACGGAGGATAATAAATGTAAATCTTTATGTATTTTTGAAATATTAGTACTTAAATATGTAATTTTGTTTTTCCTTTTTTTCTTCCCAAATTCCTGCTACTAAGTCATGCATTCCCAGAACTGTCATTTGGCACTGTTGTCCGAGTACTCGGTGAAGAAGTTTTAATCAGGTGAACTTTGGAGAGTACACTTTAAAAACATAAATCTTGGGCTTCCCTGGTGGTGCAGTGGTTGAGAGTCTGCCTGCCAATGCAGGGGACATGGGTTCATGCCCTGGTCCGGGAAGATCTCACATGTCACGGAGTGGCTGGGCCCATGAGCCATGGCCACTGAACCTGCACGTCTGGAGCCTGTGTTCCACAACGGGAGAGGCCACAACAGTGAGAGGCCCGCGTACCACAAAAAATACAAAAAATATAAATCTTTATGGGATTCTTCAAAAAGCATTTCTCTAAAAATGAGGTATGGTAGATGAATATATTAAAGATCCCACCTAATGTTCTCTGTATCCACACCCTTTGCAAATTGACTTTGCAACAAGAATTGGGAGTCTATTTCTCTACCCCGTGAACCTGGGCTAGACTTGTGATTGACCTTGGCTGAAGAAATAAGATGGCAGTGATGGTGTGCCACTTCTGAGATTAGGCCTTAATAGGCCTTGCACACTTATGTGCTCTCTCAGAATGATGCCATCACCACACAGACAAATCTAGGATAGCCTGATGGGGGAGAGAAACCATGTGGAGGACAGTCCAATTGTCTTATTGAGGACATCCTAGACTACCTTTTATCCAGCCAGTGTTCAGACATGTGAGATAACCCAGCCAAGATCAGCAGAGTTAGCTTGCCTTATGTATGGCTGTCTAAAGACTTATGATTGAGCCCAATCAAGAACACAATTGCCCACTGAACTACGGACTCCTGAGCAATAAAAAATGCTTAGCATTTTAAGCCTCTGAGATATGGGGTGATTTGTTACACAGCAATAGCTCACTGATACATGAGGAACAGCATATGCTTCTCACATAAAATCAGGTCATTCTGAAGTTCCCATTAAGATGCTTTTACTGAAGGTGTTTTGGAGATTTTGAATCCCACATATCTATCTATTTCTGCATTCCCAGGAGTAGAAGCACTGAAATTCTGTATGACAGGCTGCTCTTGAGGTATTTTCAACTTAGTTGGAATCAGGATTTGCCAGAAATGTTGTGAGACAGCTTGTTTAAGTGAAATTTCCTGCTCAGTTTCTTTTTTTATGGGAGAAGGAGAAAGAGAAAAAAAAAACATGATTTTTGGATGGAGTTCATCTGTGCTGGACTGAGAGGAACCAATGCATAAGGATCTTCAAGTTCTTTAGAAACTTTGGCAAAGTCTTAACCCACCTGAGAATTCTTAAAATTGAATGTTTGAAGTGTGATTCTAAATTAATAACACTGACATCACAAATTTCTCCCACAAATTAATCTCTCACTCCTCAAAAATCTTCTGTTTACAAATTGCTCAGTCTTTCTATGGCTTTAAAAAAAAAAAGATGGAAGTGTTCTTTTACTATCATACTTATAAATTACTGGAAGATTGTCTTTATTTCTTTCCAGGCCTCACATTGGAAGGGAAATTTTAGACACCTTACTATTTGGTTAATATTTTACATGTCAATTTTTCAATTCAAACCAGGGAACCAGAGAAGGGTATGAGTAAAACTTAAGCTATAGGTGCACATTTAGAAAAAAGAAAGAGCAAAAGATGAATATGTATGAAACATATTTAAAATGCCATATTTATGAGGAGAGGAAAAATATTGGAGCCTTGCTTTCCCTTTACATATTTTCAAAACACCACATGGGATTGAGTGGGACCAAGTGAAAAGTATAAAATTTGTTGAGTGTGGCGGGCAGGCATTTGAGTGTGGCGGTGAAGTAACAAGTTGGCAACATGAATTGCCTGGGGCTGATGGGTGAGAAGACACACTGAGGCTTTGGGATTAAGTAAAGACACACATTCTCTAGTCTGCTTTTCAACGGGACATTTGATAGGATGCTTGCTCTCTTTCTATGTCAGTATATTTCATCCTAGAGGCTGAGAATGGCAAGGCCACCAGTTGCTTCTCAGGGGGCCAGGAGATGTGCTTGCTTTTGTATCTGTTGCATCCTTATTGCCTCTGTGCAAGCTCTGTATCTGCACCAAATCCCAGTGGTGGTAACAGCAATGCCACTTTGTTGCAATAGACTGTGAAAGGGAAGAAAAGGCCAGAGGAAACAGTCAGTTTGAGAGATTGTAATGCAGCTGGCAATCATTTCATTCATTCTGTGCTCAGGCCTGTCATAGGCCCTGACTGGTTGAAACAAGAAATGGAGGAGGGCTTCCCTGGTGGCGCAGTGGTTGAGAGTTCGCCTGCCGATGCAGGGGGACATGGGTTCGTGCCCTGGTCCGGAAAGCTCTCACATGCCACGGAGTGGCTGGGCCCGTGAGCCATGGCCACTGAGCCTGCGCGTCCGGAGCCTGTGCTCCACGATGGGAGAGGCCACAACAGTGAGAGGCCCACGTACCGCAAAAAATAAAAGAATTGGAGGAGACAGGGGCTGCCCTCTCCAACACAACAATTTCACATATTCATGACCAAACCATGAAAAACCACATAAGCTCAGGAGACATGGACAGAAGAGTTAGTATTCATGAAGAAGGTTCTGATTAAATAGGTATGAACAGCTGTTATTTACTATTATTTGTGAGTCCATGCAGCAATAAACATGAATAATTCAGATCCATGTATTAGCATAGAAGATCTCTAATACATATGGTTGAGTAAAAAAAAAAGCTTCAAGTTAAGACCTATAATGTAATACCACTTGGTATCATTATCAATCAACTTAACAAATCTATATATTTCTAACTTATAATGATAAAAATTCACAGAAGAGAATGGAGTGGCATGAACAAAACAGTTACCACTGTGAAGAGACTGGGATATGGGGAGGGCCTGGTCAGAAGTATTTTTGTATCTCGTTACTATAACGCATTTATGTACTAACTGAATTAAATAAACAAATTAAAAATAATTAAAACAAGTGAACTATGGGTATAAATAAATAAAACTTATTTACCAGCATTACCCCCTCCCCATCATACACATAAAAACAAAGGCATTCACCTTTGGGTCCCTTATTTTCTGTCTACAGAGATAAGATTTATAGATTGAGTTTGTATTTTGACAAAATGAAATATTCTCTTTTCTTTATTTCTGTAATTTTTTTCTTCTGAGTTCTCAACCACACCTCTCTTTTATTCCCTTCCCTTTCTCAGTCTCTCTTCTTCCTTCTCAATTCCATGAATGTGTTGTTCTCTAAGGTTTGTCTTCAGCCCCTCTCCCTTTTTCTGGAAACTTCTACCCATTCCCACAGAATGAATCAAAAATAACCTTGAGCAGAATGACTTCCTTAATCTGGTTCCAGCTTCAGTTTTCCTATTCTGTTGGGCATCTCCCCTTGCATGTTCTGCCACTATTTTGGGCTCAGTTTTTTCTAAACGTAAATTCATTTTCCCCCCACTCCCAATGGGTTTTTTATTCTTGATTTCTACCAAAGATTTTGCCATTTTTTTCAGTTTCCCAGACTTAGGAGCCTAGTTTACTCTGTAATTCCCCCTTTCTTAGTTTCCTTATGATTCACAACTTCCCATCCAGTCTTTCTTTGCATCTATGCTTTCAGCTTCATTTGTACATTTCCTTATTAGATTCTATCAACCAAAAGCAGGACCAAAAACAAAGTGAGAAATTGAGCTACTTCTTTTGGCAACTGATGGCCTCCAAATGTTTTGTCTGATCTACATTGGTTATTTTGGTTTGAATTGCATGGTTACTACTTTTTCACTCTCAGTTATTAATCAATCACCAAGAATTTACCAAGTGCCAGTTTTACAATCAGCCATGGGAGATATTACAGGCATAAAAGATATGGGCTCTTCTTCTAAGGGGCTAATTGATGAAAGAAATCATCAATACATAATCATCAAGTGGCTTGAAATAAATTTCACAGTAGCATGGAATATGCACAAAATGCAGTGAAAAATCCATAACTCTGCCCCCCGTCACTTCTTTACTTCCACAAACATTAACTATCTACTATGTGGTAGACACTAATCCAGGAGTTGGGAATATGCAACAATTATGTCAGATAATGCCTTGCCCTTGTGGGACTTCTATTCAAGGCAGGGAAATAGATACTAAATAGGTAGTAAGCAAGTAATTAAGATGATTACTGAGAGTAATAAATGCTATAGGAGAAAATAATACAGGGTGATATGATAGAAAGGGCCTGTGGATGAAATTTAGCTAGAAAGGTCAGGGAAGCTCTGTCTGATGAGCTGATATTCGAGTTGAGAACTAAATGTCAAAAGGAGCCAGCTATGGGGAAACCTGGAGGTAGAGGGTCCTAGGCTGGGATTACTCCAAGAGCAAATATGCAAGATGGACATGAGCTTGGTGTGCTTGAGGAATTGCCATATGAAAGAGGCACTCAAGAATGATGAGAAACAGGGACTTCCCTGGTTGCGCAGGGTTTAAGAATCTATGTGCCAATGCAGGGGACACGGATTCGACCCCTGATCCAGGAAGATCCCACATGTTGCAGAGCAACTAAGCCTGTGTGCCACAACTATTGAGCCCGCATACCACAACTACTGAAGCCCACACACCTAGAGCCTGTGCTCAGCAACAAGAGAAGCCACTACAATGAGAAGCCCGTGCACCACAACGAAGAGTAGCACCCGCTCACCACAGCTAGAGCAAACCCGTGTGCAGCAATGAAGACAAAATGCAGCCAAAAATAAATAAATTAATAAATAAATAAATTAATTAATTTATAAAAAGGGTGTATTAAAAAAAAAAGAATGATGAGAAACAAACAGACAGGGTTGTATTGAATACCATGGGCCACACATTGGTTGACAGTTGGGAAGCTAGAACAGGACCTGTTTAGAAGGAGTAAAGTAAGTTCAGAAGGAAATTTCATAAATGTCCTCTCCATGACCATGCCTTGATGAGCAAGCAGCCCTTTCTGACCACACAGACTGTGAAAAGCCCCTCAAGAGCCCTCCTTCTGCTCTCACCACAAACATGTTTCTATGGAATAGCATTTAAAGTCAGATAGATAAGCAGGGGAAAGAAGAAGGAATTGACAAGGGAAGGGAAAAGCAAAGTGAATCAACAACACTTTCCTAAGCGGTTTCCAGAGACATTTATCTATGCGAGAATGAGATGTTTGATATCCTGGTTGAGTAAGTTCTTGATTCTAGGTCATCAATTATGATAATAGAACAAATCAAAAAGTTTCCAGCAAACAGAAATTCTTCATTTCCTGGCTTCTACTCAAGTTTATTGATTGGACTATTGGGTAAAATGATACATTTCATGTAGAAATGCTAGAAAAGATTTTGGCTAGGTCCTTTGCTCTTTCCAATCTCAAAAGTGGTTCAAGGTGCCTGTGACAATTTGAATCATTTATTCCCCCTCTCCTTTGCTTACAGAAAAGGCCAGTGCTTCATAGATAAAATTGCCTTCACTCTTGTCATAGGAGAAATGGCCAAACATGTGTAGCCATATATATTATATATTGAACTGAAAGTGTCTACAACCTTCATTTTCTTCCAAAATATTCCTTCCACTTGTCTTCTAAGATGCTAAAATTGCTTATCACTAAAATCCTGTTCCTTGAAGTTATATAACATAGATTCCTTTTTTGATAAATATATATTCCCAAGAAAGGAGGGAGGGCTCTCGTTGTGTGACTCACTCATCATTCTGAATAGTAAAAATTACATAAGATTTGGAGTCCAAAGACCTAAGTTCAAGGTCGAGCTCCTCCTCTTGCTAGCTGTGTGACTTGGCAAATTGTTTAATTTGTTAAACAAGTTTCTTCCTCTGCTAAGCCTAAATTTCATCTGAGGTGCAAATGAGTATGTGCTGTAGTTTTGCAAATGTTAAAACATCAAATAAATGGAACTGTTGTAAATATTATCAATTGATTAATAGAGATTTTTTTTTTTAAGATTTACTTTATTATCCTTTTGGAAGGTACTGAACTGGAATTTTGAAAGGATTTTGAACAGAAAATCCTGTGGCCTTTGGGTAAATTTGGAATATGAAAAGAATACTGTTTAGTGATTACTTACTCTGTGTTGGAGAAAATGCTAAGTGCCTTACATATCTTCTCATTTCATCATTACAACAGCCTGATGAGGTATATTTACAGCCAAAATAAAGTGAGAAATCAGGGTTCTATAAGTTAATGTACTTCCTTAAGGTTATATATTAGTAACCAGTAGAGGTCTTCAAAGCTCAAGTCCTTAGGCAATCAGTAGCCCTGCCTTCCACTCCCCACAGTGCAAATGCTGGGTTTTAGAAGGAAGGCAGGGTTGCAAAATCTGAGAAATTAGAACTCAAGGTGAGTATCTGTTGAATGTAATGTGAGATAGGAAAAAATGTGCTCACTTAGAGAGCAAGTTTGATCATATTTTTCCCAGTTTTGTTGGTAAGCATCACTTTGTAAATATGCACATTTTTCTGATTCTAATATTCTTCTTTACTGTATATTTGGTATTAAGATAAAAAGGTACCTCAAAATCTCCATTCTTTCCAAAATAATTACCACTTAGACTCCATTCTGTGACTTGTATCCAAAGGAAGAGTATCATGATCTTTGTCACCTTTCTTATCCCCCCCTCTCCCATAAGTACCTGGTTTTATCTTTGAACCGTTATGTTATACCCCAACACTCTAACTTTCCACTTACAAGATAGTAATTTTGCTAAGAGCAATAAGTGGCAAGAGAAAAGAGGGTCAACTGGTGCTGAAATAAAGGATTCGGAGCAAGTGACAGAGACCTGACTAAAAGCTACAGCAGAGATGATGGAATCCAAGGAAACACCCTCTGTTTTGTGAATGGAGATTTCCTTTTAAACAGTATTATTTGCTTCCTGGTCTTAATTATTTCATGTGACTATTATCTTCCAAGTAATCGTTCTAAATTCTTTAAGAAGAAGGCCATGAATTGAATTTATATGCAATTCTAACAATGTTTAGCCAAGGTTTGAGGGGAAAGTGTTCATTTCTCTGTAAATTATGATGAATGAATTGCATGCATACATACATGAATTAATGAATTTCTCTCCTTGTGATGGCATAGCAGCATGGCATTTATAATTTCTCTTATGGCGTTTTAGTTGGTTTAGTGACTTTTTATTGGACAATTACTGCACAATTGATTTCTATACCTCTCAACCACCATTTAAAAAGTCAAATTTAGAGAGCAAAATGACTGTCCGTTTGCAGAAATGTCTTTCCTTTCCTCAAGAAAACCCAGGCTCTTACCTTCTTCTACCTATGCCTGAAAATCTGCCCTAAGTAATAAAAATGATTGAAAGGCACCTTGAAAATACAAAGTGCCATCTAAATGCTAACTGAGGCAATAACAAGACAGTAATAATAAACTGCTTTCTGATAAACATCACTTTCAAGCCCAGGGGAGACATTTTGCAGGGGGAAAGCAGAATAGGTCCTGTGCTTGTCCCTGGGCCATGCCTCACTCTGAATCATACTGTTCTCCTCCATGTGGGCATCATAATTTGCAATGGTCATGAAACAGTACTGGGTGTAAAATTATTCTCATCACCCACATTGTGGAAAGCAATGCGTAGCCAAGAAATCCATTCCCTGACAATCGCCAGGGTTACTTCACTCAAGCTGATTGTTTAGAAAATAAATAAACTTAGGAGGAGTATGCAAGGACTGCTCAGCTCCCCCTTGGTTTCAGCTAGGCCCCTGATATAGCTGCAGCATCCACTCCAGTTTTGTTCAGCCCTGCATCAAGTTGTATCAAGGAACTAACTCACTGGGGACCCAGAGGAGTTATCACCCAATATGATTGGATTTGAGAGGCTTTCAGGAGTCTCCTTGCCATGGACCTCCTCTCTGAGTCTATACCCCTTTCTCTGATGAGAAATATGAAAGCAAGGACAGAGAGCGTGGGCTTAGGGAAGAGTTCAATGGGAGATTGGGAGAAGAAAAGGATCCAGAGAATAAAAGGTTGATCTAGGAGTGCATACCTGTAAGAAATGCAGAGGGTTTTCTAGGAGAAGTAGTCAACCCAAGAACCCTGCAAGGCAGAGAGGAGGCACACTGGGTTTTGGCAACAGAAAGAGAGGAAGGATACATGAGAAGGGGAAGTCCAGGTATGATGACAGTGTTGTCCATACTGATTTTGTATGAATGATGTTCTCTCCTGATGAACATTTACAGAAAAAACATTCTCATTCTTCCAATTGGACCCCTCATTTTTGGCTAAGATCCCATGGTACTCCTTCATCCTCTTCTTATCTCTCTGTAGAGTCCAACTGGACACGTCCTTTTCACAGCTGCCTACTCCACCTGGATGTCCCACAAGCAACTCACTACTTATCCAAAAAGACTCAATATCTTCATCTTCCCTGAGCTACTTCCTTCCCTGACTTCCTCCCTGCAGTGACTTGATGTCACCATTCCCCGCCATCAGAATCTAGTTGTCATTCTTAATTCCTTCCCCCTTTCCTACTACCTGCTTCCCTTGTGGACCAAAATGCCTGATTCATCCCTTCCTTTCCATTCCCAGTGTTACTCCTAAATATCAACACTTTGAGGTAAAAGATCATGGCATGATCTGAGCTGAGTTTACCTCCATTCTATAGGCTGGGAGAGGGACTGCTGTGAAGTTGGGACCTTTTTCCTGGGCAAAGGAGGGGGTCTCTGAAAGAAGCTGAGTTTAAGTGAAACCCCTTTTAGAGCTATAAAGACAGAAATCAGGCTTTCATTTATTATCATACATACATTTTAGGCCTGAGATCAAACATACAAGGATTTAAAAATATATAACATTTATGGCTTTCAGTTTTTTATGGTTTTGTTATTCCTCTACATATTCCCCTGAATTATTAGCAATACAATCCTCATAAGGAAAGGACCTGAGTGCTTATTTCAGTGGTAGTAAGGAACTGAGCTGCTGGGAGAAAGATGAAGGATGCATGTAGGCTTGGGGAGAAGAACCCTAAGAGACAGAGTGGGTGGTGGCAGCTACCAAGAACAGAGAAGAGTAGAAGCAAGCTGTATTTCTGTATTCCTCACTCTTCTGCCCCCAGCAAGAAATACATAGAGCAAAGGCAAGGCCCACGGAATTCTTAGGACAAAGTCACTGTATATAAGACATTTCACATATGCTCTCTCTAGTATGCATTTTAACTCTTCATTTAGGCATACTTATTTTTTTTTTATTTCAAATAAGGAAACTGGGGATACGTGGCTTTAGTGGACACCTATTATTTTCCTATGGCCAATGTCCCTTCCCATATCTCTATTCCTATTAGTTTTTCCATCTGGTGAGGCTGTTCTAGTCCTACTTCTTCTGCTCTAAGTCTATACATCTGATCCATGCTGACTAATCAAAATATTCCATTCCTCTGGTGAGGAGTCTAGAATGGCCTTATAACCCAATGACCAAAATCCTTTCTCAGGGATTGATGGAGATAATTTGAAAGTGTGATGTCTCTCTTTCTAGGACATGAGTAGGCAGGACCATGTATGCTCACAAATTCCCATGGCCGTCTTTGCTGCTTTGTGGAATGAACATACTGAGAATTAAATCAGAGAAAAACTGAGCCAGGAGACATGATGGAGACAATGACAGAGATGAAGGCAATGATGGAGCTCCTTAGAGACCTAATGCCTTGGCTTCCCTCAGACCTTTACCCAAACATCACCTCTAACCACCTGGTAAAAAAATAACCAATCCTGTCCGGCCTAACCTTATGCTGTTTTTCTCCATATCATTTAACACCATCTGTCATGTTATGTATTTAGAAGTTGTCTGCTTTGTTCACTGTTATATCTTCAGCACCTAGAACAACTCTTTACCCAAAGAAGGCAACCAGCCAATATTTGTGGAATGAATAAATAAGTCATTTGTACTTATTTGGATCCAGTTCTGACTAAAGGAGTCCCCAGCCCTTGGATTTCCTAGTCACTAAAGCTGATATAGTCCCTTTTCTAAAATGCAAGCTTGAGTTGAATTTTTGACACTTGAAAATAAGAGCCGTGACTAATAAGAAGGTAGAGTGCCATGTCCACAGTCCCACAGCTGGTCTGAGATAGAGCCATGGGTGAACCCAAGTCTCACAGACTCAGAACCACTGCTTTTCTAGATGTCGGTGTCTCCTTGGGGTGTGATCCATTTACTCCCTGACATTACAGCATGAGGGACTTTGAAAAATCATTTTCTCCCAGCAGCTGAGACATTGGTCAGCTGAGGAGGAGAAAAGGCTTAAAAGGTGGAAGTAGGAGTCTGAAGCTAACTGTACATTAGGAAGGATCCGAATGTGATGATTTCTTATGATTTCCTTTTGTCCAAACTGGCTCTTTTTTTTTTTTTTTTTTTTTTTTTTTTTGCTTAACATCTTTATTGGAGTATAATTGCTTTACAATGGTGTGTTAGTTTCTGCTGTATCACAAATTGAATCAGCTATACGTATACATATATCCCCATATCCCCTCCCTCTTGCATCTCCCTCCCACCCTCCCTATCCGACCCCTCTAA
Source organism: Aethalodelphis obliquidens (assembly GCF_003676395.1). Taxonomy (NCBI): domain Eukaryota; kingdom Metazoa; phylum Chordata; class Mammalia; order Artiodactyla; family Delphinidae; genus Aethalodelphis; species Aethalodelphis obliquidens. The sequence goes on from NW_020837976.1 coordinate 15,718,930, forward strand.
GTGGTCACAAAGCACCAAGCTGATCTCCCTGTGCTATGCAGCTGCTTCCCACTAGCTATCTACTTTATATTTGGTAATTTATATATGTCCATGCCACTCTCTCACTTCATCCCAGCTTACCCTTCCCCATCCCACTGTCCTCAAGTCCATTCTCTACATCAGCATCTTTATTCCTAACCTGCCCCTAGGTTCCTCAGAACCATTTTTTTTTCTTTTTAGATTCCATATATATTTGTTAGCATATGGTATTTGTTTTTCTCTTTCTGACTTACTTCACTCTGTATGACTGACTCAAGGTCCATCCACCTCACTACGAATAACTCTATTTCATTTCTTTTTATGGCTGAGTAATATTCCATATGTGTCACATCTTCTTTATCCATTCATCTGCTGATGGACACTTAGGTTTCTTCCATGTCTTGGCTATTGTAAATAGTGCTGCAATGAACCTTGTGGTACATGGCTCTTTTTGAATTACGCTTTTCTCAAGGTATATGCCCAGTAGTGGGATTGTTGGGTCGTATGGTAGTTCTGTTTCTAGTTTTCTAAGGAACATACATACTGATCTCCATAGTGTATGTATCAACTTACATTCCCAGCAACAGTGCAAGAGGGTTCCTTTTTCTCCACACCCTCCCCAGCATTTATTGTTTGTAGATATTTTTATAACAGCCTTTCTGACCTGTGTGAGGTGATACCTCATTGTAGTTTTGATTTGCATTTCTCTAATGGTTAGTAATGTGGAACATCCTTTCGTGTGTTTGTTGACAATCTGTATATCTTCTCTGGAGAAATGTCTATCTAGGTCTTCTGCCCATTTTAGGATTGGGTTGTTTGTTTTTTTGATATTGAGCCGCATGTGTTGCTTGTATATTTTGGAGATTAATCCTTTGTCAGTTGTTTCATTTGCAAATATTTTCTCCCATTCTGAGGGTTGTCTTTCCGTCTTATTTATAGTTTCCTTTGCTGTGCAGAAGTTTTTAAGTTTCATTAGGTCTCATTTGTTTATTTTTGTTTTTATTTCCCTTTCTCTAGGAGGTGGGTCAAAAAAGATCTTGCTGTGACTTATGTCATAGAGTGTTCTGCCTACGTTTTCCTCTAAGAGTTTTATAGTGTCCAGCCTTACATTTAGGTCTTTAATCCATTTTGAGTTTATTTTTTTGTATGGTGTTAAGGAGTGTTCTAATTTTGTTCTTTTACCTGTAGCTGTCCAGTTTTCCAGCACCACTTATTGCAGAGGCTGTCTTTTCTTACGTGTATGGGTCTGTCTCTGGGATTTCTATCCTGTTCCATTGATCTATATTTCTGTTTTTGTGCCAGTACCATACTCTCTTGATTATTGTAGCTTTGTAGTATAGTCTGAAGTCAGGGAGCCTGATTCCTCCAGTTCTGGTTTTCTTTCTCAAGATGGCTTTGGCTCTTCAGGGTATTTTGTGTTTCCATACAAATTGGGAAATTTTTTATTCTAGTTCTGTCAAAAATGCCTATGGTAGATTGATAAGGATTGCACTGAATCTGTAGTGTGCTTTGGGTAGTATAGTCATTTTCACAATGTTGATTCTTCCAGTCCAAGAACATGGTATATCTTTCCATCTGTTTGTATCATCTTTAATTTCTTTCATTAGTGTCTTATATTTTCTGCATATAGGTCTTCAGTCTCCTTAGGTAAGTTTAGTCCTAGGTATTTTATTCTTTATTTTTGCAATGGTAAATGGGAGGGTTTCCTTAATTTCTCTCTCTGGTCTTTTGTTGTTAGTGCATAGGAATTGGAAAGATTTCTGTGCATTACTTTTGTATCCTGCAACTTTACCAAATTCATTGATTAGCTCTAGTAGTTTTCTGGTAGCATCTTTAGGATTCTTTATGTAGAGTATCATGTTATCTGCAAACAGTGACAATTTTACTTCTTCTTTTCCAATTTGGATTCCTTTTATTTCTTTTCTTCTCTGATTGCTGTGGCTAAAAATTCCAAAACCATGTTGAAAAATAGTGTTGAGAGTGGGCAAACTTTTCTTGTTCCTGATCTTAGTGGAAATGGTTTCAGATTTTCACCATTGAGAATGATGTTGGCTGTGGGTTTGTCATATATGGCCTTTATGATGTTTAGGTAAGTTCCCTCTATGCTTACTTTCTGAAGAGATTTTATCATAAATTGGTGCTGAATTTTGTCAAAAGCTTTTTCTGTATCTATTCAGATGATCATATGGTTTTTACCCTTCAGTTTGTTAATTTTGTTTACCACATTGATTGATTTGTGTATATTGAAGAATTCTTGCACTTCTGAGATAAACCTCACTTGATCATGCTGTATGACCCTTTTAATGTGCTGTTGGATTCTGTTTGCTAGCATTTTGTTGAGGATTTTTACATCTATGTTCATCAGTTATATTGGCCTGTAGTTTTGTTTTTTTTGTGACATCTTTGTCCAGTTTTGGTATCAGGGTGATGGTGGCCTCGTAGAATGAGTTTGGGAGTGTTCTTCCCTCTGCTATATTTTGGAAGAGTTTGAGAAGGATAGGTGTTAGCTCCTCTTCTCTAAATGTTTGATAGAATTTGCTTGTGCAGCCACCTGGTCCTGGGATTTTGTTTGTTGGAAGATTTTTTTATCACAGTTTCAATTTCATTACTTGTGAGTGGTCTGTTTATATTTTCTATTTCTTCCTGTTTCAGTCTCAGAAGGTTGTGTTTCTCTAAGAATATGTCCATTTCTTCCAGGTTGTCCATTTTATTGGCATATAGTTGCTTGTAGTAATCTCTCATGATCCTTTGTATTTCTGAAGTGTGATTTTTTACTTCTCCTTTTTCATTTCTAATTCTATCGATTTGAGTCTTCTCCCTTTTTTTCTTGATGAGTCTGGCTAATGATTTATCAGTTTTATCTTCTCAGAGAACCACCTTTTAGTTTTATTGATCTTTGCTATCATTTCCTTCTTTCTCTTTCATTTATTTTTGATATGATCTTTATGATTTATTTCCGTCTCCTAACTTTGGGTTTTTTTTTTTAATATTCTTCCTCTAATTGCTTTAGATGTATGGTTAGGTAGTTTATTTGAGATTTTTCTTTTTTCTTGTGGTAGGATTGTAATGCTGTAAACTTCCCTTTTAGAATTGCTTTTTTTGCATCCCATAGGTTTTGGGTCATCATGTTTCATTGTCATTTGTTTCTAGGTATTTTTTTATTTCCTCTTCGATTTCTTCAGTGATCATTCAGTTATTTAGTAGTGTATTGTTTAGTTTCCATGTGTTTGTATTTTTTACATTTTTTTCCTGTAATTGATATCTAGTCTTATAACATTGTGGCCAGAAAAGATACTTGATATGATTTCAATTTTCTTAAATTTCCCAAGGCTTGATTTATGACCAAAGATATGATCTATCCTGGAGAATATTCCATGAGCACTTGCGAAGAAAGTGTATTCTGTTGTTTTCAGATGGAATGTTCTGTAAATATCAATTAATTCCATCTTGTTTAATGTGTCATTTAAAACCTGTGTTTCCTTATTTATTTTTCTTTTCTCTTCGGATGATCTGTCCTTTGGTGAAAGTGGGGTGTTAAAGTTCCCTATTATTATTGTGTTACTGTCTATTTTCCCTTTTATGGCTGTTATCATTTGCCTTATGTATTGAGGTGATCCTATGTTAGATGCATAAATATTTTAAATTGTTATATGTTTTTCTTTGATCCCTTTATCATTATGTAGTCTCCTTCTTTGTCTCTTGTAATAGTTTTTATTTTAAAGTCGATTTTTTCTGATATGAGAATTGCTACTCCAGCTTACCTTTGATTTCCATTTGCATGGAATATCTTTTTCCATCCCCTCACTTTCAGTCTGTATGTTTCCCTATGTCTGAAGTGTGTCTCTTGTAGGCTGCATGTATACAGGTCTTGTTTGTGTATCCATTCAGGCAGTCTATATCTTTTGGTTGGAGCATTTAATCCATTTACATTTACGGTAATTATCAATATATATGTTCTTATTACCATTTTGTTAATTGTTTTGGGTTTGTTATTGTAGGTCTTTTCCTTCTCTTGTGTTTCCTGCCTAGTGAAGTTCCTTTAGTATTTGTTGTAACATTGGTTTGGTGGGCCTGAATTCTCTTAACTTTTGCTTGTCTGTAAATATTTTAATTTCTCCATCAAATATGACTGAGATCCTTGCTTGTTAGAGTAATGTTGGTTGTAGGTTTTCCCCTTTCATCACTTTAAATGTGTTCTGCCACACCCTTCTGGCTTGCAGAGTTTCTGCTGAAAGATCAGCTGTTAACCTTATGGGGATTCCCTTGTATGTTATTTTTCCCTTGCTGCTTTTAATATATTTTCTTTGTATTTAGTTTTTGATAATTTGATTAATATGTTTCTTGGCATGTTTCTCCTTGGATTTATCCTGTATGGGATTCTGTGCACTTCCCGGACTTGATTGACTATTTCCTTTCCCATATTAGGGAAGTTTTCAACTATAATCCCTTCAAATATTTTCTCAGTCCCTTTCTTTTTCTCTTCTTCTTCTGGGACCCCTATAATTCGAATGTTGGTACATTTAATGTTGTCCCGGAGGTCTCTGAGACTGTCTTCAATTCTTTTCATTATTTGTTTCTTTATTCTGCTGTGTGGTAGATATTTCCACTATTTTATCTTCCTGGTCACTTATCCATTTTTCTGCCTCAGCTATTCTGCTATTGTTCCTTCTAGATAATTTTAAATTTCATTGATTGTGTTTTTTCCTCATTGTTTGTTTGCTCTTTAGTTCTTCTAAGTCCTTGTTTAATGTTTCTTGTATTTTCTCCATTCTATTTCCAAAGTTTTGGATCATGTTTACTCTCACTACTCTGAATTCTTTTGCAGGTAGAATGCCTATTTCCTCCTCATTTGTTTGGTCTGGTGGGTTTTTACCTTGCTCTTTCATCTGCTGTGTATTTCTCTGTCTTCTCATTTTTCTTAACTTACTGTGTTTGGGGTCTCCTTTTCACAGGCTGCAGGTTCATAGTTCCCATTGGTTTTGGTGTCAGCCCCCAGTGGGTAAGGTTGGTTCAGTGGGTTGTGTAGGCTTCCTGGTGTAAGGGACTGGTACCTGTGTTCTAAAGGCTGAGGCTGGATCTTGTCTTTCTTGTGGGCAAGACTGCATCTGGTGGTCAAGACCACATCTGGTGGTGTGTTTTGGGTGTCTGTGACCTTATTATGATTTTAGGCAGTCCCTCTGCTAATGGGTGGTTTTGTGTTCGTGTGTTGCTAGTTATTTGGCATGGGGTGTCCAGCACTGGAGCTTACTGATCGTTGAGTGGAGCTGGGTTTTAACATTGAGATGGAGATCTCTGGGAGAGCTCTCTCCAATTAATATTACAAGGGGCAGGGAGTTCTCTGCTGGACTAGTGTCCTGAACTTGACTTTCCCACCATGGAGTCTCAGGCCTGAAACCTGGCCAGAACACAAAGACCCTGTCAGCCACATGGCTGCATCATTGTGGAGAAGATGGACTGAAGCCAGGAGAGAGCTAGAGGATGGGAGACCTTTCAGAAGGCTTGTTTGATGAAATCAGGCAAAGGATAGTGAAATTCTGTACCCAGGCTCTACCTGCGATGGGGAAAAGGGTGCCTTGGAAAACTGACTGTGCCATTCCACCCAAACTGGGTAATTAATTCACTCTTTTACCAGGGCCAATCATCTTTATGGAGACATTTTATGATTAATTTAGATTCTTCCAAGCTTTAGCTGGATCTGAGTCTGAAAAAAAAACAAAAAACAAAAAATTCCACAGATTCCTTGTGCTGGACAGGTCTGTGATGATCAAGTGAAAACTTTATATCTCCTCCCTGGGGGTGGGGGAAGAGAGAAGCATGATCTACCCTTGATAAGTCTGGTGTTACGTAGCCATAGATAGATTATTCCATGTACATTTGAAGTAAAATATACTACTAAACTAAATTTTAGTTATGGATATTTATTTTATTGAGTAAAACCTCTTCCTTACAAACTCCATGGTTTGTCTAACAGAAATATTATCATTTGACCAAAACCAAGAAGAGAGAGGCCTAGAGGTCCATGCACTGAATGAGTAAAGAAGGCTGAAGATTTTCCTCCTGAAAAGTGCTGGCAGAATTAAGACGTCATTAGTCCATTTTTGTGTTCCCAGGATTATTTTCTCTCCAGTTTCTCTTTTCCCTCAAACTCTTTCTTCCCCTTTCAGTACTTGCTCTCAGACTCCTCATTTTTAACAAGCTGAAATGACCAAAATTAGCCTAAACCACAGCTCTTCCACAGGAGATGTGCACTCTGATCACAAAGGAGTAGTCCATTGAAGCTAAAAGTATGCATTTCAATAGGGGAATTTTGGGCACAGTGACCAACTGGGGGTACTGGGAGTGCTCACATCCTGACTTCTCCTTATGCCATCAAAGTTCAATCAATTCATTGCACTGGACATGGAAATTCAAATGGGACTAGAGAGAGTACTTCAGCCATTTTAATATTACATGTGAGTATTTAGGCTTCCAGGTGATTTTAATGCAACTTGAAGCTGTGGAAGGACATTGCTAGTGTGTGAGCCCTGAGTGGGGCAGGTGAGCCCAATGGACTGAGAAGGCAGGGCTCTTTCAGGATGAGGCATGGTGTGCTGTTATGCTGGATGTCAAGGGTGGGAGACCCCCACCTGACCTACCACAGGGAGAAGCAGTCTACCCTCCTTCTGGAGGCTTCCCCCAGCATATGGATGGCTCAGGACATAGCAAATCTCCTATTGTTTTGATTTCCCAACTCCAGTGGCTTTTCTCTTGATCTATCTTAACAGACTCATTCCAGAACCACATTGTCAACCATCACACTCAGACACACACTCTCTAGTTACCATAGATACCACAGCTGGTATCTAGGGCCTCTCTTTGTTTGCCTATACCATTTTTCCTTGAAATATAGAACCTGTTCAATCTCCACATCTGTCTACAACTCAGCCCTCCTAGTTATTTAACCTCTCTAATCTTTAATCCCTTCACGTGAAAAAAGGAAATACTATTTAGAGCCCACCATGCGGACATTTTGTGAGGATTATATGCATTAACAAAAGTAGGTGAGGTTAAGACTTCCTGCAATGCCTTGGCTTCATTTGGGGTGAGCACCCAACAAGTGGTGGTTCTGGTGGCAGGGATGGTGACTGTGTGTAAAAGTTGAGACACAGGGAACTTCTCTCTCTCTTTCCATACCCTCTGTACACACACTTTGTAACTGTCCTATCATTGCTGGAGTAGGGAGGAGAGGGTGTCAGAGCCTAGAGTGTGCATGGTGTCAGATTTTCTTAATAAGCAGGTTGCTATACCAAGTTTTTAATTCTCCCCTGGTATTTCCCATCTCATTATTGGGCAAAGTCTTGTCCCTGGGGTAAAACAAGCCATGACTCACCATTTCTCTTTCATCCTCTCCAAGGGAAGACTTGCGTAGGTAATTTAGGTCAGGATCTGCTCTATAAAGCTGGCAACATTGTCTTTCTCTATTCCTGCAAGCATGCCTCAACCTGTCTGCCCCTAGCTTTGGGGCTGGGTAGTGGCACAGGAGGATTTCCCCTTGAACTTCATAACTAAGCAGCATGGTTGCATCCACCTTTCACCAGACAGACCTATGCTGAGATCTCATCCATAAATAAATGGGTACTTTTACCCCAATGTGAAATCATTCCTGTGTGTCTAGCTCCCTGGTAGGTCAGTGAGAGAATGGGCCTCGTCTAAGGTAGAATACTGATTGACCATTTTTCTGTGTGTGTGATACTGCCCAAACCTGAATCTTACCTCTGTATAACTCCTATCACCTCCACCTTTATCCCTTCTACCATTACTATCCCAGTGAAACCATACCTTATTCTGCCCAAGGAAATGAAGCCCCTTGATTTGTATTTTAAATCATTCTGGTGACAGTATGGAATTAAGTAGGGAAGCAAAAGTCCAAATGATAAATGATAATAGTGTGGGGACTGAGAGGAGAAAACCAAATTAAGAGATAGTAGGGGATGAAATGGAGAATGGAGAGGACATGAGGAAGGGCTACATGAGAGAGAGGGTTATAGGTTTTGGGGATAGATGGCAGTAGTATTTGTCAAACCCAGGAAGTGATCACATTTTGGAAAGAAATAACAAGCCACTGAAGAGTACTAGACAGTAATGATTCCAGTCTGTAGATCAAGTGTAGGTCAAAATATTGAAATAAGTGCCTCTCTGCAACACCATAATGCCCCAGGCAACAAGTACCTTCTTAATCATGCTAAATGTGCATGTTTTACAACTTGTACATTCCCTTGCTTGCATTAAAAATTCCCAGTCCAATACATCATTCCTAGTGATGGTTATTATTATGATAAACTAAATCACATTCATATGTTAGTAACCAGTAATAACCAGTGTTAGTTTTCATCTCCCAGCAGCGTTTTTAGACACATAGGTTCAACTAAGAAAATTGAATTCCAGTGATAGAAATATTGGTTTTCACCTATTAAGGCAGTGTGAAAATTTTGAAATGCTCATCCCTTAATGTGTGTGTGTGTGTGTGTGTGTGTTTATATATGTGTGTGCATGTATATGTGTAGATATATAATCTTTTTGTAATATCCCACCATAGTACCTTGAAGGTGTCACCCACATTTTTAATTGTAGGGAAGACCATGTTGCACCTTCTCATATGCATCATTGCCTTTGTGCTCACTGAGTTGGGAAGCAAATCTGTTCCTTCTCCATCTTTCTCTTCCTATTTATTTATTTATGGTAGATTGATTCTGAATAATGGTTACAATGATAATATACTTCTAATTAAACATTCAGTGTTCTCTATTTTCTTGGTAAATATCATACTTTGGAGGTAACTTAAATGTAGTATGTAACCTGATGAAATAAGTCTGATAAATTTGTGTTTTCCTTTAATTTATTAAGCAGCTGTTGATTTCTTGGTTTGTCAATATCATCATTTATTAAGTTGAAGTTATTGTTCATTGGTCAACTATGACTTTCCAAATTAAAGCATTTAAAAAAATATTAACAATAGGTATGCTCACATACACATTCTTGAGCTTCCTTTTATTAGCATTGTATTGAAGCAGAATTCATCTTTAGTCTTGTGAACCAGAAACATTTATTCAATGTGTTCTCTGAACTCATAGATTAACTTACTCAATATTAACAATTTCCACTTGTAATGGATGTTTCATGGTATGGCCCTAGCACATGTTACTAATGTTGTGTGTTAGGGACCCAGGACTGGTTTTAGCCTCCTGTGGATGTGTGGCAGGCAGCCTCCTACTTCTTATCATTTGCCAAATTTGCACAGACCTCACCAGCCAAAAAAATATTCCTCGAGGCTGATAGTCATGTTTCCTGAAGTTGTCAGAGATTCATGGATGTGGGGAGCTCCCTGAGATGATTGTTTTGAAGCTTCCACTCAGTGCTGGAATTCTTTCTACATTTCCCCCACAGATCTTATTATAAGAAAGCTCTTATGTGTACTGGATGTGAATTCATTATCTATAGCTTCTATGCAATGGTGATGTTTGTACCTTCTAGAACATGCTCCCTTCTGATATTTAAATGATTATTTTACTGCCATATAATTCCACCATTGGAACTCTGTTTCTTGGAATTTCTTTCCCTTAAGTCGTCTTTCAAGAAGAAAACAGATGTGTGAGACTCATTGGATCATCTTTCCATTAAAAGTATAATGCCTCAGGAAATTAAGAATAGTTTTCTGGAAAGAGGTAGCTTTCCTAATTCTGGACAACTGTAACATAGAAAGAAAGGAGGATATGACAATGTTATATAAGAATTTACTAATCACTACTGTTCCCATATCACAGTAATAAAATGTCAACATATGGAGAGTAGGGGCACTATAACTATCTAAAATGTGATAGAACATAACATATTTGAGTCCATGAAGCTAGATATGTAAATGATGAAAAAATAAGCTTTAATTGTTTTCTAAGAATAAACTATTATAAATATTTCATCAATATGGAACTAAAAACAAAGATAAAATATGAGTGTTCTGTTATGAAAGGACATACCAGTCTTACCTCAACCCATACCTTGCCAATCAGTTTTCTGCTCATTTTAGTAAGGGTAGGGTGTTATACCAGGGGATGACACCATTATGTGATCCATCACTACTCTCATTTTGCTACTTCTACATCACTATGCTATAAATGTGGTCTATGAGTAATAATGAGAACAAAATGTAAAGTTTGTACAGTTCTGGGTAGAATGAATTTTATAATGGAAACTAATACTTTACTGGTGTTATGAGAATAAAAGAGAACAGTACTTCAGCATCATCACCACCAGCATCACTTGTATCATCACCATTGATTACCACCACCACTGTAGTTCTTTTCTTCTTTACCTCTATCCAACCCTCTTTTGCAATATCTCTTCACACTTACCATTTTTTCTAGAGAAACTCTCCACCATCTCCAGTGCCATCAGGTTTTATGCTTTCCAATTTGTGCCGATATTTTGTCCCTCTTTTACATCCAGATCAAAACCCATCCCTTCCTTGAACTTCTCCTTGATGGTCTTAACACATGGGCTCCCTCTTTCCCCTCAATCTTGTTCATGTCATGTTTATGTCATGCATAATATACTTCTAAGTATATTATATTCTATTAATTGTGTTAATAACTTATTTCCACCATTGGAGAGTGAGTGCTTCTGTTTCTGGGAACATTGCTGTTGGACTGGGCAATAGAAGCCATAGTCTCTCCTGTGGGGTGTCCCAGGTAGAATTCAAGTGGGATTCAGAGAGGTCTGAGTATGTCTGTTCAAATCAAGGAATCCCTAGGGAGAAAAATCACCATCACCAATGAGGTTAAAAGGAGCCAGGCATAGAAAGATCAACTTTGTAAAAAACACATTTTGTGTGTGAAGGTTGATGGGGCTGGAGCAGGAATGGGATTGCAGATATAGATTTGATTGCAGTCTAATATCTATTCAAGCTTAATGATTAGCACATGTGGGAATGTCAGAGGCATTATGTCAGGGGAGAAGTCTCTGTTGGGGTCCAGAGCTCCTACATGAGTAGATGGTAAAGAGAGTTAGTAGAATCTAAGTTATTTTACTGTGACCAACTTGTACTCATAGATTGGTGAGGCCCATGAACACTATTTTTTTTTAATTCAAGTAAAGTTAACTCACAATATTATATTAGTTTCAGGTGTACAACATAGTGATTCAATATTTTATAGATAATACTCCATAAAAAGTTATTATAAAATATTGGCTATATTCCATATGCTTTACATTACTTCTTTGTAACTTATTTATTTTGTATCTAGTAGTTTGTATTTCTTAATCCCCTTCACCTAACTTGCCCCTCCTACCACCCCTCTCCCCTCTGGTAACCACTAGTTTGTTCTCTGTATCTGTGAGTCTGTTTCTGTCCTGTCATGTTTGTTTATTTTTTAGATTTCATATGTAAGTGAAAACAAACAGTATTTGTTATTCTCTGTCTGACTTATTTCACTAAGCATAATACTTTCCAGGTTCATCCGTGTTGTCACATAAAACGAAAACACTAATTGAAAAAGATATATGCACCCCAATGTTCACAACAGCATTATTTACAATAGCCAAGATATAGAAGCAACCTAACTGTCCAACAACAGGTGAATGGATAAAGAAGATGTGGTATGTATATATAAAAAAAAATATTATTCAGCTATAAAAAAATGAAATTTTGCTATGAACACTATTATACAACCATTTATACACTAGTGCATACACTAATATTCACTAGAGACTTTAAAAGCATTTGTTTTCAGACATTATCCAGAAAAAAGCCTTCCAAGATCGGATTAGTATTTACATTTTACAGACAAAGAAACCATCAAGGCTCAGAGAAGTTAAGAAATGTAACCATGGGCACACAGCTCATAAGTACATGTAGTTATGTCTTGATCTGTAGCCTAAGCATCCTTCTACCCTCACCACTCTGCCCCATTTTGGAAGCATTCAATGAAGTTTGTTGAATGATTAAAACATTGAAGAGTAAGATGAGAGTCTGAAGTAGGGAACTGGCTACAGTTTATATCTCTATAGGATAAGAACCAACATTGCAGTAACAACATTTTTAATTTTCATGGAATTTTGGTTTTATAAAGTATACAACCTTATCAATGATGGACATATTTTATGAAGAAAACAGCTTTTAAAATACAGATCTGATATTTTAAAATGAGAGTATGGGGCTTCCCTGGTGGCACAGTGGTTGAGAGTCCGCCTGCCGATGCAGGGGCACGGGTTCGTGCCCCGGTCTGGGAAGACCCCACATGCCGCGGAGCAGCTAGGCCCGTGAGCCATGGCCGCTGAGCCTGCACGTCTGGAGCCTGTGCTCCGCAATGGGAGAGGCCACAACAGTGAGAGGCCTGCGTACCGAAAAAAAAAAATAAAAAAAATAAATGAGAGTATGATCACCCTTATTTATTAACGGTATTAGACCAATCGTCCTGCTATTCCTTTTCCTTTGTAACAGGGAAAAAGCTTATTCAAGGCCACATGATTCAGGGTGCATCATGGGGATAATATTCTTATTACTCAATATTTAAAAGCAATAATTTAAGAAGAAGAATTCATGGATTTTCTAATACAGTAAAATTAAATTTTAAAAAATACCCTTAAATGCAGCTGATATAACCCCTTCATGTGCAATTAGCAAACATCAAAGAGAAACTTTAATACTAGCATTATTCTTTATGCCCCAGTGAGTAAGACATTATTTAAATTGATATGACATAAGAGAATATAAATAATTCCTAAGCGTAGATTTAAACTGGAATTTCAGTCAGAGTTTGAAATCAGTATGTATTATCAATTCCCTATTTCCCAGTGTATCATTTATTACCAGCCTGAAGATTTTTGTCAGAGATTATATTAGCATTAGGGCAATAATAAACATTATAAATAAATACAGAAATTTCTATTCTGAAAATCCAGTTGAAAAGAAAGTAAATGGATTGGTGTGGTATCAAATTCCATCTTCCCTAGAAGAGCTCAAACACAGTTCCAAGCATAAGTAATCTTCTATTGTAATCTTTTGCAATAAAAATGAAATATCTTAAAACCTGAAAGTATAATTTCATTATGTACTATTCTAGATACACAATCTAGATTCAGAAATAACTGTGGCATGAGAGGAATTCTGATTCACTTCACACCACTAGTTGGTCAAGGTACGGAGAAGTGGGATCTCCTGAAATCTCAGACTGGTTTTCTGGGTCTGAGGGCTTTCTTTGGTTCATCTGAGTGGCAAGAACTGATGATGGTGGCAATGGTGAGCCCTTTCCTCCCAGACAATCTTCTTTCTAGGTGTGTATGAACTTCTTAGTATAAGCTCAGGTTACTGTAATGTACTGATGGAATTGGGCTTTTTCTAGTCTTAGTCATTTCCTTAACAGTTTCTGGAAAGCCAAACAGCCTATATGTCTCCAACCCTTTTCCCACTGAAGATATGTTGTAGAGCAGTACAGGGTGAGGCTCCACTGAGTCATATGCATATGGAAAATTAACTCTATTGTGCTATGTTCGGTGCCTGTTTGTTTTAGCTGTAGACATAGTGGTGAGCCATCCATCTGGCATTATTTGAGGGTTATCCAGAAAAAAATCCCAAACTCAAATTTCTATGAAGTGCTCTAATGTCCAGAATGTCCACTGCTAATATATTATCTCATTCTTTGTAATGTTTTCCTTTCAAAACCTGGGTCCTAAGGATGAGTCTTGTCAAATGTCCAGAAGTCAACCACTGAGTTCCCCACTACTGTGTCTTCCTCTGTAATCAGATCATATTCCTCAATCTCTATCCTATCCAGTCCTGACTTGTTTCCTCTCTCCATTCAGCTAATTGATGTTGAGGCAACTGTAATGCCTCTGAATGGAACACAATTGAGGGATGATTGACACCAGTCTAACACATTACACCATTGTTCTTCCTTCCTCCTTAAAATATAAATACTCCTGAGAAGATAAACATGCAATTACTTATAGAACAAATAATTCCATGAGGTATGGGGCTATAGACAAAAGGTAACCAATAGACACCTAGCCTGAAAAAGATGGCAGAAGTTTCTCCTGTTTTCATAAATTTTACTGTTTTTGCTATGCTGCCTGATAACTCTAGAACTGTATTTATTTATTTTTTATTTAAAAAAAAATTTCCACCAGCACATATGGTGGAATTCTACTATAGGCTCCAAGACTCCCATTTAACCTCAGAAATGAAGAGAAAGCAATTCAGTAGGTGGTTAAGAATATGTCATAGGCACAAACTCAGCTTAAGGCATTATGAATTTTCTGTGGAGAAAATGCATTTATTCATTCTGTTCTAAGTCAAGATGGCTGAAACCCATTATCTCAAACTTTGAAAAAAAATCCCCTTTGGGATGTGAATAGCTCATGAAATATTTCAGTCAAAAATGAAATTTTTGGAGAGATTGAGGGTCCAGTTGAAACTGATGGAGTAGAGTTCAGGCTTGTAATCATCAAAGCTTTCTCTGAGCTTTCTATATAGAAAGGGGCATAGAGAGTTAATGGGTGATATTATCCTAATTATTATTGTATAGCATAAGAGGGCCAATCTATTTCTGTAGAATAATAGAGGTAGGATGAGATTCGACAGCATCTGTCACAATACATGCAAATATATAGAGAATTGACAATGAGCCATGATCTCATAAGTGATTCTATTTTCCATCTGAATAATGACAATGCTGCATTTCAAGCTCACATGACAGATACATTCGGAGGCTCTCTGGGGTCGGCACTGGAGGCCCTTTCTAAATGCATTTGCAAGGGTGAATGTATTCAGACTTAGAGTTTTCTAAAGATTTTATATCCCTAGAGAATTTTCTAGGCACTTTTTTTAGTTTAGGTTTTAAAACATTCTTTTTCACAGGCATTTATTAATTAGTTTTCATGTGCTCACTTCTGTGTTAGCAGCTTTAGGAAATGCTCTTTCTTTCTGTTTCTTTCTGCAGAAGGCATGGCTTCCACCCTAAAGGATCTTATAGTCTTATTGGAGGAGACATGGATAAGACTGATCATACAACCCCAGTGCAAAACAGGTATTCAGTGCTCAGCTGTAGTCTCTACAGTAAGTGTTGTGTACAGAAGATTATGGACTGAGGGGCTCAGTGAGGAATTCATAGAAGAGGGGAAATTTGAACCCTGCAGTGTGGGATAGGAAGGGCTCGGATACAGAGGTGAGAATAGAGGAGTGAGAGGTCTTGAACAAGCACCACTCAGAAGATGCAGACGGTGCAAAGGCATGTGTGGAGGAGGCATACTAAGAGTCACTGCTGACTGGCAGGACACCTGAGTCTTGCCTGAGTCCTGAGCTGGCAGGACACATGAACCAGCCTATCGTCTACATTCATCAGCTATGCAAGACCCTCCTCTCCTTCCTCTTGCCTCCTCCCTCACTCATATGGGAAGTGATCAGGGTTTTCCTTGTAAGCCAGTGGATTAAGCAGCAACACACTCCTCCCATAAGACTGCAGGCTAACAGAGGGATGAGGCAAGAGACTGGGCAGAAATATCCACATGCCTGGTGTTCCTTCTCTACTCAAATTTCTAGAGGGGAGAGAGGTTTGGGACAAAGGGATGCTTGGTAGTATCTAATAACACCTGATGTTATATATTGAATTAACCACAGGCTTATATCCCTTTCCCAGGCTGGTGAAATGTTAATTAAATATTAATTCAACCCTTCTCTTTCCTGATCCCATTAGGTCACAAATATTTGCTCAGCTAACTTCTCTTCTACTACGTACTATCCTCTGTCTCTCTGCCTGAAGAGATTTCAAGCAGGTTTCTACAGCACCTCCCACTCTCCAAAACATCCATTCCTTGCTCTCCTTAAATAAACAGTTCTTTTTGTTTGGTTTGATTTTTAGTTTTTATAATAATAGCAGTAATAAAAATAGTTCTTGTTTTGCAGATCTGCCACTTGCTGAGCACTAAGATAAGTATATCAGATGCATTAGCTCATTTAATCCTGTACAAAACCTATGGGAGGATGCTGTTATACCTGTTCAGAGAAGGTGAATGCCTCTCCTAAATTTAAATAGATACTGAGTGCTGGATCGCAGACCCATGAACTGCTAAATGGGGGCTCTTTCTAGCACATTGCACTTCCACAGGGGAGACAAATTGGATAAGTTTTAACAGTTCAAGGGGCTCCCCAGATGATCAAAGCAGTTAGCTAGTCCTTATAATCAGTATGTGGGGTGAAATACATTTACTCATTTTTGATAGAATTTGAAGAACTGCACACAGCCCAGAACGTGGGTTATCTCTGTGTGAAGTTATGGCAAAGTGTGACTGAGATTTACTCCCTAGTTATATCTTATTCATTAGAGATTCCTGGTCCTTCAATTTGGTCCAGGAAAATCAGGCTTAGTTCAGATGAATGGATGATACAGCCATTCCTCTATGTCTGTGGTATAAGTGATATGGACTAAAATTTAAACCAACTTCAATTAAAATTGTTGGGGGTTAAGGGAGATGGAGGGGAGGCCCAGCTTGGGGAAGGGGTAGAGAGTTTTGTGGGGCTTTCGGGGGAAAATGATAAGAGAACCACATCTCTCGCTGGAACCCTATGTACATAGGAGAGCAGATCAAGCCTTGTAGATTTTACTGGGAGGCTGAACTGGCATCTGGATTGCCACTAGTTCTGGAAGTCTGCCGTCTGTTTATTTTCTAACAGAACCTGCCTCTCTCTTTTCTCAGGGTGAACCCCGGATTATCTAATCTAGCCTCAGAGAAACCTTCTTGGGTCCTGCCATTGGCTGACCCACTGGGAAAGGGAGGAAGTTTCATATCGGGCCCAGAGAAGCCATGCCTTGAATCTAAACTACCCATTGGCAACCTTACATTGCAGCTTTCATTTCTCCAAAAATTATTATTCATTCTGGCCCCAAACTCACTTCTTTCTTTCCTGACCCATTTCTCTTGGCCTGAAGCATATTCACCAGCTTGTTTTTTATTTTTAAGACATATGGGAATCTTAAATCAGTGTTCCAAAATTATACACTCACTTCAGATCTTCTAGTCTGTTAATAGATGTTACATAAGAAGAAGGCTTTGTGAGTAAACATGTTTGGGAAATGCTGAATTAACCCAAGTTAAAACATGAAGGAGGGGATCAACAACTACATAAACCTCAATGTAGTCTTTACCTCTGAAGAGGGAGGAGGAGAATGGTTTGAGAATTCAATTGTATCTAGAACTTCTTTTTGCAAATGTTAAGCAACAAGACAAAATGTTAATCTGTATTTAATTTGAGTGGTGGGCATATGGATGTTTGTTTTATCATCATATATGTTTGAAACATTTCATAATTAAAAATAGTTAAACCTGTTTGAGTTTATTTCCTTTTCTACAGGACTTTTAATTATTGCATTGGTTTGAATTTTGAATCTTTAGTAGGGAGCTATAGTACTTGGTATTTACCAATGATTTGACCTAGAAAGCTTTTAGGAGGGAGCATATATTGCAACTCTGGTCTCTGGGGAACATTTTGGGAAGTGCCAACTTAAGAGACACCAGTCTTTCTCTTCTATTATCCTGATGCTTTTTCTTAGTGTCACTGTTGGCCCCAAGGCCCCACAGATGGGAACTATCATCACAGAAGACTTTGTACTACCTCTTAGTTAGACTCCTACCAGGATTAGCACATGCTATTCAGTATTTCCTGTTTCAGAGGGTTTATCTCTCTCTCTCTCTGTTCCACTCAGAACATGATTACTTTTTGAGCATCCTTAGTTTGGGCTTTATTTTTGGAGCTCAGATTATTGGCATGTCCAAAATTCAATGAATAATCTATCCCTCCCCAACTTTTCCCTTCTCTCCTGATACTCTTAGAATCCCTGCTTAGACTGAAGACCTTCACACCCATTTCCCTTCCTTCCAGGGGAAGATGTTTTATAATCTCTAAATGTTTTAAGTGTATAGAATCTATAATAAACTCAATCTTCCAAAATGGAAGTAGAGAATTATATTCTTACAGAGAAAGTTTCTTTCTGTTTTCTGCTCGACATTAAAATTATATTAGTCATCAACAAATGAGTTTGAAAGGCATGGTTTCGCTTCCTCAAGAAAAAATAATTTTGCGTATTAGGTAACTGAGAAAAGTTAAATGTTCTGATATGTAGTGTAGAAAATAAATGAAGTGACTACAAATACCACACAAGATTAAGATAACAGTCCAGTTATAGGGAAGAGGTACAATATACTGGGGATACCATGAGATTAAGGAGCAGGGTCTTGGAATGTAGACTAGACTCTGCTATAACTTGCTGTGTAATTTTGATAATTCATTTTATTTCTTTGTGCTTGAGTTTACTGTTTAAAGAAGTTATCATAAAATGTACCCTGCATACTCCATACTGTTGATCAAATGAGAGAAAATGTTAAAATAGTTTGAAAGGTCTGAAATGTTGTTGAATAAAAATAGGACAGATGTTTACCATTAATATTTCTTCAGGCTTTCAAATTGAATAGCTGACCAAAGTCAGTGGACTGAATATCTCCATAATAAAAGGCAGGGTAATAAAACTTTGGTAAAAGGCCTTTGCTTGGTCCACAATTTACTGGGATAAGACATAGTTGAGAGGCCAGTAACAGAGGGAGAGTCAATGTACTCTTTAGTAGAGAACTTGCGAGGTCAGGTCTTGAACCATGTGTGAAATATGGATTCGAAGTTAAGATCCTGTTCAAATCAGTTACTAAGTTAATTTAATCCTGCTTTTCTGCATCTCTAAAAGTACCTAGGAGAGTCTGGCAAAAATGAGCCTTGTCTCTACCATTGGATGCCTAGTCACGGGTGAATGGAGTAAGCTTTTGTGTTAGAATCTATGAAAGCATGTTGAGGATGAGATGCAGTGAGGTGAAGGTGCTTCCCCATACCCTCTCCCTCCATTGCATTTGATACCATACATTAGTGAGCTCTGGCTGCAAATTACCAACATAGTAGCTATATTCCATCTACAAATATAGACAATAAAGGCATTTGTATCTTGACAGTGTGCAAAATAAAATATTAAGAAGAATGAAGACTAAAGGAGAGAAGGAAGGTAAGAAAATTGAGAGATTACAGGAAAAAGAAAAAGGTGGAACAAATCCTATAGAAATTTATGCTAAAGGTGAGCTTTTAGGAATAATCATGACAAATGGATCACGAACAAACAGAGATGAGGGACATGTGCATTGGCAAACTCCACATGGAGTAAGGAGTCAGTTTTGGGATCTTCCATGATTTTGGAATTCTACTTTAGAGGACCTGTTGCTGTAGGCATGGCATGGCACCAAACACAATGGGGAGCCCTAGAACTTGGGACATTGTGGACTATATCATTTATCGTGTCAGGTCTCCAAAAACTATTTAATATTGTTTTGTCTTTCTCAATTTCTATTCTCACTGTATGCCTACAATTATCAAGGAACCCCAGTACTGTCTCCCACGATAAGGAATTAATCTTGGTGGTCTAAACTGATTTGGGGCTTATTTCAGATGAAGCCATATGATTAATTTATTCAATTTATAGGTCTTCAAGCCGAGCATCACATGCAAGGCTTTTTTTTTTTTAAATTTATTTTTATTGTTTTTGCAAGGCTTTTTATATCCCAATCTCACCCCAATTTTACCTTCCATTTTCCCACCCAGAAAGTTTATGTCTCGCCCAGACTGTGGTCCTCTGTGTCCACAGTACAAGTCCTTAGTCCTTCATTAAACCAAGTTCAGTAATATCTCTATCAGCAGCAGTACTTTAACTTTGTAGGGTTGATGCATGTATTTTTAAAGGTAATAGAAATGTTTGTTCTTGACAATCTTATAATTCAAAAGC
Organism: Aethalodelphis obliquidens; assembly: GCF_003676395.1. NCBI lineage: Eukaryota > Metazoa > Chordata > Mammalia > Artiodactyla > Delphinidae > Aethalodelphis > Aethalodelphis obliquidens. Next base: position 15,738,786 of record NW_020837976.1, read on the forward strand.
TTTTCTATACAGACTGCATTCCTTCAAATCATTCTGAATCAGTGAGGTTTCACAGTATTACCTTGAGTGCCTGTTCTGCCAGGATCCTCACCAATATTTAAATCCATTTAGGGAAACAATTCAGAATCTTTTGAGTGTGAAAAATATAATAAATATAAAAACATTCTATTCTTTCTATAGTTTACCTTATGGTCTATATGTTAATCACCCCAAAATGTCCACAAGCATATAGGAAAACAAGTACTTATTTAAAATCAAAGCTTCTTGAATTCCAGATTGTTCAAAGTATATCTTTATCTTGAGCAAGTCCCCTAATTCTGCAGGAACAAATGGTGGAATGTTATTAAAATGTTAATTAGTTAAATTTAGTCCCCAAAGTATAAAGAAAACAAAATTGCACCTACATGATTTTATTTTTACTAATGGGGGAAAGAAATTCTGATATATAAAGAAATGAGGTTATTTTAGAGGAAGAAGAAATGCATGATGTGAGTTTTAGATTAAAATATCCAGGACTGTAAAGCAAGTCTGAGCAAAATTATTGGGGTATGTTTCCAACCTATTATATGATGCTATTTTCAAAATAAGCTGTTTTTATTTATATCATGAGTTCTTTCTTTATTCAAATGGTAATTGGAGAAATAGAGATGCCAGCCAATGACAGAACTATTGGATTTACACAATTCAATTTTTTTTCCTATTGTTTAAGCTACTGGAATTGGAAAGACCTTAAGAGGTTCTTGGAATCTTCAGATCATTCCTGAAGCTCTGCCTGTATGAGGAAAACATCTCTGTCTGATACTTTCCAAAGAAAAGGCAGAACAATCTTCCTAATTTAATCTGGGCATTAATCTTGAGATTGTGTAACTTCAAGGTAGTAAATTAAAAAAAAGACAAATATCAAGATACAACAAAATGTGTTGATGACAGTCTTGAGGGTACATCAGTTTGTTGAGAACTCAAATTTTCTTCTAGTCATTCTAATGCTATTAATTTTCATTTATATTTATAATTGGTTTGACTACTTCATTTTAACCGTATGTTTGTACCTGGATTAGTTAAAAGACAAATATAGTAAACTATTTACCAGGTTAAATCATATAGTTAAAAAAACAAACAAAAAAAACAAACAAAACTTTAGTAAGGGGGAGCCAGAAGTGTTCCTGAGCAGATGTTTGATATTATTGGACTTTAGGAAGACTAATATGGATAATCTACTTAATGCATGGATTGCCTGTATTAACTAGCCCATAGTGGCAGTAGCAATGGGGCTTTCAGAGCTATTGATTTTGATCAGCGTATAACTTCTAGTGCTACTCAAGTTATCCTACAATACACAGTGCTGACTGTACTTCCATATAGAATGATCGTCTTGGACAGTTGAGTACCTTCCCGTGTAACCAACACCGAGTCCAACCCATGAATGACAACCAAAGAGAGACAAATGCAGATAAAGACCCCAAACCAGTGGGTCTCATTGGCAGAGTTCATACTACTTCTACCTTAAAGTGATTGGTCACAACTTAGCTTCAGCTGACTAGGGGGGCAGCAGTTGGTGAGACTTAAGGATGGGTCACCCATTAGAGATGGCTCTCAAAGTATAGGTGTAAAAATTCATTTCATTGTTATGACTTTTATGAACACCAGAATGAAATACATTCAACTCTATATTCTTGGGCATTAGATAAGGGAAGGTGGATGCAATACAATGTTCTTTTTATCCTTTATATTATGTTCAAAATTGTTAAGCTGCACTTAGGACATATTTGAAAAAAAATACTGGGATTTGAACATCACATAGAAAAACTAGTCTCTGATCTACAAGGTGTTGGGCTTTGGGAGAGAGAGAAGAGGAAGAGGGAAGAAAATAGTTTTTACATATTTCTTTTTCCCCCTATATAGTCTATGAATAAAAATAATTAAAATATATTCCCGAAGATTTTAGTAATTGAAATACATCCCTGGATATCTGTGAGCAATGGTTTCTGAAATCTATGTATAGAAGAAAGATCAATTTATTATCTGCTGAACAATAGGTTGACTTGAATCATTTTTATTAGTTATTTAGAGGGCCTAAGAAAAGGCTACCGTCCCTGACAGAACAAGCTGACAGGTCTCTCTCTGCTAAGAGGGATGATAAGTGGTCAAACATAGCCCTGCAAAATGTGAGCTAACCAAGGAAACAGAAATAAGGGCTGGATTTATCAGAGAGACAGTAAGTCTTGTAAAGGTAGATAGAAGAAGCAAATTCTGAGAAGGTATTTAAAGAAGGACAGATTTTTCCCTATTTGTAGACAGGCTAAGTAAAGCAGATGGTTGCTTGTGAAGTGTGACTCTCAGCAGGACTCACGGTCCCAAATTATCTTTAATTCTGACCAATCACTGTATCAGACACCCTTGTCACCAGGAAATTCTAAGTTGAAGCACTGATCACCAGCATTAAATGCAAAGCCTAACTGGTAAGGGAAGTGCCTAAGCCTATTGTGTGAATACTGTTGTCAGCTCATACATGGGCCATTACCCTCTTCATTGCTAACAATACCCCAGTTTAGTTCAGGTACTGGTGAATATTATTGGATTTCTGGGAAGGTCGGCGTATCAGCTCACTTATGGGTAGGCAGTTTACTCCGTTCTGGCCAGAGACATGTAAGGGAGTTTCTACTGGAAGGAAGTCCTTAGAAGGATTTTCCCCTCTCTGTTGAATGAGAGACATAGAAGGTGACAGACTTGCCCAATTCTTGATTTTATGAAGTCTTGAGAGGAAATGATGCCTGCAATGCATCCATCTTGTGACTATGAAAGGGTGAGGGCCTGGCAGAGATCCTGACTCCAAGCTTTGACATCCACATAGCAACTGTTGACCGCTGGACCTCCTGTAGGGTGAGAATATAAATCTCATTTGTTTAAACCATTTGTTTAAACCATTCACTATTCTATTAGACACCTTAATTGACAACCCACTATTAAAACGTGCTTTTAATACCTTAACTCTCTGAATCTCCCTCCAGCTGAGAGCAGGAGTGTTGTGTTTGAATGATTCCACTTTCTTCTGATATCCCTCAGCATTTGTAGTATTTCTCAGGTGGCACTACTTTGATCATTCTTCACATTATTAATTATCTTTTCCTATATGTAAATATACAAGGTGTGTTCAAGGACTTCTCCCAAATGGAAAGGTCTTTGGAATATTTGGTAGAAAGTTAGACATCTAGGTAACCATCAACATATAAAATATTTCCCTTAGAAAGTGTTGCACAAAATAGAATTTTAAGATTTGGTCCTCAGTCAACTTTAGTTTCGCTGTCATGAACGCCTAAAATATAGCCTTACTCTCCAGACCCATAGCCGTGTGGCCTGAGCAAACCATGGAATGCTAGTGTTTCCTCCACCAAAGTCTTCCTCATCTCCTCTCTGATGTTTCATACATTTTCAGAAATATAAAGTCATACCTCAAAAAGGCTACAAGGATGCACATTTTCCTAAGTGGCCCCAAATTGTGTCACTCTTGGTGGCCTTCTTCTGTTGGCCCATTTCTTCACATTGGAATTTTACTTAAATACTCCATACATAGTCTTTCTGCTTGATCTGTCTAGATCCCTAGATGCTGCATAGCATGGGAACCTAATGCTAGGGGATTTGAATGGCTTGTGGAGAGTTACCTTTCTCAGGTCTGGATCCTGGTCACTATACCTCAGATCACTATTATGAAACTTCTTGTTGTGTAAGGGTAGGTCTTGTGACACTGAACACTTCTATTGGATAACTGATTCTATCCCTGTTTGTACAACTCTGGTCCCACCCACATGACTGCACTAGTCCAGTTTGAGCTTACTATGCCCTTTAAATATGGTGCATTAAACCACCCATGGCCCTTGTTGGAGCATCGACAATGTGGAGGTTCCCCTAAGCCTATTGTTTTATCCTCCAGGTTCTATGTTGTCAAAATTCCCATGATATTTCTTGTATCCATCCCCATTTTGAGAGAAATTACAGCCTTCTCACTACCAATTAGCATGTGGTTGTCTGATCCATCTTCCTAAAGCATGTATGGGATCATGTCACTTTCCTGGTCAGATTTTCAAAATGAGTTCCTACTACCTATAGGATAAAATCCAAATGTTTCAGCTTGAAATTTATGCCTTCAACATCCTGCTTCTTAAATAATATCTCATGCAATTTCCATGAATGCATGTTCTAGTTTCTGTCCAACAAATCACTTTTTCCTATATTCATGAAGAAATTTTCCCATGTTGTGGTTATACTACAGAAATGAGATGGTCCACCATCCCATTGATTTGAATGTCAGGGCTGATGATACCATATGCATGCCCATTGAGAAGTTATGAAAAGGTTTAATATTCCCTTAATAAGCCTTTCTGGGGAGAGTAGAACAGGCTCATGAGCTGATATGAAAATGGCTTGAGAAAACAGGAAATGGAGATTGGCTTGGGATTTTATTGTTGTTAGGGGGCTGGAATGAGGGGTCCCATACATGTGAGAACTGAATTTATTATTATTTGAGCTTTCTGCTGAGGAAAAAGAAGGGATCACCTGGTCTTTATTATCAGCCTGCCCAGATGTGGGGCAGAAGGGGAAGGAGCGGAATGACGCTTGAAAGCTCTCAACAATAAAATATGGAGCAAGAATCTTCTTTATACCCTGCTTTACTTTGCATTTACAGGTTGACTTTTCTAAGGAAGATTGTATTCTTTTTGGCTACATATCCAAGACTAAATTACTTTTAAAGAAAAATAAATACAAGGGTAATGAGGGAGCCCAGAGTGTAAATGTTGGGACCACTGGTACCACTTCCTCTGTTTCCTATTATTTTGACCTCTAAACATGGAGGAAGAGAAGAAAGCCTCAAACATCACAGAAAAATAATCGTGAAACAATGATGAACATGGTCCCCTTAATAAGAATTTATTATAGCAAACCAAACACTGTGTGTATGATGTTTTGCTACAGATAGCTTTATGGTAAAGCTACTGAAGCTGAAGCTTTAGGGGCCCTAGCTGGCATGGGTCTTCCAAGCCACTCTACCTAACTTGTGGATTTTTGTATTCTTTACAGTTTAAATCAATTGCATAGATTTTAGGCCCCAAAACTTAACTCATCCCTGTGTTTGTCTTAGCAGAGGAATAAAAATATAAGACCTGTAGTACTTTCCAAAAATCTAAAATGCTTGTGAAGAGACATGTGTATTCTCAAATATGTACACATAAAGGGGAATTTATTCATTGCTATGGGAAGGTCAAAGGAAGTGGTGAGCAAACACAGGAGGCTAGTTTCATTTGTGTGATATATTGACCTCATGGAGGAAATAGTTTTGGAATTTAAAGAATGAAAATATTTCGTTATGTGGCATAAGCAACATTGGACATTCCAGGCAAAGGAAACAGTAAATAATGTTCAAGGATCAATGAACAGTGGGAGATGGAGTTGAAAAAGCAAGTTAGGCCACATTTATGGAAAGGTTTTTGTTTGCTTTCTTGTTTTTTTTTTTTTGTTTGTTTGTTTGTTTTTTACTTTATATAGCATAGAAAATTCAAATACATACAAAAGTAGAAAGAATAGTATTGGGCAGCTTCTCAATTGCCTCTTCTAACATCAGTAGAGTTTTATAAAGAAAAGGCAAATTAAGATGCTGTTTTAACCTCTTTGAATTACTCTGTTCTCCCAATATTTGACCCATAAATGTCCACTTTATTATAACTGTATGATATCCTAAAGCAGAAAGTTTTTTCTGTCCAGATTTTCTAATTGCTCTATTCTAAGAATTGCTTTTAATCACTGAAAGTAGAAATCTGGGAGACTTAATTTTTATGTGAAAAATCAAGCTTCATATACACTTTACCTGGGATCATACCTTGAAAAACAATCGAAGCAGATGGGACAGTATGGTAACTGATTTAGTAATTGGAAATGACATGGTTTTAATCCCATCACAAATTTTTGATAACTGTGAGTCCTTACGGGAATTATTTCTCCAAGTATGAAAATATAATGATCAAAGAGATGTTCACTTTTGCACATTTTGGCAGCCTGTTAACAGGAACCTACATGTTTTGAATATTTACCATGAGCCAGGTATTAAACACTTTTTATGCATTATCTCATTTACTTATTGCAAACTTTCTGAGATAATTAATATTTTTAATGTAACATTTTAGATGAAGTGTCTTGCAGAAAGACACTTAGTAATTAATAAAACTAACAAAAGAAAGTCCAAAGATTAAACTAAATTCACATGGGTTCAGGTAGGACTCTTCACCACTGTGCTAGACTGTCTTGCCATGCAAGTTTTCATACGTCATATTTTTCTCTCTTTTAGTCCAAGTCACACATTTATAACAAGTTTGCCCCTCATGCTTCACAAAATAGTGTACTGTGAGTAAAATTATTACACTCTTCACTCAACCCTGATGATTAGCTTTCTAAACTTACTTTTGGACAATCCTTGTAGAATTGTCACATGATTTAATCAATCCCCTGAGAAATTTTGAAAAATACAGAAATGACCAATATACATTAAAAAAAAAATAAGTTGCTAACAAACAGATTTACCGTACCTATTTTACTGTTTTATAATTTTGAATCCTTTCTCATACCAAGCCAAGTATTCTTTCAATGAAATTCTGGTCTTATGGGTTTTCCTGGCTTTCCTCAATATAAGCAGGTTTTTTTTATTTTTAACCTTAAAACTGACATTACCTGGGACTGACTCAGTTTTGTATTTTTACTGACAAATCCATATTAATAACAACATCAATACTGTATTAAACCTGAACTATAGGAATAATTTGTAATCACGCCAAAATTAATAACATTGTGCATCACCCAGAGAGCCTCTCAGGGAGGAAAGTGAAATGGTTATTAACTTGGGTTATTATTGAAGCATTATTGACAATTAAATAGGCTATAATTCTAGAAATTTAAAGGTCAGTTTGATTTATTCAACTTAGTTTGTCATATGTTTGGAAAACTAATTAAAGTCACAAACAACATGGTTATAACATTTTTGACAGCAAGCCAGAAACCTGTATATTGAGACACAACAAGTAATCTTTTTTTTGCTGGACATGCTAGCATTTCTTTGAGAGTTAAATGGACAATTTCTTCCATTTCCATGATTGGGTCTAGGAAGCAGGTTCTGTGGGAGCCTCTTTTTCAGGAGACACAAGCTTCCTCCTCATGGATTTATTGCATCAAAACACTATTCCTAAAATCCTGCTGCGGCGAGGATGCTGCTTTTTTGATATGACTTAAAGATCTAAAATAAGCTCTCAGACCAAAAGATTTCCCTCTGCTTCTGTTTCAGAGTGTCACATTTCTTTTCACTGGAAATATACTCTTATGTCTTAAATAATTTCAGTTTGGAGGAGACTGATACAGCAAATGCCCCTGGAGGGGTAACACAACATCATGGGTTGTGTTTATTTTATTACAAATTTTATAGGAAAAGGAAACAGTATGGGGCAATGAAGCCTGAAAATATGGAGAATGAAAGATGGGTGTAAGAAGTTGGAAGAGAGAAAATGGCCAAAAAATAATAAATGACTCATGCCAGAGTGAATCAATGATGAAAACAGAGTGTTCTTTTTTCAATTAATATATAAATGGGACATTATATGTGCCTCTTTTTTTCATGTAGTATCTACCTATATTTTCAGAAAGAACAATTCAGACATGGGTATTAGTATCAATGGCAAAAAGAAATATGGGGGATGAAATACCAGTATAATTAAAGGTCAATACATAAAGAAAATGTGAGCCAGGTCTTTGGACAATCCTAATGGATACGATTAGAAGGAAATGAAATAATAGATTCGAGACCAACTTTCAAGGTACCCTCAACATTTAGCTGCCTTACATGACTGCAATTATCAAGCTATATCTTATACGCAAATAGCTTCTAAGGAATCCTTAAATTATTTGGGTGACAACTTTATGATCCCCAAAGCAGAAACTTTAGCTATAGAAATATCTACTTTATAGTGACTGCCTAGTGACAAGAAAAGACTAATGGAGAATGGGAAAGATGAAGGAGATGAAGACAGAAAAGCAGTAGACCAATGGGCTATTAACCACTGGGCCAGATTTAAGTAAACATGGTACCCCCGAAATTGATCCCTGCTGAAAATCAACCCAGAGATGCTTTCTTAAGAACTATTTTGTGTCTCATTTGATGTGATTGAAAGGTTTCTATGTAATTATGAAAAGTGCTTTTAATTCACCTGTATATTAAAGCACATAGTATGTGGGTAGAAGGATAGTATAAAAGATGACTCAGTTCTTAAATTTAGAGCTCATAATCTAAGAAAAAATTTACGTAGAAATATTAGGAAGTAATAGTCATTCTTTAATAAAATTTTGGGTTTCATATATTCAGAAATGAAAATATGAGGTAAACATCATATTTTTATGGGTTTAATTTACCTGAGGTCAACTGGAAAGGGTAAAGTAGGAGAGAGGATGAGTTTACCCCTTTTCAAAATGTCTTCTGAAATATGAAGTAAAGAAGATAGAATTCATAACTGACAAAGAAGTGGTAGATTCTATATAGGCATAAGCCATACATTGTACTGAAGTTGTATAAGAAATAAATGTATATTTACTTTATGAGAATATTTTTTGGGAAAATAACGCTGTATTGAAGAAAATCTGAATTTCAGATGTCACCAGCTACAACTAGAAAGGTAAGAGAGGCAAACAGCTTTATCCATCAATTCTTCACCACACATTTGTGTACTTGCAGTGCACACATTATCATGTTAGCCACTATCTGGCTGCCCTTTAGCAGCTTATGGTGATAGGTACACTAACGTCAAGCTATAGAATGTACAAAAATGGTGGAAAGTTCATAAGGTTAGCATACCAAATGAGTGAAGCCAGGAGAAAATTTGGGCATTGGGAGAAGGACGAGATGATTGCTGTGTACTAGTCAGAGAAGAATTCATGATAAAAAAAAAATGAGTTTTGAGTTGGGTCTTGAAGGATAGTTAGGATTAAGACAACCCAAGGGAGTTTGCTCACTGGAAAGTTATTTTTCATTGGCCACTTGTGAGATTCCACAATGTAGGAGGACTTCAGCTGTGTACTGCTCTTCTATCAGATATTAAGTATCATAAGGTGAGGTTGTCTTTCACAATACAGAATTGTTTGAAGCCATTTAGAAAACGTGATCGATACTGATGGAATATCCTTTGATTTGTCTGTTACTAATACTTACTTTCAGGTCTTTCGGCTGAGTTTCTAGTGCAGCCACGTCAGAATTTAGATGTGTCATAACTCTTGTCATGAATATCGGAAACACTCTATCAACCATATTGAACTACCAGTGTTGCAGATTTGAAGAGGATAAATGTATTTTCAAGTTGTATTAGCAAGCATATTACCCTAAACTTAGGGCAAACAGATTACACTGGTTTGATTTTTGAATATATGAAACATTTTGTTCTCTAAGTGGCTTGACTAAGAAAAGAAAATACCTTTTCACTCTGGCCTATCTTAGGGTAAAGCAATCACCTTCTTCAACCCAATGAGCACAGGACCTTACAAAAGTAGTTACTAAGCAAATATCCGTTATGTGAATAAACCTTAAAAAAAAATGTTTTTATTGAAGTAGAGTTGATGTATAATATTATATAAATTACAGGTGTACAGTATAGTGATTCACAATTTTTAAAGGTTATACTCTATTTATAGTTATTATAAAATATTTGCTATATTTCCTGTGATGTACAATATATCTTTGTAGCTCATTTTATACCTAATAGTTTGTACCTCTTAATCCCCTACCCCTATAGTGCTCCTCCCTCCTTCTCTCTCCCTACTGGTAACAACTAGTTTGTTCTCTATGAGTCTGCTTCTTTTTTATTATATTCACTAGTTTGCTGTCTTTATGGGGCTACACATATAAGTGATATCATATAGTATTTGTCTTTCTCTGTATGACTTATTTCACTTAGCATTATGCCCTCCAAGTCCATCCATGTTGTTGCAAATGGCAAAAATTCATTCTTTTTTATGGCTGAGTAATATTCTATTGTATACATACATATATTTCACATCTTCTTTATCCATTCATCTAAATCTTATTTTAAGCTAATGCTTTTCATCTAGATTGATATACTCCCCTATAAACATGAATTGCTTACATGAACAAGTGAAAAAAATTGAAAAGTTGAACAGTTATGAGTTCTCTGTATTATAGTGTTCCCATTTCCTAATTAAGGACTTTTCATTTCATGGCAAAATTATTTGAATATTAATAGCAATGGGGACATCTGTGTCTAGATGGCAGATTGAGAATGTACTGCAAATATCTCTTAAATATAGACTTCCTAGAAATGATAGAAAAAGTGTAAGTGAATAAACAAAGATTTATCCATGAAGAAAAGTAAAAAGGGAAGACTTTTTGTGGAAGAGAAATTATACAGTAATAATGAAAGAGAGTCAAGGGATCACATTTTGGAGGGAAACCGGAGCCAAGGACATGCCTAAGAATTGCTGCTGTAAAGGTTGGGAGTTGCATATAAAATGTCTGAGGCCCAGAGGTGGTGACAGCTAGGAACAGGAGGACAGATAAAGACACCTGATTGGTTGATCAATTGGGGTATCTCAGTGAAGAAATCCAGCTGATCAAATTCTGAGCATTTGCCTCACCTGAGGCTAGGAAGAAGTATCAAAGATATCTGCCTCAAGGCAGGTATACTAGTAGCTGGAGTGGAAGAGAAAAGCAATTCTCTGAGTGACTGGTGATGCCTGGGTGGAGTGGAAACCTTAACTGTCAGAATGTTTTGCCACTACAGTTGGTATGCCACTGTGTCTAATATTTTCTCACCATCTTATTTTCTTGTATAGCAATGCCAATAGCTACCAAATTCAACCAAACAGATTAGACAAATAAATAGATACAGCACACTTCCACCCAGATCCATTTTATGCCCTTCTCTATCCTCCCTGGTGTCCCCAGAAACTGACTGAAATAGAATATATCACCCAGCCTTCCCTATCCTCTGGGTTTTTGTGGGGTTCAGCTATTGGAAGTAACCAGCAAGAGAACAGAGGGCTGAAAGAGAGAGAAATATGGGTGTTTATTTTTCCTTATTTCCTTCTATTTTAATGAGAATGTCAGGGCCTATATTCCTCTAATTCTACCCCTATGGATGGTGCCTTTTTATTTCACAAGCATCTAGTAACCCCAATTTCTTTCCTTGATCTTTCAGACCTAGATAACATATTTCCACTGTCTCTGGCACCTGGGTGTCTAACCATCACTTGGTGATACCTAAGGTTGCCCGCACTTCTGTATATTGTCCATTTAAAGTATAGCATCTCTTTTTTTGAAGGGACCTTAACTAATAAAGTTATTGGCACCAAGAATGTCATCCCCCCATATCCTAAAAGATGGAATTTTAGAATAAAATTGCTCATATTTATAAAGTACAGTTAAGCTCCCTGAGGGCACTGATAATCTATGGTTACAGTTATTAAAATGATCACTGATGAAGAGAGAATGAATTACAAGTGGAGGGCAAGGTAAAGGGAGATTGAGGTTGAGGTACTTAATTACTATAGTGATAATGGTGATTACATGGGATATGATGGTGAGGCAACTGATTCAAACTGTTCAGAAAAGCTTACAAAAAGAATTCAAAAAAAAAGAAGCTTAAGGATTTAACCTCTTACCTCAAGACATGGAGGGCATGACAAAGAATCAGAAAGCTTTTAAGGTGGTCTTAAGGGAAACCCTTTGTTTTTCAGCCATAGACAAGGCGTGGAAAAAAATTAGACATAAGATCTGGATGTACCTATTTCTGAGTTGCAATAGATATCACATCAAGCTCATATGCTATGTAAGGGTATCGGCTGAGGGAAAAGTATAATTTGTAATCTTGGAAGAAAATATTTGAGCAGATGAAGATGAATCTGAGAATTTTGAATCCGTAGGTCTCTTTGGAAGGAGGTCTTCTCATAATCTGAATGATCCTTTGGGGGGCAGAAAGAAAATTTTTAAAAATTGGTGAAATTACATAGAGCAGTTGACTTACACATGAACGCTCTGTTTTTTTCCTCACAGCCCTCTGCACCAATTTCCATTGCTTATAGTACTGTAAGAAGGTAAATTCTGAACACAGAATTGAAAGAGGTAATATTGAATATATGCACCAAAAAGAGTTTCAGGATCTGCCAAATTAGATTTCAAAGGAATGAATTAGGCAAATATATAGAGATAAGAAGCACATCCTTAAAACTCCATATTTACTATACTAACTCAAGTGCCTGGGAGTGTTGTTAACTGCTGTAGAGTTGGTTACTTAAAGCACACATTGAAAAATGGCCCATAGTTCTCAAGATTGAGGTGCCACAGCTTGCCTGACATGTGTAGAGAAGGCTTAAGGGGATAGAATGTTGGAATGGAATTCACCACCTTTCCTTTGTTTTGTTGTTTTTAATCAAGTGTTTTGATGATTCTAAATTGTGCCACCATGTTTTTATTTGACACTTCTTGTTGAGTATGGATCAGGATGAGTTTTGAAAGGAAATACACGACACACTGAAAAAGGACTTACCCAATTTTTACAGGCATGTGGATGGAGTTAGGGAAATAAACAAATGTTGGTGAGACACCTAGGAGCCAGCAATAGCAGGAAGGAATTACTGACCTTAGTCTGAAAAGTCAGTAAGAGAAAATGGTGTGACTTGTCATGGATGATGAGTGAAGTCAAGGGGAAACCATTCAGGATCAGTAGCGTTAGAGGAATGGAGACACAGTGCAACTGTAACAGAGCAGGGAAGAAGTGGGGAGTAAATACCCTACCTCTCTCTTTGCTCCTTCACTGTAACCTTTTGCCAGTATCTCCCATTTGACAAACCTAATTAGAAGCTGGAGGCCAGAGATCCTGAGTGACTTAGTCCACAGAGGTGAATCTCTCAAGGCACGCAGTAGCACAGAAGTAAAGACGGGATATAGGGAAATAAAGGGAGAATAACCAGGACAGTCCAGCCCTTTTCTCACTCAGATCTAAAGAAATTTTTAGAAGTTAATGTCATTCACACTGAGTTTTCTGACAACAATTTAAAAATAATTATCATCTCAGATTTTTGGTCTAATAAAAATCTATACATCTGGAAATGAAAACACCCAAACATTTGTAAGTAAATGCATACACACACAAATTCACAGACATGCCTTTAAATAACACGTTATGGCATAGATATAAATGGAATTTGAAAGCTATTTATAACTAATGATGTGAGTTCAATATATTAAAACATGGAAGAAACAAGTGAAAGAATACCTGAAGAAAACATAAAGATTCAAATGAATTTACTGGAAGGAAAGTGACGAAATCAGGGGGAAATTAAAATGTCATTATTTTCAGATAATGTGCTTATCATTCTGAAAACGCTATAAAGCTACTGGTATTTTTTAGAAAGTACCAGTAACTTTTATCATGTGTATGCATACTGTTATCGTGTATATGCATATATATGATGAACTTTAAATTTAACAAAGTAAACTAGTTTCTTAACCAAATAAACTAGTAAAAATTTACCACCAGCAATAATCACCTGGAAATTATAAGTAAAAAGTAAAATACAGTTCCCCAGAAACCCAATATTATACATAAGAATTAATCAAAATAATAACACTTCTTATTTAAAAAGTTTAGAATGTGAAGAAAGTACCCAGAAGATAACTTAAGTAAATGAAAAGTCATTGTTCTTGGATGAGATAATTAAACATTATTTGTATGTAAATTATTTCTCGATTTAGTCTATAATTAAAATGTGATTCCACTAAAATATTCAGTTACATTTACTGTTTAACTCAGTAAACAATATAAAATTTAGATCAAAGAATAAAAGTCCAAGAAGAACTAAATAAATTTATAAAAGAATATTAAAGTTTGTGAGAGGGAGTATATAATCACGCAAGTAAGTAAGAAAAAAATAAAGCTATATTAAAATAGTGAAACAAAAGAGTATGGTTTTCTTATAAGGACTGAAAAAAAATGGATCAGTGAAACATCATTAGTAACAGAGACACTGACATACATTTGGAAGCATACTATACAATAAAGGTGGCAATAGAAATCAATGGGAGGAAACACAAATTCTTAAACAGCTTTGGAAAACTGGTCTATACCATGGAGAATAACAACACTGGATCACTACCTAACACCACGTACAAAAATGGATTCTAGATTAAAATTCTATATATAAAAATAAAAATATTAAGGTATTAGAAATGTGTAGTTCAATGTCTGTGATATACAATTGATAGCAAATTCAAAAATAAAAATTTAAAAGCAGAAACAATAGGGGATGGAAAGGTACAGCAATATATAGATAAAGGATATTACATTTGAAGTTTGTTCTATGAATATAATGTTAGTTTAACATTTAAAAGTCAAACAACATAATTCAGTATTATTGGAACAAAAAAGATAAAAACAATCTTCTTAATAGATTCAGAATAACATTTGACAAATTTCAACAGACATTCATTTTAAAAATTCTCAGTAAACCAGGATTAGAAAGGAGCTTCTGCAATCTGATAAACATACAGGTAACAGAGTTAACGGTGAAACTGAATGATTCACTCCCTAGGATAGAGACAAGTAAAGTTGTCTGCTCTCACCACTTGAATTTTACATTGTACAAAGAGTGCTAATCAGTGTAGTAAGGCATGCCAAAGAAGGACATTCAGATTAGAAAGGAAGAAGTAAGCAGTCTTTATTCACAGATGATATGATTGTTTATTCAGAAAATCCTAGGAGATATACCAAAATCCAATAAGAGTTTAAATGGGTCTCAGGATACCAAGTCAATATAACCATCAATTTCTATATTTTTGCAAAAATTATTGGAAAATAAAGTTTAAAAACTATTTTACTATAGCATTAAAAACAACAAATAATTAAGGATCAATTTAACAAAATATGTGCAAATCCAGTACACTGAGAACCATACATCGCAAAAGATATTAAAGTAGACATTTAAAAATAGAGAGATAGTCCATGTTCTTAGATCATGACTTAATATCGTTAACATGTAAATTCTCTCCAGATTTATTTATAGATTCAACACAGTTCTAATCAAAATCTCAGCAAGATTTTTTCATAAATTGACATATTTCTATAATTTATGTGCCATACAAAGAACCTATAGTAGCCAAAAAGCTTTAAAAATTTGAACAAATTCGAAGACTTACACTATCTGATTTCAAGTTTACTATAAAGCTACATCGGTCAAGAGTTTGCTTTTTGCCTAAGGCCTAATATATAGATCAATAGATCAGCAGAGAGTATTGGAAAAATAAATATGGGACTAATATTCCCAATGTTGAGAAGTGAGGCTGTTGACCATATGCTCCTGGGACAACTGGTTATCCTCTGGGAAAATAAATGAATCTTGACCTTGACGTCACACCATTTATAAGAATTTACTTGAAATGTTTCATAAATTTAAATCTAAAAGCTAAAGCTATAAAACTTCAAAAAAAATAAAACATAAGGAGTGCCTTTTTGAAGTTGTGGTAGGGCAATAATTTCCTAGAACTATATAAGAAAATAAAATGATAAATTCAACAATAAAAAATTTAAAAGTCTGTCTTCCAAAAGATAACATTAAAGTATTCAAAGGGAAACCATGGATTGGGAGACAATATTTGCAAAACTTATATATCAGAGAACTTTTGTGCAGACCTAATTACAGCACAAAAGAAGATAATCATAAACACATGAAAATATTCTCAGCATCACCAGTCTTCAGGGTAATTCAAATTAAAAATCACGATGAGATGGCAGTACATACCTACTATATGTAATGAAATTTAAAAGTCTAATCATACCATATCTTGGTAAGAATGTGGGGTAACTAATACCCTTTTAGTTTGTCAGCAGGAGTTAAAGTGGTACAACCACTTTGGAAAACATTTTGATGGTCTCTTATAAAGTTATACATACATTTTTCAGACAATAAAATATGTTTATTAAAAAAGAAATGAAAACTTTTTTAAACAAAAAGACTTGGGCAAAAATATTCAAAGTCCCTTTAATGATAATAACTGAAAACTGGACACAAATTAAATGTCTATCATCAAACAAATGGATAAACAAATTGTGCTGTATCCATAAAAAAGAAACCACTGATTAGCAAAACAATATATTTGAACCTCTTATGCTAAGTGAAAGAAGCCTGGCACAAAGGAGTACATACTGGATGATTTCCTTATATATATGAACTCCTAGGACAGGCAAAACAAACCTACAGTGAGAGAATGCATATCAGTAAGTCTTCTGGAGTTAGGAATGGCTAGGACTGAAAAGGGGTATAAAGGAACCTTTTGGGTTGATGGAAATAGTCTATGTCTTGATTGTGGTAGTAGTTACACATGAATGTATTTTGTTGTATATACTTTATACCTGAATAAAGTAAAATGAGAAAGTAAAAAAAAATAAGTCACAAGCCATAAGGAAGAAGTGATCAATTTGATTAAATTAAAATTGTTTTTCCATTCAATGATGAACACCATAGGCAAAAATAAAGAGCAAGTGACACAATTGGGAAGATATTGAGGATATCTGATACTGGCTGTGGATTAGGATCATATATCTAGGAATTGTAAGTAACTCCTGAAAATCAATTAGAACAAGTCAGAAACTCAAGTAAAAAATGGAAAAATAATAAAAACAGGAAATTTGTGTATGAGGTAAGCCAAAAAACTGAAATTCATAAGCAAATATATTCAAAGTTATTAGAAAACAGTGAAATGTAAAATAAAACACAAAACATGAGATATTATTTTGCATCTACTAGAGCCAGCAGAAATTGGAAAAGCTAGATAATCCTAAATATTGGTGGTGAATGGTATGGACAGGCAGGTCCCTCCTGCACATTTGGTGAGAAAGTAGATTAGCACAAACATTCTGGAGAACAATTACTGGTCTGGAGTATATGCAGCCTTTATAGACTGAGAGAGGTAAATTACAGTCTTCTGATGCGAATATGTTTTTTCCTCAATCTCCTGTATACTACCAGTGGTTTTTGCTCTATGCTGTGTATGTGAAATTAATGGATAATTTAAATTAATTTTTAAAAATTAATAGTTTCTTAAAAATTTCTGTGCATTTGACTTTTTATCATTCAATAATTAAAAAGTGCCTTTTTTGTCCCTTTTACCTTGAATTCAAACCTATCTATCACTAAGAAGGTGATACTTGCTATCTTTTTCTTTGTATAAGTCTGGTTTGCCTTTGCCCATACTTTCTGTCGTCAGTTCCAAGTCACTTTGTTGTAGGTGTTTCTTTTTCATTCAACAGAGGTTTGGGTTTTATTTTATGTTCTAAACGAACTTTCTATCCATGGGTGTATTAAACTCAGTTGTTTACTTTTAATGAGCATGATGGATCCATTTGATCATTGTTATGTTATTTATCTTATGAAATCTATTTTAAGGCCTTTAACTCTATTTTCATTCATTTTTTGGTGTTTCTTCACATAAATAGCAAAATTCTTCTGAGGGACATAGAAGTGACTTGAAAAGAAGGAACGGCGTTCTTGGATAGGACTGCTCACAGTCATAAGCATGGAAATTTTCTCTAAGTTAAACTGAAAATTAACATGATCCTAATAAAAATAAAAACTAATTTTAATAAAGTAGATTTTTAGTTCATATTAAAACATTAACGAAACAAAAATATCTGGAAAGTATCTCCTAAAGTAAGAGTATTATTTATAATAAAAGTCATTTGCCCTGGCCCATCTTCCTCAATGCCCCAGTTCTGCTCTCCAGAGGGAACCATTTTTAGTCCTTTTGTGGGGGTATATTTCTTATAAACTCCCAATCTCAATGAACACAAAGAATAATTTTTATTTATTATTTTAGACATTATCAACTAATTTCCTGCTCTTAGGACTGGAAATTTAATTCTTTTATATTACCTTCCTCTAGCCTCTTCATCTTCTTAACAAAAAGATGTCTGTCTATGAGCCAGGAAGCGGACTCTCACCAGACACTGAATTTTCTGCTGACTTGATCTTGTACTTTTCAGCTTCTAGACTGTGAGAAATTAATTTATAAGTCTGTTTATAAGCCACACAGTCCATGGTATTTTGTTGTAGCAGTCTGCATGGACTGAGACACCACTACATCAGTTATTCTATCAATTACCACTTTTTTCCAAATTGCCTTTGTTTTGGAAGATCCCTGTCCTCTTGGTCTATCCTGGCCTGGGTCTTCTCTAAGCCTGCTTACAAGGCTGTCAGTCTAGGACATGTCTTGAATGGTCTCTTGGGTTCCAGTTTTTTGCTTTGTATCCTCATTTTCCTGGAGCTAAGATTTTGCTTTAGGGTTTTTGTTATGATAGAGAGACCTTACATACCAGTATTAGATGTTTTGTCTGTTGGGCTATTTAATTTCTCTTGATAACTTTCTTTTAATTTCCGCCAAATGAGATGATACTGACTCTAAAGTTAAGGGTTCCCAAATGCCAGATGAGGAAGGATTTACTCCAAGGTTTCAACATCACCATTCTAAGTATCTTCAATGATTCACTCCATTTCTGTTGAGAATAATATTCTACTGTTGTGCCTAGGGATACATGTCAGGCTGCCTTTATCTAACTCAAGGAAATAGAACACATTAGAGTAGATGGGGACAAGGGTGGAAATGTCACCCTATTCAACTGCTCCATTCACAAAACTTTAATCAGCCTTTTTTTTTTTTTTTTTTTGTGGTCAGCCCTATCTTTCACACCTGCTGTCTACCGTGTGTGTGTCCACTGAGCCCAAAGACCCTCCATTCAGGATCTGAAAGGCAAACCATGTTGTCCACAGCCCTTTCTAGATTCTGCCAGGCCATGTAAGTTTCATTCCTCTCATATTGTCTGCTAACATGTTCCCATTCATTTTCATGTTCCCCAAATTTCTGTGCTCTCTCATATTTGCTGCTGCCTTTCCTCATCACTATTATTGGTTTATTCCTTATCATACCTCAAAGCTTTCATCTCAATATTTCAGTGGAGATTTTAGAGAAACGTGAAGTGAGAACCTGCTGGGTATGCAATCTTGTACTAGAAATCTATAATGTTTTATTATATGGTGAGGCAAATTCCCCCCAATACTCTTCTTTTTCTAATTTGTCTTGACTATTATTTTCTATTATTCATCCACATGAAGTTTAGAATCACTTTGTCAAGTTCAAAGAAAAAAAATCCAATTGGAATGATGTTTTTCTCTGCTTTCATTGTTCTTTTCTCTTTTTTAGAAACGCTTTTTATCTGTACATGTCATGCCTATTTTGGGTTCTCTACATGCATTATGATCTATTTTAGGACTTTGGTCTTTACTATCTGTGTTATTTTCTTAATTTGTCCTTCAAATAAGTGATTGAATCCTAGTTATTTAAAATCAATTCTTCTTTTTACATGTTCCATCAGGCTTTTGAATTTTATTTTTATTTTCTTCTATGCACTAATATCGTATCAATCTTCCTTTCCTTTTGTTTTCTAGAATTTGCATATTAGCCTGATAGATCCCTCCTTAGGGACCTCTGCTCTTTTTAGAAGAGGTCACACATTCTTGTAACCTATCCAATCTCTTGATTCTATAGTTGATGATTTCCAGAGATCCTCCTTCCTTTTATTCTATTTTTTCCTGTTTGTACATCTTTGAGTAGGTGGACTTCAGCCACACAGAACTAACTACAAATATATATTGTTTAAGATTTCTCTTGGTTTACTTTAAAGCAGCTCTGACCCCTGTTCTTACTTTCCATCAGACATGCATTTACTGCAGACTACTGCTACAGAATTTGAATTTACTCCTACCCCTATTGTCTTCGTTATATTCCAAACTAAAAGATGGATAAAAAATGAAATTGTTAATGTATCCATTAATCCAGGCTCTTCTGACATTTCCCCTGATCCCACTCCCTTGTGACATGTGAGATTCTGCTTGTGGAGAACCCTCTTCCTCATGCCAGAATATGTACACATAAATGCTTGTATGTGTTCTAAGAATTTCTGACTTCCATATGTAAATAAAAATTGAGTGGTGGGAGAAAGTGTCCTGAATGCCTGAAAAATCAGTACCTGTGCAGAAGAACAGCAATTACACAGCTCTCTCACTTTTTGTCTGAGACATGGTCCTATAAAGGCTGAAGGATGAGATCACTTCCTGTCTTTATACAGGTGATTTTTCTTTCATAATTTAAAGCTTGCCATGTCCTAGGGTGAAGTTTGGGCAGGTTTTTCTGATGTCAACATTTTAAAAGAGGAAAGTGGGGTCCAGAGAGGTTAACTAACTTTATCAATGTCACACAGCTAACAGTAGATTTGAGGGAAAGCATCAAGGTCTTTAGATTCAGCACAGCTTTCCTTAGCAGAATACCACACTGTCTTTCTGAAGACAAGTTTGTTCACTAATAAACCTAAAGAAAACCTGATGATCTGAGGGTTCTCCAACAGCACTGAAGAGCATTTTCTTTGCAAGAAATAATGTCTAACATTCCTATCTTGAATCTTCTATAAAATAGCAGCATGATTCAGTTAATGCTCACCCACATCATTTATAAACTGACTTCATTGCAATGCATTTTTAGCTCCTCCTAATGCCTTCCTGATAGCAGTGGCTCATGTAATTTTCTCCTATTCTGACCTCTTTTGATTCCCATTATACTTCACTGAGTTCTTCACTGGGTTCTTTCTTGGGCCTTTTCTCTCCAGATGGTACCCAATATTTTTGCTGCAGAGGCCATGTTTTATTCAGTTCTTCTCCCATGCCATCTAGCATAAAAGCAGCCCCACAGGAAACATTTACACAGTATCCTAATCTAGGGGGTACAATTCTAAAATAGCATGTTTCTCTGGAGACTACTTAAAGGAAAATTAAAATTTAATTAATTATCTAATAGTGTCTGAATTTTTCTTAAGTTGGCTCAAAATAGCTTTCATCTACCTATTTTATTTATTCCCTTACATAGTCAGTTTTTTCATGGATATTAAGATTTCTTCTTGTTCAGCAAACATTTCATGAGGGTCTCATATGTGCTGGGAACTATGCCACTCTATTAGGGAAAAAAAATGAATAAGATACAGTCTTTGATGCAAACACTCACTGTCTGATGAGCAAAACAGACATGTATGTAAATAACTGCAGCCCAATTTGGGAAATTCTCCAATAAAATTATGCACTAGAGGAGAAGAGATCATGTAATTTACCTTGAGAGAGTGTCAAACTCTCTAGTTCATTCTTTTCAGAATAAAACACAGCAAAAGAGCCCACTCCCAAAGTACCAATAAAACTGTAGTTCTCTGGAGACTTAAATATATTGAAAAAACCACATCTAACCCTGTCAATGGTGCTATTTGGGATTCTGAGGGCACTGGGACCTCAAAAGGGCACCATTAGACCATGACCAACAGCATACGAAATAATTTTTACAATGATAAAAAAATAAATCCCTTTCCTGTGTCCTTCTAAATTTACTTTGACTAGCTATTGAACAGGAGTTTCATAGATTCAATAACATCACAACATATTAAGTGTTGTTCAGCTCCCGCCACCCCCGCTGCCCTGCTGTGGACCGTCTTTTTCTGTTTGCATCTTGGCCATCCTCTGTGCATATAAACTAAGCGTCTCCATTTCTGCTCTCAGAGTGTACCATCACATACAACCGAGATTTCAAGAACAAATATCAACAGTGGCTAAGCCAAACATATCTTTTCAAGAGAGTGTCACTGCAGTGTAAAGATTGATTTGTTGAGGGAGGTCTTGCATATAAGTAGATGTGAAAGCAAGGACTGAGGTTAACAAGTTTCCACTGTGGGAGTTTATTTATAACAAAATAACAAAAGGACAGTTCTGCCTCTGCCAATTACGTTCCAACTCTTCGCATATCCATTGCCACAGCAGCTTTATTCATCACCAGAAAGCCAGTCTCTCCAGTGCAAATCCAGGTAGAACTTGCTTGCCCTCAGAATTTATGCTTTCATGTAGACTAGGATCATTTTATGCCAGTCAGTACTGTTTGGAGGAGCTCTCTGTGTCCAGACAGTGCTTAGATGCACAAAAGGAGAAAAAGAAAAAGATAAGATTTGGACCTTACATGGGAGGTGCTCACAGAAACCAGACCCACAGACATCACACAAAAGAAAGTGTGTCATATCAAGAGTTAGTTGTATAAATTCCAAACACTGAGTGCCAGAAATCAGAGAAGGGAGACATCATTTTGACCTGGAGCAGCTGGGCATGGCTCAATAGAAAAGGTGGTGGTTGAGTTGGTACTTGAGGAAGAGGTAGGTTGAGAGCAGATTGTGGTCAGTAACATGGTGACACATGGGTGATGACACTATCATCATCTTCAATCTCAGTAGACAGAATTGAGGCCATGGCCAGATGGCTGGATGTATAGAGAGAGTAGGCAGCCATGGAGGTGGTTTGATTTAGGTACCCACACACTCAACAAATATTTATTGCCTACTTCCTAAGGTATGCAATAAATATTACATACCTGAGGAACTAGGGACCCAACATTGTTAAAGAGCCAGTTTCTATCCAAAGGCAGTTCACATCTTAGTGAAGAATACAGATAGTGACAAGCACTTAGGCAATTATAAGAGGGCATCAAAACTACTGTAACATCACAGGAGCACAAAGAAGAGATATCTAAATTGGACTTGGGCATAATGGAAAGCTTTTCACAGGAGTTGATATCTGAGCTTAGAGAATGTGGAGGGTAGGAGGAAGGGATACACTGACTCAATATTTCTTACTTCTAGAAACCAACCCCCCTCCCCAGTTCCAGAATTAGACATACTCTGTCTTACATACACACTGTTCTCAGCAAGCTCCTCTTCTAAAGCTGCTCTCCACAAAATGGCAGCAGATGTGACCAGGTCTAGATAAGCCAAACCACAAACAGCAGTTGGTCTATTCTGTTTAAGAGTAGGACACCAGTGGGTTCCACAAAACTTTTTTTTAAAATTGAGGTATATGTGCTTTACAATGCTATGTTAGTTTCTGTTGTACAACGAAGTGAACCAGCTATATGTATACATAAACCCCCTCCCTCTTGGACCTCCCTCCATCCTTCATCTCATCCATCTAGGTAACCACAGACCACTGAGCTGAGCTCCCTGCTCTTTACAGCAGGTTCCCACTAGTTATCTGTTTTACACATGGCAGTGCACATATGTCAATCCCAATCTCCCTGTTCACCCCCCACCACCTCCCCCTTGAGTCCACACATCCGTTCCCTGCGTCTGTGTCTCTATTCCTGCCCTGTAAATAGGTTCATCTGTACCATTTTGGGAAAAAGCTCATGGCCAATTAACTTGGAATATCAGAATTGTTGTTGGCGGATAGATACTTTCACACTGCTCCCCAGGGGGAAAAAAAAATGTCTCTTAAACCTGGGAAAAGGCTATCCCCTAACCTTGGTCCCAACTGATCTTCTCCTGCACCTAAACACTGATGTTAACCATCACCAATTAAATGTAAAACATGTGCCCTTGGGCCGTAAGGGGAATGTGTGGACAGCAACTATTTCCCAGATAGATTTTAGATTGTGCACTGGTAAGAGACTGAGCTAAGCTTTAAATTGTCGCAGAATTGTCCTTTTGACAAAATTTTAAGGCAGGCCCCCACCCACCTTATCATCTCCATCCCAGAGTTTTTGCAATCTGGAAAGTGTCATAGTTATCATTTTCAATTCTGCTTTCTCCGAAGAAACAATTCATGGTCTACATCCTCCCTCCATACCCAACCTCCTCCAGCTATTCTCTTCTTGATTACATCTGCCATTACCAAGGGTAGATCCTGCTTCTTCTCCTGACCTACCTAAGCACTGAAAACTCCAGCCCCACCAAGGTTCCTCCCCCCTGGAATCTTGCATCATCTTCTGAACTACCGATGCCATTTCTTGATATCTGATAACATCTTATGTTTGGAATAGCTGTCATTAATTAGTTGGAAAGGTGAAGAGTTAATTAGAGAAATGGCATGGTTTAGAGGGTTTTTCTTAAGGTTTTCCATGTTTACTAGAACCCCTAAATTTAAACCACACTGTGAGAGAGAGCTCATAATGAAGCCAAGAATGGATGTATAGAAAGCATTCAAGTGGAATTGAGCCCAGAAAGTTAGAAAGGAGAATGGCAATTTTTTAAAAATCCAGAAATCTATATGTTATAAAAAATATATAATATAAAAATTATATATAAAACTTTGTTGATCAGTCACAACTGTGGAACTATCTATTACATATAAATAACATTCTCCAAAATGTTTTAAAATGTGTTAAAAATAAATATTTGATTTACCAGAACTTTTAGAATAGTTTATTCGTTTTGATGATTATATAGTTAAAATGTGTTCTACTTCTTTGATTTCTTAAAATGGGTAGTATACTAAGTAGTTTTCAAAACAATTATTGTCATCCACTTCATATAATTTTCAATTTGCTTCTAGAATAAATGACCCCGGGGCTGTGTTTTGGCGTTCTTGTGAAAATTTCTAAAATTTTCTTTTTTTCTCACTCTAAAGCTATTGATAGCACCTCCTGCTTTGAGAGTGTGATTTATTGAGCTGCCTTTTTCTTTCAGTCTGATGATTTTAATCTGCTTTGGGATTGGGGAGTTAAATGTTATCCTTGCAAGATTTAGTAATAATGTAAGTGCCATTGTGTCATGATGACCATACTTAGGAGTTATGATTTGATATCTGATTATCACTCTTTAAACCAATGAACTACATTTCATTTAATTCCAGATTTTATTCCTGTTGTTAAAATTCTAGGTTGCCATAAGATTGACATCAGAACAATGGGTTGTTATTATTTTCAATATTATAACATAAAGATTTATTGATTTGTGAGGGATACAAAGTTATAAAATCTAGAGCCAGAAGGGACCTATGTCTTAAAGAAATCACCCATCCTCTTAGAGTTCAATTATCCTCAGAATATAAAATGAAGATGAAATAGAAGCCAACAGGAAACGTACTCCAATAATTTAGTGACAGGGTTGTGTGAAAGGTATAAAGAATAAAGTTTTAAGTTGCCATTTCAAATAGCCATCTATTTTCCATTCTGAAGCTTGTGAACTGTTAAGTTTAGCTTTGATAATGGAGCCATTTGGACTGTGTTTATCTTTTTGAAAACTGAAAATGATTTTTGAAACAGAAGCACAGCCAAACAAGAGAAGGCTATCAAAATCTTTATTTGGTTGTAGAGATATTGGACTGGAGTCATTTGGAACAAATCTGGAGCTACTTTGGTCTCAACCAAAGCAAAGGTGGAGACACCACAGTGTCCGTTAATGAGTTTTTGGAGTACTGTGTGTGTCCAGACTTCAGGTCACTAGTACACAGTGAGATACTGGCTCAGAAGAAGAGTTCAGCCATTAAGTTCATACTGATTCTGGAAAATATCTCACTTACTCCTGCCCATAACCTCTCTACTCCAGAAGTCATCACAAATTCTTGCAAAGAAACAATGGAGATAGAGAAAGAGAGAGGAGGACATGGATTTTTGCTATTTGGAAGCACATTCCCTTTGTTTCATATTGGACCAAGAGCTATTCCTGACAAGCTATTCTGCGGGGAAAGGGTATAGGACTAGACGAATTCATATTTCTTTTCTTAGAGAGTCCAAATCTCAAAAGGGAGAGAAGATTCTTCCACATGAAATATCCCATAAACCAAAGTCAGAGTTTGCATGTGACCTTATGACCTGGTTGATTAGGCCTCAGTGCTCTCTGCTTTTTATTACTGTCATATATTTTTTCATGCAATCACTCCATTAATATGAGTTGGACATTCATTAAAGGTAAGGCATTTATACACACAAAATGTTTTGAACAATGGGAACCAAGTCAAGGACTGCAGTGAAACACCCCTACAGACTCCATAAATGATTTCCAGACATTTCAAAACAAAAGGCATCATCTGTGTTACTTGCCCCAGGAGGCCCTAACTCCCAACAGAAAAGTCCTTTAAGTTTTGGTTTGAGTCAGCAGTTTTCTTCATCTCCTTCCTTACCACATGCTGTCTCCTCCTCTCCACCTCTCAAATAAAATCTATACAGAATCTCTCAGGCAAATATACGCACCGAGATACACACAGTCGGGAAATGCCTGATCTTGTTCCTAGGTCTGGTGACTTGCAGTCTCTGAGGGATCAGTAGGAATAGGTATTTTCATCCTAGCATCTCCTCCTATCAGAAAGAGTTCTAGAAATGCTTAAGAGAGAGCTAGTGATGCCTAAATTTTGTGATTTTTTTCCCCTTAGCTTGTTATTAGTTACAACTGAAACAAAATGAAGTTTGAGAGAGGTTTATACTGATTTTTTTTCAAACTATCACCTAATACATCCTAATCTTTCAATTCTAATTAGACACACAGAAGTCAATAATCAAGCTTTATTTCCAACTTTTAATTGGCTGTAAACTAGTGAGCATGTACTTTTACTAAACTTCACCCATCAAGAGTATCTGCTGTTATAGCATCATAGCTTCAGCTCATTATAGCAGCCCACCTGAAGCTCCCCTTTCCCCTCATCCATACTGTAAAGCCAGTTACATTCACAAATTTGCCATGCAGTTCTGCTTTCAGCTTCACAAATTGTTACCGTGAGAAGATAATGCAAACTCTTGGCTATTACTTTTTGTCTTAGTGAAGGTCCAAATCTAAGTCATATTTCCCATGTAGGTCTTCTCAGTCTGGCTTCTCTACTGAATTTTTTCTGTTTCTCTGGACATTTAACTCACATTGTCTTGTATTACTGGAATTACCATTACCTCTCTTTTGAGCTAGTATATTCTAGCACACTCCCACATCATAGGTATAATTTAACTTAAACACTACTTTCCTTGTAATTGAGCTTCTTTTAAGGAGTGGGGTCACTGGGGTGGGATGGCGATGATGGTTTTATATTGGGGTGTAAAATTACTGATAGTCAACTTGAAAGTTCTCTCTACCATCTTTGAGATATCTTTCATAATGACATTTGTCATAGTCTTGTCATTTTGGTGGATTTTTGCAATGTTTATTTGCTATTCTAAAAGTAAGGCTGTCTGAAGGCAGGATCTGGATTTTATATCTTTTCATGCTCCTCTTCCCCCAATAAATCACATTGCCTTAAGTATAGTAGGTGCTTAGCAAATATGCACTGAATGAATGGATTCCAGGTGCCTCTATCATTTCCTCCCTTGCTGTCCTGAATTGGGATGTCACAGGGGACTAAGCCCTGCTGGGTGAATGAACTGTCCTGGAGCACAATTTATTTCTCAAATGCAAATCACACACACTCTGGTTAAGAGGCACAGGTTTATTATTAATGAGATTGGGGAATGTGGCTTTTGACTGAAGGGAGGGTGGAGTGCGTGTTTGTTGTCACCTTCCAGGAAAGCCTAGGTTAATCAGGACACAATGAGCCATTATCCTTAATTAGAATTTACTTCTAATTTAAGAAGAAAGAGACAAAGGAGAGAAGGCTTGTTCACATTGAGGAGTTAGTAAAATAAGAGGTGGTGAAATTAAACACAACCACATTGTTAAGGAAGAGCTTAGGAGCAGCTCAGTCTTCCATATGATACACTTCTTTACCTCCTGCTCTGGGGCAGGAAGATCACATCTGCAGTTTTTTATTAATATAGAAAACAATACTTGAGCAAGTCATTTATGACTGAAATGTTTGAAACCCAGATAGTATCCTGAAGGTCTTTAGATTTATAAACTACAATAAAATACAATAATGGGAGCTCAAAGCTCTTAGGAAAAACAAAACAATTAATAAAATATTACTTAATGAATTAAAGCCTAATGCCAGGTGTGACTGGTAGAAGAGGTTCTTTATCTTGTACCAATGCTCCTTCCCCTGGACAAGAAATAAGGGACTTTCTGACAACGTTTCTACCTTCTGGAAAGACTGGAAATGTAACTACTGTCCTCTTTTTCTTCTCACTAGTCCCTCTCCATAGAAAGAGGAGCAACCAATTAGATTCATCAGAGTCAGATGTTTTGTGGGACCTGTTGACAGTAATGCACACATGTACCCTGACTCTGTCTGGGACCTGCCTATCTCCTGGATTGGTCATCAGTGTATTGGGCTTTCATCTGCTTCTTTCTCCCTTATAGGAGGTTCTCCTTTCCATGCAGGGAAGAGCCAACCTTTAACCTCCCCATTTTCAGTTGGAGGGTAATGAGGTCTCTGCAGTCCTGTGGACTCAGCTGACCCCCAATTAATTGTTAATGGACAATGATGCCCTATTTGGGTCTTCAAACTGTAGCCATTTCTTTTAACACAATTTACCAGAAACTATTGATTAATCACAATTAATAAAGCTGGTGGTTTAAGTCTTGATTTGGTTAATCAGTTTTGTACCTCTTCTCTCCTTAGATTAAAAGTTGGGGAAGGGAGGATGGTGGAATTGTCACCTCCAATTTCTAACCCTCAGATACAGTCAAATATGAATTAACCATTATCTTAAGTTAACTTTATTTATTTATACAATTTTCTTTTAGGCTTCTAAAGATGAAATACTTTACATAAGAAAAATATAGAATTTTTAAAAGAAAAAAATTCAGAATTAGTCCATATTTAGTTTAGTTTCTCATCTCTGTGATCTGAGAGTGAGGAGAAGGTATGTTGGTGATTTGATGTCAAAGAAGAAGAAAGAAGATTCTATACATACTTACCTTAAAAAGTGGAAGAGTGAATTGACTAATGAAATGCATAAGACCTCTGGATAGTGTTGGATAGGCCCACTTGAAGTGTATGGTCTTATATTTAAAGTGAAACCAGTTAAGAAGTTGATAGGAAAACCTTGCTAGTAATTACATGACATTTCCTTCCTTCCCTTTTCTCTTTCTTGAAGCTATAACCACTCTTCTGAATTTCATCTCTATTCTACATTTGTGGGTATATGTGTTTTGTGTGTATATATATAGTGTCACTACCTACATATGTAGCCCTAAACCGAAAACTGGCTTTGCATGGCTTTGAGCTTTAAAACATATTGAACATATTCTTCTGTGACTTCATTTTGTTCCATATTATATTTATTAGCTACATCCATACTGTTGATTAGAGATGTAATTCATTTTTTCCGCTCACTGTATAGCTTTTGTTTTTGCTATTGCAGAAGTGCTGTATGGCCATTCTTATGCATAACTCTTGTTGTATGTGTGCAATTTCTCTGAGTTACTCACCTAAGAATGAAATTGTTTGCTCGTAGAGTAGACATGCATTTAAAGATAATGCTAAATTGCTTCCCAAATTGGTGGTAGAAATTTATATTCTCCCCAGCAGTGGTTTCTAGAACAATTTCAGTTGCTTAGATACAGGCACTCTATAGGCCGAAGGATAGATTTAACCAGATTGAGGGGTTGCCCAATGAATATGATAAAAGGGACAAGGGAATTAAGATTTTATCAAAGGAGTGATTAAAATGAAGTTCCATGGAAATTAAGTTGGGCAGAATAGGAAGCAAGGATCTGAGTGAAAGAGGAGCAAGGTAGGAATAGTTTGGAATCTATGAATTAGATGTCCCTTTAGCTGCACTGCAGAGAGGTAGATGGTGAGGTTTCACCCTTGGACAGATAGCCAAATGCAAACCCTAAAAGCGAAGCTTTAGACTTCAAAGGGAGAACAGAGTATGTAGATAAAATTAGGAGAAAGGAGCAAAAATTTATCCTTAGATGTATCCAGGTACATAGATTTTGCTTTTTAGTCAGAAACTACTCTGAGAAAGTACAAAAACAGTGAAATCTAATGAATTAAACTTTTGCATTCAGGTACAGTTGAATGGTTGTGACCAGATATAGGAGGTGTCATTGTGAGTATAAAACTATTAAGAATATTTATTTGACCTCCGCACATGAAATAAGAACAACAATAACATCAAAACAAAAATAAAGAGAGAATTTTAAGTAGCTTGAAGAAAGGAATTCAGCTCACAAGTTGAAAAAATCAAAATGCAAAACCAGGTCTATCAATTCTAATACCCAGGAAGCTGCAAGGTTTTGTCTGGAGTGGTAATTCTTCAACATTTTTAGAATGGACTTCTTTGGGATTCAAAGGAAACTATGGTCTGTCTCTTGAGAATAAGCATAGACTTTCATAAAAGTTACACTTTGCATTCCATTTCAGGATGTTCTAGAGCCTCAGAAACTCTATCTGTGGATCCCCACTGGGCCCAGGACAGAAGCACCGCACAGAGAGTTAAATGAGTTGTGTCCTGTAGGGAGGGACTCAGGCTGGGGAGCAAGGAGGAGATGCAAGTCCTGCTGGCCTTCCACTAAGCATGCTGGGTGCTGGTTAACAACTGTATTCAAAGACAGAGAAAGGTGCACTTTCCTAATTCATCTGCCTAAAGAAGACATTTTTTGTAACCCCCAAATAGATGTGCTATGGGCAAGCCCAGGTTATATCTCTTACTATAGATGGTTTCTGTGATTGATTTATTCACTTCACATTATAGATTCTTTTTCAATACGTTCATCTTTAGAAAACTAACATATGTAGGCCCTTTACTGTCAGCTATATTGTCTCCCTCGGCTGTGTTCACCAGTGCCCGAGGGCATGGATGGTACTTCCATCTTCCCCAGCGCACAGCAGTTTTTTTATACACTAAGATACTCAATATTTTATGCTTGATTGATTACTGATTGGTAGATGAATTAAATCTAAAACACATTTTAAAAATAACTGATTGTTTGAATTTAGTGGTATCAATGTTTTGTATTTCATTTAGGCTTTTTCTTTGGAAGAGAGGTAGGCTCTGTCCTGAGCTTCAAAGAATGGACTGCACCCAGCTCTTACATTGCATCTGTAAGGTTCCTGCTGCTGGGGTGAGGTTAGAGGTGGGGCAGGGGTTGGAAAACAATACCTTGGGAACTAGAGAGGGTTGTGACCAGCAAGTGGAGAAAATGGGATCATGCCATTGAAGAGAATCAGAAAGATTTTATCCAGTTTCTACCAGACATGCAACCTAACAGTTTTCTAAAGATTGAGAGTGACAGAAGCAGAATTGGAGATGTTCAGGGAGATGAATGGGAAAGATTTATTGATGAAGCATGTGTAGAACTAAATGTGGAAGTTAAAACAGCAGAAAATGAGGTCCAGGACAGGAAATGGAGGGAAGAGACAGCATGTTTTGGGGAGGAGGAGCATGTGGGGAACAGAAAGTGAAGACAGAGTTATGATAAGAGTCATAGCATGGAGGGTCAGTTAGAATCTGAATGATTTGAAAAAAAACACTTACTCTGGGCATTGGAGACATACACTTGGGTCTTGGCATAAGAAGTGACACGTGGATCTCATTAATTAACCCTGAGGGAAACTACACCTATTTATGCCTTTATCTCATTCTGTCAAGTCAAATTTCTAAATATTGTAGGTGTCCAATGAATGTCCAAATAAATGAGTTGCTACAAGAATTGTCAGTTGGCAGGTCATGTAGAGGTGGATCCAGAGTTAACTGTAAGACTCGGTGCATGCTTATTCTCAGAAACTTAAAGCAAGTCTTAGATTAAAACAGTAAGGATAGAGGAAGATCAATTATATTAGAATATACTGTGTCCCTATCTCATTTTAAAATTTAGTTTTTATCTATAGCATTTTCAGCTCTTGTGGCTCAGTGGAACTGGTACCTTAGTGAGAGAAGTGAGGCCTGGGGTGCTGGAGCACAGAGGAAACTGTGGACCAAGTTCTGCATCAGAGGTGCATGACACGCTCTGTTGCAGAATTATTGTTTCTACCTATTTCTATGTATATAATAAGTCACTCTGAAACTTCATGGTCTAAAACACTTGGACTCACTCTTGTGGTTGCAAGCAGATGGCCACTAGGACAGTAGGAAGGTCCAAGATGACCTCTCTCCATTTCTGGGGCCTTGGTACCAGGTTCTATCATTCACTGCCCAGGTCTGGCCTCCTTACAGGGAGACAGCATCATTCCAAATGCGGAAGCTATAGCTTCTTTTTTTTTGTTTTTGAAGCTATAGCTTCAGATTCCAGAACTCCAGATTCCAGAACTCACACAACCTCATTCCACCCCAAATGATTGGACAAAGTAAGTTATAAGTCCAGGCCAGGGCCACAGCTGGGTAAAAGGGGTCTACCTCTAATGGGAAGAGTTACAAAACACTGTGACCAGGGTTTCCAATCTACTACAATTGTCACCTAAACTCTGTCCACTGTTCATGAACTTTTTAAAATGCAAATACTGAACTTGATGATCTCTAATGTCCTTTTCATTTCCAAAATTAAACAAATTCTAAGAATTTTAACTCTCTGTTTACTTCTGAGGAAATAGAGACTGGGGATCTAGAACTCTTTCAGGACCACACGGCTGGTGAATGGTCTTCTGATGACAAGATAACACCACACACTGGGGCTCTTTCCCTGCTATGGCTCGGGGGCTGGTGGGTTTTCTCCCAGCTCTATTGAGGTATATGATAAATAAAATTGTAACATATTAAAAGAATACAACATGATGATTTGATATACGTATACATTGTGAAAGGGTTCTCACAATTCAGTTAATTAACACATCCATTACCTCCCACAGTTACTTTTTTTCTCTGAGATCTCTTAAGTTCTACTCACATAGCAAATTTCAATTATGCAATACAGTGTTATCAACTATAGTCACCATGCTATTTATTATATCCTCAGACCTTATTTATCTTAAAACTGAAAGTTTGTGTCTTCAGCCTCTCCTCATTTTTCCCACCCTCCAGCCCTAGGAAACCACCATTCTACTCTCTACTCTCTGTTTCTATGAGTTTAGCTTTTTTTCTTACATTCTACGTGTAAGTGATACTATGCAATATTCACCTTTCCTTGTCTGACTTATTTCTCAAAATCTCAACATAACAAAGACAAATGCTTTTTAATCAAACAATTGGGATTAACATTTACATCTCCTCTTAGCCTCACTTCAGACCAACTAAAAGAGAATCTTAAAAAGTATAGCTCAGCAGGGCTTCCCTGGAGGCGCAGTGGTTGAGAGTCCGCCTGCCGATGCAGGGGACACGGGTTCGTGCCCTGGTCTGGGAAGATCCCACATGCCGTGGAGCAGGGAGCCTGTGCTCCACAACGGGAGTGGCCACAACTGTCAGAGGGCCGCGTACCGCAAAAAAAAAAAAAAAAAAAAAGTACAGCCCAAGCTTCAGTATTTTTAACAAGGACCACAGTTGACTGAGTCACATGGCCATTGATGTTTAAGAACCATGACAATAATGTTTACTATCATAGATATAATAAGGAGTGAGCTTAAAAGTGACTTGCCCAATCTAAACCTCATATTTCTTATCTAGAAAATCATGATAATAATCACTTATTAGGGTTTTTGTGACATATGTACAAATGTTTGAAAAATATAGGCAGCATTCAATAAACTAGACTTGCTATTGTTTTTTTTACTATTATTACTATTACTACAGTTATTAAAATGGTAACTATTAGTAGAAGAATAATATGAGCTCCATAAGTGTAGGGATCATCTCTGGTTTAAAACTATATTTAGATATATCTGGCATACAGTAGGTGTTTAATAGTTATTTGTTCAGAGTATAATTGATAGGACTAATTACTTTAAAAAGCACTTTGTACTGTCTATCATTTAGTTAGTGTTCAATACATGTTAGTTACTATTTTTTTAGTAGAAAATGCTGTCCATAATATCTGTTTCAGATATTCTCTTCATTTACCATTTATACATGCTGTTTTATATGACTTTTATAGTTTACCATGGTTCTCATGCACATTGCAAAACTGATGCATGATTCTTATCTTTGGGGAGGGTAAACTGCACAGAAGTGACAATAAATGTGCACTTGAAAAGATAAGAATTATTTGCCCCCTGTAAAATCATCACATTCAATGGAGAGTTCTGCATGTGACATAACAAGTGGTAGAGTTTTGAATGGTGGCAAAGATTTTACAGAGGAAGCAGAACCTGTGATGGTCCTGAGGAGATTCAGAAGAGAAGGTAGGGCTTGGGGACAGCATGATTGAAGTTATAGCTATGGGACTGAACATGGACTTTTGTGGGGAAAATGAGGTCCTGTATGGGATAGAGGCATTGGATAGGCAAGAGTGGGAGTCAAGATTGAAAACATAGATTGAGCCCTGCTTGTGGGGATTAGATGCCAGGAGCTTCTGAAGGCAAGGGTCTTGAGGAAGAGAGTGTCATTATAAAATGTGTTGGTTTTTGCAAAACCAGTTTGAGTTGTTTACTCTGAAGGCAGGAGCCACGCAAACTCTAATAGAATGAAAATGTCTCCAGTTTTTGAATCCCCCTCTGATCTACTTCTAGTTCTAGTTCTCAGTTAAAGCTTCAGTTATAGAACTAGGTGTCTTAGCTAGGTGTGAAATACTATGAAATTAGTAGTAATTAATGATTATTATGATAGCTATGTTATTAACAACATTAGAAAGAACAAGATTATGTCATCATTACATCTTTAAAACAGTGTGAGGGGGTATGAAGAAAACAGCAGCTTCCATAATGATAGCTTCTGTAATAGGGAGATAGAAGGCATTTCTGATAATAAACCTGTGAAAAAAGAAAAACTGGAAAGTGTCTGAGAAGAGCTATGAATGTGGAAAGTTGTTAGCAATCTGGGCAAGTAAGAGGAAAAAAAAAAATCAACATAGAACTCCACTCAAACAACCACATTCTCTGAAGACATCAGTACTGGTCAACAAAGCTTCCAGGACCCCAAGGGGCAAAGGATGGGATGTCAGAACCTCCTTTTCATTGGGACGGGGTAGGGAGCAATCTGTAATACAGTGAACAGCCCTTCAATACATCCATGCACATCTTCACCCTGAGGGAGGAATTGTGTTTAAAATGCCAATTGTGGAAACATACAATCAACTAAAGAAAACACAGTGGACTAATTCTATTTAAAAATTATAAAACACACATGACAAACCTTATAAATCTTCACTGAAACACTTTTAAAAATCCAAGTAGTCATTTTGTGTTCTGTGATGAGAAGATATAATATAGTTTAAATAGCTATTTTCCCAAATTAATTTAAATATTTGATACTCCCAAAGGGACTATTAATTTTTAATGTTTATTAATATTTTTATTGAATTTGACAAACTCTTAAGTACATATGATAGAGAAAATGTACAACAATATCTAACACATTTTCAAAAAGTTATATTAATAAAATGAGATATAAAGTATCTTTCCAGATATTAACGCATACTAAAAAGCTATAAATAAAACAATTGATATAAGATGAATGGAAGAAAAAAACTAAATAAAGAAGCCTAGCCATAGGATTGTGTAAATTTAGCTAGTTGTATAGCTGATATTTCAAATAAGGATAGAACTAATAGACTATTGAAGCAATTGTTTTGAGATATTTGGATACTCATTTGGAAAAAATAAAATTAGGCTTCATGTTGGGTTGGCCAAAAAGTTTGTTCAAGTTTTTCCATAAGATGCTACAGGAAAACCCAAATGAACTGTTTGGCCAACTCAGTACTTAAATCATCTGTGTCTGGCTTCTAGATAAGAAGCCAAAATGTAAAAAAAAAAAAAAAAAATTATCACAGGAACATTTAGAATTGCTTAATCATACTGCAAGGAGTTGTTTTGGTAACATTGAAGAGGGAAAGGCTATCTTAAGCATGATAGAAACCCAGATATCAAAAACTGCTGAAGAATTTGATGCATCAAATGTCTTTAAATGAGCAAAAACATAATTAAGAAAATTAAAAGGCAAGTGAGGAATGAAATCAGGGGCAATTATTTAAATGAAAAGTTCACAAGTAAGAAATGCAAATGAAAAATAAATATGTAAAATGCCTAAATTTACTTTAATAAAAAAATTAAAATTAATAGATATATAATCATTGAATAGATGGCGTTGCAAAGCATGATGATAATCCAATGGGTGAGAATTTGAGGAAATAAACATAAATTATCTTTGGTGACTCTGGAAAGTGGTAAAATATTTTTGTGACAATTTTAATTGTTTTTTTTAAATTGACTGGACAAAATTGACTTTGTTTCCTCTTGTGCCCTTCTATGACTTTTAAACACAAATAGATATGTTCTGTTCTATTGCTGTATGGTATACAATTATATGGATATACAGATTTAGGTATTCTCTCATTAAAGGACTTATCTAGTGATTTTGTCCTTTCTTTCCTATTGCTGTAATTTGTTTCTTCTCTCTTTGTTCTACTTGCTAGAGGGCTGTTAATTTTATTGATCTCTCCAAAGAACGAGCTTTTGGTTTCATTGATTTTCTGTATTGTTTTTCTGTTTTCCATGTAATTCTTTTCAATTCTACTCTTTATTATTTTTTTCCTTCTGTTTGTTTTGGGTTTATTTTGCTCCTCTTTTAATAGTTTCTTGAGATGGAAGCTTAGGTTGTTGATTTGAGGTATTTCTTCTTTTCTAATGAAAGTGTTTGGTGCTATAAAATGTACTCAGTCCTGCTTTAGCTTCATCATACTAATTTTGATATGATGTATTTTAATTTTTGGTCAAAATGTTTCCTAGTTTCCCTTGATCCATGGGTTACTTATAATTGTGTTCTTTAATTTCTAATTTTTTGAAGACTTTTTATGCTTTCTTTCATAGACTTCTAATTTCATTCCATTATCATTGGAAAATACACTTTTTATGATTTCAATTTGTTTAGACTTGGTAAAGTTTTTTATGACCCAGAATATAATCTATCAAGGTGAATGATCCTTATTTATCCTATTATTGTTTGGTGGAGTGATCTATACATGTCAGTTAGATGGTATTATTCAGTTATTTTATATCCTTGCTAATTTTGTTGTCTATTAGTTCTATCTATTGTTGGGAGAGATGATAAAGTTTCCAATTATAATTGTGGATTTTTCTCTTTTTCTTTTTAGTTCTGTCAGTGTTTGTTTTTATTTTGTTTTGTGGTTTATGTATTTTGAAGCTCTCTTGATAGGTGCATATACATTTAGGATTATTATGTATTTTGGGAAATTGACATTTTCTTTGTTAGTTAATGTTACTTTTGTCTCTGATAGCTTCTTTTGCTCTGCTATTTTGCCTGATACTATGAAGTTGCTCCAGCATTGTGAGTTTATGAGAGTATGCAGAGTGTGCATCAAATTTACATTTCTTTTACCATCATTTTACTTTTAATACATCTATACTATTATATTTTAAATTACTTTCTTACAGTTATCCTGGCACAGTATATGGTTAGATAGTGTGTATGCATGTGTGTGTGCATGCATCTGTGTTTCAATCAATTCTGATAATTTTTGTCTTAAAAGTTGGCTTGTTGAGACCATTTGTATTTAATATAATTATTGAAATGTTTGGATTTAGGTCTACCATTTTATTATTTATTTTGTTTTTTCCCTTTATATTCTGTTCCTGTTTCCATGATCTTACTTTCTTTGGGATTATGTGAGCATTACTTAATATTTCACTATAATTTATGTACTGTGTTTCTAACTATATCTTTGAGCAGAGATTTTTAGTGAGTGCTCTAGGTGTTACAACATACATACTCAATTTTAACAGTCAATATTTTACCAATTCAAATGGAATATATGAAGCTTACCAAAGTTTACCAGTATATAGGTCCCTTTACACCCATTATATTATAGTTGCCTGTTTGGGGTTGACTAAACTACATAAATCTATAGTTTTATATCTTTTGACAATTTTGGAAATTTAAACCATAATTAAAATATATTTTACAACATCACTTTATTTCTCCTCCTTTTCTGTAACTTCAGTTACACAAATGTTAGACTTCAAAAAAATTTTTCACAGGTCTCTGCCCATTTTTATAATCTTTTTTTTTCTGTATATTATCCATACTGGATAATTTCTATTGATAAATAAGGTTTCCTGACTCTTTCCCCTGTCACTTTTATTCTGCTCTGGAGTCTATCTAGATGTTTTATGTATTTTTATTTGCTTATTGAGTTTTAATTGTTTTCCAGGTCTTAAATATTCATTTTATTCTTTATAACATCTTCAGTTTCTTTTTTGAGACTTTCTATCTTTCCATTAGTTTCAATAATATTAGTGTTTGCTTGCTAGAACATATTTAGAGTAGTTACTTGAAAGTCTTTGTCAGATAATTCCAAAATCTGTGCCATCTTTGTGGTGGCATGTGTTGATTGTCTTTTTCCATACAGGTTGAGATATTCTAGTTTCTAAACATGCCAAGTAGTTTTGAATTGCATCCGGACATTTAAAATATTATGTTATGAGGTTCTGGGTCTTGTTTTAATTCTATGGAAAATACTGATATTTTTGTTTTAAGAGATTGTCAAAGGGTTATGCTCAGGCCATTAATTCCCGCCTGCCTTCTGTGAACTTTTATTCTAATATTAGTTCCATTTTTAAAGTCCTTGCAATGCAACTAGAATCTATCCTTAATGTAACTACCAAGTGACTAGCCTGGGACCTTTAGATTGTCTTTATATAAAATCATGTTCATGTATATGTGTGTCTATCTTTTGATTATATATTCTGTTCCTTTAATCTTCATGACTATTCTTATCTCAAAAAAACACTCTCAATTACTCATTTTTATATAAATCTTGCATAATAAACATAATTTCCCTGATTTTTCAATGTTGTTTACTTTTTCAGAACATTTGTATTTCCATGTAAATTTTAGAAAAATCTTATAAATTTCAATACGATATCTGGCTGGGAATATGATTTGGATTGAATTAAATCTATTAGTACTTTTGGAGAGAATTGACATCTTAATTATAGTGAGTCTTCCCATTCACAGACATGGTATATATTCCTACTTATTTACTTCTCTCATCAATGATTGTTGTTTTCAGTGATAGGTCTTAGACACTGTCAATTTTATTCCTAAGTTGTTATTGGTGTTTGATGATATTGTGAATGGCAGTTTATAATTTACTTTTTAAATTTTGAATGTATAAAAATGAATAGGAATCATTTTTACAGTTTTATTGAGATATAATTAATATACATAAAATTCACCCATTTAAATGTACAATTAAATGGTTATAGTATATTTACAAAGCTGTGAAATAATCTCCACAATTAACATTTCATTACCTAAAAAAGAAGCCCTTACTTATTTCGGTCAGTCCCCATTTCACTTCCATCCATCCCCAGCCCTAGGCAGCCACTAGTCTATGTCCTGCC
This sequence comes from Aethalodelphis obliquidens, assembly GCF_003676395.1. NCBI lineage: Eukaryota > Metazoa > Chordata > Mammalia > Artiodactyla > Delphinidae > Aethalodelphis > Aethalodelphis obliquidens. The sequence goes on from NW_020837976.1 coordinate 15,777,972, forward strand.
TCTGAGGATTTGTCTATCCTAGAGATTTCCCCTAAACAGTGACACATAATATATAACCTTTTGTGACTGTCTTCTTTTACTTAGCATAATATTTTTGAGTTTCATCCATGATGTAACATACATCAATAAATCATTCCTTTTTATTGCTGAATGATATTTTATTGTATAGATATGCCATACTTGAAGTGTCCAACAATCAGTTAATAGTCATATTTGTTTTCTCCATTTTGGCTATTATGAATATTGCTGCTATAACTATTTGTATACAAGTTCTTGTGTAGATGTATATTTTTGTTTCTCTTGGTTACATACCTATGAGAGGAGTTTCTGGGTTATATATATAAACTATCTTTCTGTAAATTTATACATAAATTCTATGTTTAACATTTTAAGAAAAAAAACTCTTTGCAAAGTGACTGCACCATTTTATATTCTCACCAGTGTACAAGAGTTCCATTTTTCCACATCCTCATTAACACGTGTTACTATTTTTTAGTAGTCAGTATAGTGGGTATGAAATGAAGTCTCATTGTGGTTTTGATATTCATTTCGTAATTGGCTAATGATGTTGATATCTCTCCACGTCCTTATTAGTCATTTGCATATTTCCTTTGGAGAAATGTCTATTCAGATAATTTACCCATTTTTAAAATTGGATTATTTATCTTTCTATTACTGAGCTGCAAAAGTTGGATTCATGTCCCTTGTAAGATATATAATTTGAAAGTATTTTCTCCCATTTTCTGACTTTTAACTTTTTTGATGGTATAGTTTGTAGAACAAAAGTTTTAATTTTGATGAATCAAACTCTTCAATTTTTATATTTTTTATCTTGTGCACTTTGTATCATATTTAAGAAGACTTTACCTAACTGAAGGTCACAAAATTGTACTCATATTTTCTTCAAAGAGTTTTATAATTTTAGCTCCTATATCTAGGTCTATGATCCAATTTGAGCTAATTGTTTTTCTATGATGTTAGGAAGGGGTATAACTTTATTTATTTGCATGCAGATATCCAGTTGTCCCAAAATCATTTGTTGAAAGATTATTCTTTCCCCAGTAAATAGTCTTGACACCTTTGTCAAAAATCAATTTTCATAAATGTAAGGCTTATGGATGCTCAGTTCTATTTCATTAGTCTATATGTCTATCTTATCCTTAAACTAGCACTGCACTGTCTTGATTATTGTATTTAGCTTAATAGTAAGCATTGATATTGGAATGTGTGAATCCTCCAACTTTGTTCTTTTTTCAAGATCATTTTGGCTATTCTGGGTTCCTTGCATTTCCATGTTAACTTTAGATTAACTGGTTAATTTCTGCAAAACAAACAAACAAATTTTAAAAATAGTTGGTATTTGATAGCAATTGTACTGAATGTGTAGATCAATATGGGGAGTATTTTCATCTCAACAATATTATGTCTTCTGATCCAAGAACATGGGATATGAGTACAGTTTTCATATTAACTTTTTGTTCTGAGACCTTGCTTAATTTTTCTTACTTCTAGGGATCTTTTTGTCAATTTATTAATGTTTCTACATGAACAATCATGTTTTCAATAAATAAAGCTATTTTAACATTTTTCTTTCCAATACTTATGCTGTTAATTTCTTTAGTTCTAAGATTTCTAGTGTAATTTTAAACAGAAATGAAGAGAACTGATATTCTCAAATGATATTTTATGATTTTGTGTATAATGTAAGTCTTAACTACAGGGTACTTCCATTTCTTTCTCCTTTCTTTTGTGCTATTATTTTCATGGATTTTACTTACTTATATAATAAAAATGAAGTACTTTCACTACTCTTTTTGTAAATGGTCACACAATTTTAAACATTAAGAAAATATAGAAAAAATATTTTCATATACACTGACATTTTAAAAATTTCTAGGGCTTTTAATTCCCTTTCTGTGAATTCAAGTTTCCAGTTGGAATTACTTTCCTTTTGATTGAAAAACTTTTGATATTTCTTGCTGACCAGTTTTTTTCAAAAAATTCTCTTTTTTTTTTTTCTGAAAAGTCTTTATTTTACCTTGGTATTTGAAAGAATTCTAGCTTTACAGTTTCAACACCTTGAACACATCATTCCAATGTCTCCTGTCTTGCATCATTTCTTATGTGAAGTCTGTGATTACTTTTCTTTGCTCCACTGGTGTATATAATGTCTTTTTTTTTTTTTTTCACTCTGACTGCTTTTAAGGCCTTAGTTTTGTTATTCATTTTAAAAGATTTAATTACAGTGTGTCTTGGTGTGATTTTTCCTTTGTGTTTATCCTGATTAGACTTTGACAAGGTTATTGGGTCTCCAAGTTTATAATTTTTATAAAATTTTGAAAACATTGGCCATTAATTCTCCAAATAATTTGCATCTTCTCCATTCATTCTGGAACTCTAATTATTAGTATATTAAGCTGTTAATATTGTCCTTTGTCCTACAGGTCAAAAATGCTCCTTTCCCATTTATGTTTTCAATCTTTTTTTGTATGCTTCATTTTGAATAATTTTTACTGCTATGTCTTCAAGTTAATTATCATTTCTTTTGCATGTGTGATTTGTCCTGCCCAGGACATTTTTTATTTCAGATAATATATTTTAAATCTCTTCATATTCCATTTTATTCCATTTGTTTATATCTTCTATTTTCTTCTCATCCATTCATGTTTTCTTTGAAATACCTGAACATAGTTATAATAGCTGTTTTAAAGTTCTTGGCTACTAATTCCATCTTATAAAAAATATTCTGAAACTTTCTCTTTATATATATATATATATTTTTTTCTCCTAGTACTATGAAACATTTTCCTGCTTTTGGCATGTCTAATAATTTATGTTTGAATGATTCCATTATGATTTTTAGATGATTAAAAATGTTAAGTGTATGAAATTTTTTTCTTATGTAAAGAATTTTGTTTTTTAATTTAGTAGATAGTTATGTGACTTATATTTCAGACTCTGTTCTTTGGTTTTTTGAATCCTGCTTTGATAGACTGGGTCTAGAGTAGCCTTTATTCGGGTTCTGTCCCATTACTCAAGTATGGCCCTCTAGCATAGCCCTTTACTAAATACCACAAGTGATGATCCTTTTCTCAATTTGTGGTGGAAACACAAACAATTCCTGGTATGACTTCTGGGATCTAGTCAGCTTACCTGACTTCTGCTCACAATATATAGCATGTTTTATTATTTAGCAATGGCTCATGAGGAAACATGCAGTTTTCTGAAATTATTTTTATTTTTTTAACACCTTTATTGAAGTATAATTACTTTACAATGGTATGTTAGTTTCTGCTGTATAACAAAGTGAATTGACTATACATAAACTTATATCCCCATATCTCCTCCCTCTTGCATCTCCCTCCCACTCTCCCTATCCCACCCATCTAGGTGAATACAAATCACTGAGCTGATCTCTCTGTGCTATATGACTGCTTTCCACTAGCTATCCATTTTACATTTGGTAGTGTATATATGTCCATGCCACTCTCACTTCGTCCCAGCTTCCCCTCCCCCTTCCCCATGTCCTCAAGTCCATCTGAAATTGTTTTACCATAGTTTCCTCTTTTTGAAATTCTGCCCTGCAACTTCTGGTCACCTCAGACTCCCTGAACTTGAATCTGTCTTCTCAACTCAGTGAGACATCCATGTTCTCCTTGGAAGTTATTCCCCATGCCAACATGGAATGTTCCTCTCAGAACAAGAGTCTGAAATAAAAGCACAAATGGAGATACATATATCATTTGTAAACATATTTGAAAGTTGCAAACCAAGCTAACAAAATGTTAAATAAGATAAATTCTATCAACTTAACAATGATAGTAAAATAGAAATCTGAGAGGATAGTTTCAAACTTTGAATTCTCAGAATCCTTGAATTTCCAACTTTGCCTGTTCTTTCTTCCTATCTACTCATGCACTTTGAGCAACATCTTGAAAAGGCCTGCTTAAGCTCTGCAAACAAGCCTATGGAGTGTAAACCACTGGTCTAGTCTGTCCTTATGGGTGGGAATGGAGTTGTAGTAAGGTGGTTATAAATGAAATTGAGGCTTTTACATTTTTGTTTTCATTGTATACTAAGTATAGTTTGAACATTTTACAAAATGGTGTTTTCATTTATTTGTTTATTATACATGTGTATTTGTGTAAGTAAAATTATATGTGTACATACACAAATGCACATGTATAATAAACCTTCTCCACATATGTAATTTTTATGATAGTGTATTGAATCCATAACTGAAACTGCTTCTTTTTTTCTCTTCAGTAGAAACCCAATCCAAGCTAATATAAATTGTTTGTATATGTGTGTGTATGTGTGTGTGTGTGTGTGTGTGTGTAAACAGGGGACAGAGAGACAGAGAGATAGAGAAACACAGAGAAAGAAAAAATCATGTAAGAATACAAATGGACCTTTTTTAACTATTTTACCAAACTTTACTCACTTAAATACTGCTCAGTGGAAAAATGTTAAGTTTGGTGTAGATCTCTCCTTGACCCATATTAAATAAATGCAAATATGTAAAGTACTCAATTGTTGACTGTAAGAGTCATATTCAATAATGTTAGATTCCTACTTCTCCCACTCTCTCTGTTTCTCAGAAATCGTATATATTAATAGCACTCTCATGGAGTAATTTCTCAATCTTCATAGTCTAGCCCATTAGTGACTAAAAAGGGAAATATTTCAGGCCTATTAGGGATTGGGGATGATGACAAAGACATCGAAACTTGGTAGTGGATGAAGCCTCAAATCAAATTATGTGTATATAGACTTTCTTTCCCTCTGCTCTGAGCTGATGTTATTCAGAGGGATAGGTAGCATGAAAACCAGACCATTAAATTCAGAGAATGCAGCCTATATAAGGAAAACCCAAAAGGGGAAACATGGCTAAAGATAATTTCTCATAAAAGAGCTAAATTCTAAATGATTTAGCTTCCATCTGATATCTATAGAAACAGGAATTGGGTGAGAATGGAAGGATTAGACGTCATCTCAGAATCCCCATTCCACCTTCCTCCTGGTGGTCGTGTCCCAACATTTTAAAATACCCTAGGCCTCTAGATAAATTTCAATAGAGTACCTAGGGTGGGAGCAAAACAGTGGTCTACATTTTTCTAAGGAACTCCCAACAGATGTGCCTCTTCTTCGGCTGGACTGAACATAGGCTTTTTCCAAGGTATAGAATGAGCAACATTTTTTTTTTTTACAGTTCTGTATGGCTTGATGACTCTCAATCTCTGAGCCTCCACCCTCTCTGTGCTGATCAATGTCTTTGCTCCTTGAAGGTCAGGCCTTCTGCAGACTGCCTGGATTAAGGTCTCCATGTCAGAGCCCGTTATCTGCTGCAGAGCCCCTAATGCCATTAGCAAGAAAATGAAAAAAGCTTCCACACAACCTTCAGATCGATGTTAACATTGTAACTTCCAACAGCTGCTGCTCAGCTTCTTTATTTGTTAAGACCTCCTCCTGTGTGGAACTTTCTTGACTCAAGTTTAATTCTGTCAATTTGACAAAGATGTTTTGAGCAGCTGTTTTGTATCCAGGCCTGGGCAAAGCCTTAGAAAAGTGAAACACATAGGATAGAGTGGGTCCTATCCCACAAGATAATAAGTACCCAACTGGAAAGAGGGAAATCACAAGGCATTTACAAGATTGTATATGTTCAAGATGATTTCAATAACAAAATGTAAATTTGGAAGGTGGTCTGAGGAGGTATATCCATGCTGGTAATGATGGAAGAAAGGCAAGATTGCTATTTCTTGGGCTTATGATACAAAATTCAACACATTTCATCGCTGAATTTCCAGCTTTTTCTATCAAGACTCAGCACAGGAATAACACAAAAACTCCCACGAAGCAACTCTATTTCTACTTGAGGGTGCTTCAATTTCTTGTAGTGAAGGGAGGAGGGAGAAAGTGGTAAAAAAAAATCTCTTAAAGTTGTTTCCTTTGTTTTAGGAAAACAGAGTAATGGAAATGTGGTCCTCTTTCACCTGGTTCATGAAGTTCTAAAATGGAATATCTCCTGCATTGATATTAAAAATCAATAGACAGTCTAGCAGCCTTTCTTCACAGTGCCAGGTGGATGGTTCTAGAATCATGTCTGCCTACTCTCTTGTGGGTCAGCCATGACCGATACTTTCAAGGTCTAACAACCCTGAGAAAAATTCTTAGAGAAAATCAAAATACTTTGCTGCTCATTCAAAACTCTCAGCAATCTGGGGCATGCTCTTACTTTTGCAATCTCATCTTCTTTCCCTGTTCTATTCACATCTTCTATTACTGACATACTCATCTCCAAAATATCTTTTGTACATCACATGGGCTTTATTTCCTCACCACTTCTTTATCGTTAAGCTCTTTCTTAGTGTTTTCTTCTTTTTACACCTACTCTTTTTTTATATAGCCCAGTTCAATCTAAACTTGCTCTACCAACTTTTTGCTGACAACTCCCATGCATGGTGCACTCTAATTTCTCTGAAATTCTGATTTCTGACTTTCTGAACCATTTATCTGATACTTACCTAGTACCTCTGACATTTCTCATTATGTGGCTTGCACTCATATTCATTTTCTGTGTATGAATACCCTCCCATTTATGTTAACCTAGTTTCTCTTATTAGAGCATAAATTTTTTTGTATGGAGCATTTATTTTTATCCTGTGTAAACTTATATTACATCACTCCATCAGTCTCTATTGAATTAATAATAGTCTAAGAAACTCCAAGACAGACAAATCTTTTGCTAAAGTATTACCTTATTAAATAAAAATGAATTTTATATGTCCTGCTTCTTATAGATAACCTAGACTTCTATAGCTGTTATTTCTCTGAAAACTGTGCAAGTGTTTTATGCCTTACAGGATCCCATACTCATCTGGTTTGCTTCCTACTCTCTGACTACTGTGTTTCAAAGTTCTGTTTTTTTCTTTGTCTCATTAGTTCTAAATTTTAGAGTTCTGATCTTGGAACTCCATTATTCTCTACCTATACGAATTCCCCAGGTGATTTAAACCAGCCTCATGTCTTCAAGTACAGTCTCTATACTATTAACTTTCAGCTGTATGTCTCAAATACTGACTTCATCAATGAACGCTATGAACTACACATCTGCAAATGGATACTGAGTAAACACCTAAAATTTAACATGCCCAAAATTCATTCTAACTCGACTGCTTGCATGGCCTGCTTCTTTTTAGTCTTCCCAATGTCAGACTTATTCCAATTTTTTATACCAAAAATGCTCAAGTTTTAAAAAAAAATCAAATGTTTTATTATGGGAGATTTCAAACATATATAAATGAAATGAAATAATATAATGAACTGCCTTGTAATCATCACCCAACTTCAATGACTATCAATATTCTGTCCTTATTTTATGTAACTTCTCCCACTCCCCACTTGTGTTGAGAAGCCTGAGCTTGTATAGTGAATTAATAATGTACAGATTATGACCTGCTGAATGAGGGGACACCAGACACTCACACAGTGTCAGCAGGTAGCTCCTTCGGCATCCGAGTTTCCACTTAGGGGATGTTTTGATTAAAGGTGCAGTTCCAGTACATCCACACAAAGGATGTAAAGTCATAAGATTCATTACTTACAGGTTCCAGAAGGTGTATGGGTTCCAATGAGCCAGGGGAAGGACAATCCTAAGTCCCAGGTGAGAGCAGGAGATGAAGAGCAGGACAGCAAGCACCTATTAATTTTAAGGTGGTTGGGGTAGAGGTCACTAACCTTTTTCAGGTGTAACTCTAAGTCATTATCTTAAAAGGTGCCCAAGGAAAAGCAAAGTGGGAATTTATGGTGGGAATCCTAAACACAAAACCATATCTAAACGTCCAGACTCTGGGTGTGAGTAGGTGAAATGCCTAGACAGCAACTCAGAAAAACAAAAGTTGTTTTTCTCATCATAATTGACCCCGTGATGCCTTGGCAATAATCTTTAGGGGAAATCATAGGCACTGTCTGTCTGGTGTAGATATTAAAAACCACTGACAGGATTTTTGTCATCTGGCACATGAAACATTTGAGTAGAGCAAAAATGCTGATCAACAATACCAATAGAAAAATGAGAGTTTGAAATCCTGTTCGTAACCATCTCCCCACTGGTTGTGATCCTGTCAAGAAAATAAATCAAAGCCCTTGGATAAGGTTAAGGTAGGTATTCGGTTAAAAACTTGGGTGAATTGTGGAATACTTGTACCTGTTGAGCCATCTTTTGTAAGTTTGTCTGAGTTTATCCAGAATTATTAATACATATGAAGCAGGTGGTGCCCCTTACAGCAATACACCTTCTTCCTGGGCCAGTAAGTAATCTAGAGCTAAACAGTTATCCAAGCTGTCTGTGGTAAAGAATCCCATTGCTGCTGCATTAAGGCTGGGCTTTGGTATAACAGCCCAGTGTGCTTGGCTGGGTTGGCTCACAGGTCTGGGTTCACCTTAATGACATGTTGTTTTGTGTCCAGTGTGGTGACAACTAACCCAGTCCCTGTGAGGGTAGTAGAAGGCCTACTCCCAATATAATGGGGCTGAATATCACATGCTTTTGACATGAGGGGGCACAAAGAGAGATGGTTCTGGGAACCCGATCAGTGATGTAAGTGGTCCCAGAGAGACTGAAGTGCACTGGTGTGAACAGACAGGACTCTAGGGCACAGGAAGGCAGAGGCATTGGAGGCGTAGGGAAGGAAAAGTGCTGTGTGGAGAACCACATGTGTGATGGCCCACAATGGGCACCAACTGTGTGATCAGAGAAACCAAAGTAGTCAGGGTTTCCCTGGATGGCTGAGCTGTGAGGCCCAAGACCATCACGATTGTGTTCCTTGGGAGGAGGTGTGGGTCATATTCCTCCATGTGGTGTTGGTGTCTGGGCAGATATGGAGGATTATAAAGTTCACAGGTGCTCCTGCTGGATGCCCCATACTGTAGTATTGGGAAGTGTGTTGCACAGAGCAGTTGAGCACCATGGAGAGCTGCAGGACAAGCCTCAGAGAGGAGTTGCATGTCTTCTGTTGGGCAAACGGGGACAGGGTCAAAAAATCAGCAAGGTAGCTGTAGTAGCTGCCATGGATGGTGGGCCCGGCGCTGAAGTGTAAAAATCCATACCAGGAGCTTCTTCCTTCTGACCTTGTGGGCCCCTGAGGTCTGGGGAGTGGAGGTGGGTTCTCTTCCTCAGAAACCATCAGCTTTTTAATTTTGTCTGCATCTCCTGCCCTGGTGGCTCCACGCATTCAGAAGCCCCCTCCCTGCGGCGACAGGTCTGGGACTCCTCTAAGGTGTCTGATAAAATGGGCCCTCAATACCCTGGTGTTCTTAACAAATTAGGAATGTCGCGGTCTTTGTCCAATTCAGCCTGCTGGCACATCTCAGCCGCTGTAAGCAAAGTTTAGAACCGATTCCAAAGACCCCTAAGAGCTAATCAGTGCCGTTCTCTCTCTCCCTTTGGATGTTTATTTTTCTAGGAAACCTTGCATTTCTCTCGTGATGTAGTTACGCGTCTCTATTTCTCATTCACACTGGTTGTCAGACATCGTGGCACATTAGTACTAACAGAGAACGCCTGGGACAGAGGTTGCTTCTTTCCTAACTCATATGCTGCTGCCTTCTGTTCTAGCGTGTCACATTCAACCTCCGACGAGGGATCGGGGTCCACCTCCACCAGTGCAATGTTAGCCGATGTATTTCGGAAAGCATCCAAGCCCCGAAAACATAGCACTCACCACTTAACCTGTGGGTATGCTACCACGCTCAGTAACATCCGACCCATGGGGCAGGGGTCTTACAAGCATCTAGTACTTTTTCGACCTCCTCTGGGGACTTGAGAGGAGCTGGTACCATGTGCTCTTGGAATCCAGCTTTCTCTTTCAGCAACATATGGTGCACTTGCCTCACAGCGTTTGCCTCCCAGGATGCCAGGATGGCCCTGCTAGAGTTGCCTCCTCATGGATTAGGCCAGCTCCCCAAGCTCAGCACCCAGTCCTGAACCGATATAGTGGACCCAGCAGTGAGCCTCCCCCTCTAGCACTAACTTAGGATCTCATAGCCCGCCCCAGTCCGTGCCTGGGGTAAAGAGGCAGAGTCAGATTGTCCCTGTTAACTCACCTTGGCTCAACGCGCTGGGACGTCTCTGCAGGGGAGTCTGACTTTTTACAGCACCAACAGTTTAGGGTGGTGATTTACAGCAGCACCTGGCAGCAGCAATGCACAGCAGAACAGAGCAACTTCACTGACTGCCAGCAAGTAGTGGTTCCTTCCCAGAGAGGCTGAGCGGTCTGAGGGAGGAAGTTAGGGAACCATTTGCAGCTCCGACCACAATCCCATCCTCCTCCTCAATTGTATTGAGTAGCTGGAGTTGGTGTACTAAATTAAGAACATGCAGATTATGACCTGCCGCATGAGGGGGCACCAACAACCCTTACTGGTTGGCAGGTATCTCTCTCAGTATCTGATCTCCTACTTTGGGGACATGGAAAACATGGGACATTTTGATTGAAGGTGAGGTTTCAACATACCTACGAAAAGGAATTAGAGTCACAAGATTTATTACTTATAGATCCTAGAAGGAGGTTGGGTTGCAATGAGCCAGGGGAAGGGCAGTCCTCTGTCCCTGGTCATGGGGGAGAAGGGAATGGAGAACAGGACAGCAAGCGCCTATTACTTATAAGGGGTGGAGGTCACTAACTTTTTGCAGGCTTAACTCTAGGTGGTTATTTTTACAGGTCTCCCCCGCATCCCGGGGAAAAGCAAAGTGGGAATTTATGGCAGAAACCCTAGACTCAAGTCCAGTCTCTGGGAGTGAGCAGGACTATCATATTGTGAAATGCCTAGACAGCAATTCAGAAAAACAAAAATGTTTTATGTTTTTTCCTTCATCACACCACTCAATTATCTTTAGACTTTTATTTTCTGGGTAAAACTGATGTACATTGAAGGGCAAAAATTCTAAGTGTACAATTTTTGATGAATAGATACATCTGTGTAAACAACACTCCAATTAAGATAAATTACATTTTATCAACACAGAAATTTCCCTCATGTCCTTTCAAAATCAATCCCTTACCTCACCTAAAGACCACCACTAGTCTGAGATTCATCCATATTTTGCATCTATCATTAGCTTATTTTTTAATTACTGAGTATTCATTGTATGGATATATCACAGTTTATCAAGTCTATTGATAGGCATTTAGTTGTTTAGAATGTTTGGAAAATGTCAATTAAGCGGCTACAAAAATTCTTCTTCTAGTCTTTTTAGGGTCATGTGTTTTCATTTATCTTGGCAAAATATCCAGGAATAGGAAGACTGGATTACAGGCAGGTTTGTGTTTCACTTTATAAAAGCTTTCCATAACTTTTTATAGAGTAGTTGAGTAATTTTACACTCCACAAATAATATATGACCATTGAGTTTACTCAGCATCCTCATCAACATTTATTGCTGCCAGTCTTTATAATTTTAGTCATTCTAGTAGGTGTTTGGTAGCATCTCATTGTGGATTTAATTTACATTGTTATGATAAGAATTTCTCTTATATTTATTGAGTATTAGGATACATTTTCTTTGTAATATCTGTTCAGGTCCTTTGCTTTTTAAAAGAGTTGGTTGTTTATCACTTTAATTTTGAGTTTGATGTGTTCTTTACTGGTACTGTATGCAAGTTCTCTGTCAGAGAAAATTTTTGGCAATATTTTTTACAGTCTGTGGTTTGAATATTCATCTTCTTAATGGCCTTTTGATTAGTTACTTTAATGAAATTTAAAATCTCAGATTTTTTTTTCATTTATTGTTATTGCTTTCTGGATTTAATCTAGGAAATATTTCCTTATCCCCAGCACACAAAAGTATCCTTCTATATTTTCCTTAAAATGTTTTATAAAAGTTTTAACTTTTTGTGTAAGTTTTTATTTTTGTAATATGCTTTGAGGGTGAAATATTGAAGCTCATTTTTTCTTTTTGTATGTATATTCAATTATTGCAGGATCATTTGACCTTACTTTTCCCTGCAAATTGCTTTGGAAATTTGTTTGTACATTATTTGGTCTATGCATGTATATTTATACCAATTCCATACTGTCTTTAATACTGTAACTTTATAATAACTCTGGATGTCATGTGGCTTAAGTCTTCTAATATTTTTCTTCTTTGTTAAAATTATTTTGGCTATTCTATATTTTTTGTATTTTAATATAAATTGTAGAATTATCCTGTAAACTTCTATACAAAGCCTGCTGGGATTAGGATTGGGATTGCTATGAATCTATAGACCAATTAGGGAAATTTGACATCTTTTAAATTTTTAAACTATAGTCTTTCAATCTATGAACATGGTGTATTTTTCTGTTTATTTACATTTTTTATTTCCTGTCATCAATGTGTAATTTTCTGTTTAGAGGTTTTGAACAGTGTTTATTACATTTTGTTTAAGTACTTTTATGTCAACATAAATTGAATTTTTAACTCATATCCCAGTTGTTGCTACTAGTATACCAAAATTTAATTGATATTTTTATATTAATTTTGCACCCTGAGACCCGGTGACTCACTATTTCTAATAAATTTTGTTGCTCCCTTAACATTTTCTTCTTTAAAATTTTATGTCATATGAAAATAAAAACAGTTTTGCATCTCCCTTCTCAAATTTTATAATTTATATTTATTTTTCTTGCCTTGTTACTTGGCCAGGAACTCTAACATAATGCTGAATAGAGGAGATGAAAGTAAAAATCATAGGCTTGTTCTTGATCTTAGGGAGAAAGAGTTTGTTATCTCACCATTAAACATGTATGATTTTATAGTTGTCCTCTAACGGTTTTGAAAAGTTCCCCTCGATTCCTGGTTTGCTTAGAAATTTTATTTTTATTTATTTAAAAAAATTATTAATTAATTAATTTATTTATTGGCTGCTTTGTGTTTTCGTTGCTGTGTATGGTCTTTCTCTAGTTGTGGTGAGTGAGGGCTATGCTTCGTAGTGGTGTGTGGGCTTCTCATGGCCGTGGCTTCTCTTGCTGTGGAGCACGGGCTCTAGGTGCATGGTCTTCAGGAGTTGTGGTGCACGGGCTTCAGTATTGTGGTACACAGGCTTCAGTAGTTGTGGCTCATGGGCTGTAGAGTGCAGGCTCAGTAGTTATGGTGCACAGGCTTACTTGCTCTGCATCCTGTGGGATCTTTCTGGACCAGGGATCAAACCCATGTCCCCTGCATTGGCAAGCAGATTCTTAACCACTGTACCACCAGGGAAGCCCAGAAATTTTAAAACTTAGGATTGCGTGTTTAATTTTGTCAAAAATTATTTCCACACCTATTGAATTTCTCATACAATTTCTGTTCTTTATTTCATTATAATAAAGATTACATTAGTGGATTTTAAATATGAAATGACATTGCACTCCTGGGTTAAACTTAACCTGTTCACATTGTATTGCTTTTTTTAATGTATTGCTGAATTATATTTGATATTATTTTATTGAAGACTTTTTTTTGTTTGTTTGTTTTTTTTGTGGTACACAGGCCTCTCAGTGCTGTGGCCTCTCCCGTTGCAGAGCACAGGCGCCGGATGCACAGGCTCAGTGGCCATGGCTCACGGGCACAGCTGCTCCACGGCATGTGGGATCTTCCTGGACCAGGGCACGAACCCATGTCCCCCGCATTGGCAGGTGGACTCTCAACCACTTTTCCACCAGGGAAGCCCTATTGAAGACTTTAATATTCATGTTTTTGCATAATGTCTGTCTTTAATATTTTTTTGCAATATGTTTCTCAGATATTGCAACAGTAATTATGCTGCCTTCAAAAAATGGGTTAGAAGATCTTTATTAATACTCTGTTTTCTGAAAGAAGTTCCTCTTAAATATTTGGTAAAATTCTCTAGTGAAATGATGGGACTTGGATTTGTGTGTGTGTATGTAATTTTCTTTAACAAAGTTCATTTTCTTTGAAAAATAAGAGACTATTCAAAATTTTTATTTTAATGTCATGCCAGTTTGGTAGGCTGTTTTTTCAATAGTTTCTTTTATTTAATCCAAACCATCAAGTTTGTTTGCATAATGTCACTCAAATATTCTGTTATTTTCCTTTTGATATCTCAAAGATTTGTGGTGATAACTCCTGATATTAACAACTTATTATTTATTTCTTTTCCTAATCTCTCTTGCTAGGACTTTATTGATTTTATTGATCCTTTCAGATAACTAACATTTATCTTGGCTAATTTTTTATATTTTTGTCTACATTTTAGTTTATTTTACCTTATTATTTTCTTTTTTTTTTTCTTATTAGTCATCAATTTTATACACATCAGGGTATACATGTCAACCCCAGTCACCCAATTCATCACACACACACACCCATGCCCCTGCTGGTACCCCCCCTTGGTGTCCATATGTTTGTTCTCTACATCTGTGTCTCTATTTCTGCCCTGTAAACCAGTTCATTGGTACCATTTTTCTAAGTTCCACATATATGCGTTAATATATGATATTTGTTTTTCTCTTTCTGACTTACTTCACTCTGTATGACAGTCTCTAGATCCATCCACATATCAACAAATGACCCAATTTTGTTCCTTTATATGGCTGAGCAATATTCCATTGTATATATGTACCACATCTTCTTTATCCATTCATCTGTCAATGGGCATTTAGGTTGCTTCCATGACCTGGCTATTGTAAATAGTGCTGCAATGAACATTGGGATGCATGTGCCTTTTTGAATTATGGTTTTCTCTGGGTATATGCCCAATAGTAGGATTGCTGGATTATATGGTAATTCAATTTTTAGTTTTTTAAGGAACCTCCATACTGTTCTCCATAGTGGTTGTATCAATTTATATTCCCACAAAGAGTGCAAGAGGTTACCCTTTCTCCACACGCTCTCCAGCATTTGTTGTTTGTAGATTTTCTGATGATGCCCATTCTAATTGGTGTGAGGTGATAACTCATTGTAGTTTTGATTTGCATTTCTCTAATAATTAGTGATGTTGAGCAGCTTTTCATGTGCTTCTTTGCTATCTGTATGTCTTTTTGGGGAAATGTCTATTTAGGTCTTCTGCCCATTTTTAGATTGGGTTGTTTGTTTTTTAAATAGTGAGCTGCATGAGCTGTTTATATATTTTGGAGATTAATCCTTTGTCCGTTGATTCATTTGCAAATATTTTCTCCCATTGTGAGGGTTTTCTTTTCGTCTTGTTTGTGGTTTCCTTTGCTGTGCAAAAGCTTTTAGGTTTCATTTGATCCCATTTGTTTATATTTGTTTTTATTGCCATTACTCTACGAGGTGGATCAAAAAAGATCTTGCTGTGATTTACATCAGAGAGTGTTCTTCCTAGGTTTTCCTCTAGGAGTTTTATAGTGTCTGGACTCACATTTAGGTCTCTAATTGATTTTGAGTTTATTTTTGTGTATGGTGTTGGGGAGTGTTCTAATTTCAGTCTTTTACATGTACCTGTTCAGTTTTTCCAGCACCATTTATTGAAGAGTCTGTCTTTTCTCCATTGTATATCCTTACCTCCTTTGTCATAGATTAATTGAGCATAGGTGCGTGGGTTTATTTCTGGGCTTTCTATCTTGTTCCATTGATCTATGTTTCTGTTTTTGTGCCAGTACCATATTGTCTTGATTACTGTAGCTTTATAGTATAGTTTGAAGTCAGGGAGTCTGATTCCTGCAGCTCTGTTTTTTTCCCTCAAGTCTGCTTTGGCAATTCTAGGTCTTTTTTGTCTCCTTGTAAATTTTCAGATTTTTTGTTCCAGTTCCATAAAAAATGCCTTTGGTAATTTGATAGAGATGGCATTGAATCTGTAGAGTGCTTTGGGTAGTATAGTCATTTTCACAATATTGATTCTTCCAATCCAAGAACATGGTATATCTCTCCATCTGTTGGTATCATCTTTAATTTCTTTCATTAGTGTCTTATAGTTTTCTGCATACAGTACTTTTGTCTCCCTAGGTAAGTTTATTCTTAGGTATTTTATTCTTTTTGTTGTAATGGTAAACGGGAGTGTTTCCTTAATTTCTCTTTCAGAGTTTTCATCAATAATGTATAGGAATGCAAGACATTTCTGTGCATTAATTTTGTATCCTGCAACTTTACCAAATTCATTGATTAGCTCTAGTACTTTTCTGGTGGCAGTTTTAGGGTTCTCTATGTATAGTATCATGTCATCTGCAAACAGTGACAGTTTTACTTCTCTTTCCAATTTGTATTATTTTATTTCTTTTTCTTCTCTGATTGCTGTGGCTAGGACTTCCAAAACTATGTTGAATAATAGTGGTGAGAGTGGACATCCTTGTCTTGTTCCTGATCTTAGAGGAAATGCTTTCAGTCTTTCCCCATTGAGAGTTTGGTGTGGTTTTGTCATATATGCCCTTTATTGTGTTGAGGTTGGTTCCCTCTATGCCCACTTTCTGGAGAGTTTTTATCATGAATGGGTGTTGAGTTTTGTCAAAAGCTTTTTTTTGCATCTATTCAGATGATCATAATGTTTTTATTCTTCAAATTGTTAATATGGTGTAGCTCACTTATTGATGTGCATATATTGAAGAATCCTTGCATCCCTGGGATAAATCCCACTTGATCATGGTATATGTTCCTTTAAATGTGTTGTTGGATTGTATTTGCTGGTATTTTGTTGAGGATTTTAACATCTATATTCATCAGTGATATTGGTTTGTAATATTCTTTTTTTGTAGTGTCTTTGTCTGGTTTTGGTATCAGGGTGATGGTGGCCTCATAGAATGAGTTTGGGAGTGTTCCTTCCTCTGCAAGTTTTTGGAAGAATTTGAGAAGGATAGGTGTTAGCTCTTCTTTAAATGTTTGATACAATTCACCTTTGAAGACATCTGGTGCTGGACTTTTGTTTGTTGGAACATTTTTAATCACAGTTCCAATTTCATTACTCATGATTGGTCTGTTCATATTTTCTATTTCTTCCTGGTTCAGTCTTGGAAGGTTATACCTTTCTAAGAATTTGTCCATTTCTTCCAGATTGTCCATTTTATTGGCATACAGTTGCTTGTAGTAGTCTCTTATGATGCTTTGTGTTTCTGCACTGTCAGTTGTAACTTCTCCTTTTTCATTTCTAATTTTATTGATTTGAGTCCTCTCCCTCTTTTTCTTGATGAGTCTGGCTAATGGTTTATCAATTTTGATTATCTTCTCAAAGAACCCACTTTTAGTTTTATTAATCTTTGCTGTTCTTTTCTTTGTTTGTATTTAATTTATTTCTGCTCTGATCTTTATGATTTCTTTCCTTCTGCTAACTTTGAGTTTTGTTTGTTCTTTCTCTAGTTCCTTCAGGTGTACAGTTAGATTGTTTATTTGAGATTTTTCTTGTTTCTTGCGGTAGGCTTTTATAGCTATAAAGTTCCCTCTTAGAAATGCTTTTGCTGCATTCCATAGGTTTTGGATAGTCGTGTATTCATTGTCATTTTTCTCTAGCTGATTTATGATTTCCTCTTTGTTTTCTTCAGCAATCTCTTGGTTATTTAGTAATGTACCATTTAGACTCCATGTGTTTGTGTTTTTTACTGTTTTTTCCCTGTAATTTATTTCTAGTCTCATAGCATTATGTTCAGAAAAGATGATTGATATGATTTCAATTTTCTTAAAATTACTGAGGCTTGACTTGTGACCCAAGATATGATCTATCCTGGTGAATGTTCCATGCACACTTGAGAAGAAAGTGTAATCTGCTGTTTTGGGATGGAATGTCCTATAAATATCAATTAAATCTATCTGGTCTATTGTGTCATTTAAAGCCTCTGTTTCCTTATTTATTTTGATTTTGGATGATCTGTCCATTGGTGTAAGTGAGGTGTTAAACTCCCCCACTATTATTGTGTTAGTGTCGACTTCCTTTTTTATAGCTGTTAACAGTTGCCTTATGTATTGATGTGCTCCTATGTTGTGTGCATATATATTTATAATTGTTATATCTTCTTCTTGGATTGATCTCCTAATCATTATGTAGTGTCCTTCCTTGTCTCATGTAACTTTCTTTATTTTAAAGTGTATTTTTTCTGATATGAGTATTGCTACTCCAGCTTTCTTTGGATTTCCATTTGCGTGGAATATCGTTTTCCATCCCCTCACATTCAGTCTGAATGTGTCCCTAGTTCTGAAGTGTGTCTCTTGTAGACAGTGTATATATGGATCTAGTTTTTATATCCATTCAGCAAGCTTGTGTGTTTTGGTTGGAGCATTTAATCCATTCACTTTTAAGTAATTATCAATATGTATGTTCCTATGACCATTTTCTTAATTGTTTTGTGCTTGTTTTTGTAGGTCCTTTTCTTCTCTTGTGTGTTTCCCACTTAGAGAAGTTCCTGTAGCATTTGTTGTGAGCTGGTTTGGTGGTACTGAATTCTCTCAGCTTTTGCTTGCGTGTAAAGCTTTTGATTTCTCCATTGAATCTGAATGAGATCCTTGCTGGGTAGAGTAATCTTGTTTGTAGTTTCTTCCCTTTCCTCACTTTAAGTATATCATGCCACTCCCTTCTGGCTTGTAGAGTTTCTGCTGAGAAATTAGCTGTTAACCTTATGGGAGTTCCCTTGTATGTTTTTTGTTGTTTTTCCCTTGCTGCTTTTAATAATATTTCTTTGTCTTTATAGTTTTTTCCCATTTGATTCCTCTGTGTCTCAGCATATTTCTCCTTGGGTTTATCCTGTATGGGACTCTCTGTGCTTCCTGGAATTGGGTGGTTTTTCCTTTCCCATGTTAGGGAAGTTTTCGAATATAATCTCTTCAAATGTTTTCTCTAGTCCTTTCTCTCTCTCTTCTCCTTCTGGCATCCCTATAATGCGAATGTTGTTGCATTTAATGTTGTCCCAGAATTCTCTTAGGCTATCTTCATTTCTTTTCATTCTTTTTTCTTTATTCTGTTCTGCAGCAATGAATTCCTCCATTCTGTCTTTCAGGTCACTTATCTGTTCTTCTGCCTCAGTTTTTCTGCTATTGATTCCTTCTAGTTTAGTTTTCATTTCAGTTATTGTATTTTTCATGTTTGTTTGTTCTTTAATTCTTCTAGGTCTTTGTTAATCATTTCTTGCATCTTCTCAATCTTTGCTTCCATTCTTTTTCTGAGGTCCTGGATCATCTTCACTATCATTATTCTGAATTCATTTTCTGGAAGGTTGCCTATCTTCACTTCATTTAATTATTTTTCTGTGGTTTTATCTTGTACATAGCCCTCTGCCTTTTCATCTTGTCTTTCTTTCTGTGAATGTGGTGTTTGTTCCACAGGCTGCAGGATTGTAGTTCTTTTTGCTTCTCCTGTGTGCCCTCTCTACCCTATTACTTACTAATATTTACTTTGAAATTAAGTTTGTTTTAATATATTCCCTTTGTTTGTTTGAAATTTAGATAATTATTTTTTAAGTCTTTCTTAGTTTTTCAAGTCCTGTGTTAATTGCATTCTATAAATTTTGATACATTGTATTTTCATTACTGTTCATTTTGGAAATTTTTCCAATTTTCCTTTTTATTTCTCCTCTCTCTCTTTCAATTTCCCTTTATTTATTTTTTTGCTTATCATTTATTTGGAAGTGTCTTAATTCCCAAATATGTGTCACTTTCTATATACATTGTTTTGATTGATTTCTAAATTAATTCTGTTGTGTTCAAAGAACATGTTCTATAATATTTCAGCCTTTCAGACTTATTTGCACTTGTTTTATTGTTCAACATGTGATCTATCATGTTGAATATTTTGTATGACCTTGAAAGTAGGATATGCTTTTTTGTTGTCTCATTTCCTGTTTGATCAATATTCATTAGATTAAAATCATTGATAGTGTTGTTTAGATCCTATATACCTTCATTAATATTTTGTTTAGTTCTGTTGCTTACTGAGTATGATATTAAAATGTTCAGCATGATTGTGTATTTTCCTATATCTCCTTTAAATTTTTAGTTTTCCATTGAATTCTTCTACTGGCCTCTTAAGTATACCATTTTGCACCAGTTTTTAATAGTAACTCTTAGGTTTACACTATAATGATGTTGTTCTTGATGTTCCTCCTTTCATACCTCAGTGTGTTCTCTTCACTCTTCATCAAATTCTGTTGATTATAACTTTAAAATTAATCTAGATGTTGACTTCATCAAACCATCTCCACTATAGCATCTCAATTTTCATGCTTTTTCACCTTTGTTATTGTAAAAGCCTTCAAGATTATTAATTCATTTCTCTATTCTTTCTCCTTTTTAGTCTTTTCCAAACACAACAAAGCTAAATCTTGTTCAATTGCAAGTGAGATCACATCCTTTCTGTTTTCCACTGCACTCAGCACAAAAGCTAAAGTCCTATCTGAAATGCAAAGCCTGAGTGATCTGCTCCATCTTCATTCAGTTACGGTTTTTGCTTATCTTGTTCTGATCTTCCTCCTTAATCACTCTAATCTAAATAAAAAGAAGTCTTTGCCTTTTCTTTCAGATATCAATTAGGTTTCTATTCAGGGCCTGTTATTTGCTATTCCCTTTGCCTGGAACACTCCAGAATTTCTGTGGTTATTTTGCTTCTTTAAATTTTCACTACAATGCCATCTTCTCATTGAGTTTTTCTCTAACAACCCTACCTAAAATTGCTTCTTCTCTTACACAGTAACCTCCCATCCATCTTCTCACTTTAGTTTTCTGTTCAGCACTTATAACTATTTAAAATGACAGTTATTTAACTTCTTTATTTCTTTCCCCCACCCACATTAGATTCTAAGCTTAATGAAAGCAGAGGTGTTTGTTTGTTTTGTTTACTGCTAGTGGCTAGACTAATTTCTAACTTTCTGCTAATGACACAACTTGAAGTGCCAGATAATATTCTCAGGCCAGGAATTTTTTGCACTTCTTAGTGGTCCTGATTTAATAATCTTTTTATATTCCTTGATAAATGGTGAGCTAATCTTACCTTGAGTACCTTTAAGTGAAGGTGATTTTACTTCCTCCCTGGGTACCTTGTTTCCAGAGTCCTAACTGTTCTAATAATTACAAAGTTTTTCCTAATAGTTAACCTAAATTTTCCCTCTGTTGAAACAGAAGCCCCATTAGCTCCTACTCTGTCCTTGTTGACTAATGAGAATAATTGATCTCTGTCCTTTTTATAGACTCACTATTCTGTATTTGTTGATATCTGCTGTACCTACCCTCAGCCGTTGGTCAAGGAAGTGTGTCAGCAGGATGGCCACATGGGGACCAGCCAGGCCCAGAGCAGACATCAGCAGCTCATCTCCTCACAACAGAAATGAATGAAAATTAAATAGACAGTGAGATTATAAGGGGACTTCTAACTGGGGTTGCGTTCAGGCATTGTATTGATGAATTGCCTGACAATTTTGAAGAAAGTTAAGTATTGTGAGCAGCTACAGAGGGACTCAAAACTTTTTATTTAAAAATTTTTATTGACAATGTGGATGATAAAGAAGCCTTTTCTAGTTTCCCTTCTCTGTTCTTCAGAAGATATTTTCTAGATAGCAATCTTTATAGAGGCTTTTGTAACTCTACAACTCCCTGTCCTAAGTAAGTTTTCTAAAGTATCTTATGTTTGCTAGAATTTTATGGAATAGTCTATTTGAGTTGGCCATTTTGACTTTCCTTACATTTATTATTGACATTTTGGGTCTATACAAGAATATAATTTCTGAATCCAGTTGCTTTCTCATAATGTTTCAAATTGCACCTTCATTTTCACCATGAAGTTGCCCATTTATTTATACATGTAGCCAAAGATAATACAAAGAAAACAATTTCATTTAACTGGTTGAATCATCATAAAAAAGAAGGATAGTGTGATGAATGGAAAGAATCCTGACTCACAGTTGGGAGATATGAGGTGAACTTCCATCTTTTTAATTTAATGGCAACGTGGCCCTTGGCAAAATTTATCTGAGTTACTGAACTCCAGTTGTCACATGTTTAAATGAAGTTTTAGACCAGATTAACCTAAGGTTCTTTTTAGTCCCTCAGTTTTATGATTCTGTAGAGGAGAACAACTCCAAAGAGCTTATTACCACAATGTTTAAGTTTATTATCCATGCATTTAACGTTAACAAGATTGGTGGAGAGCTATTGTAGACTAGAGTTCACAGCAGTGTGGAATAGAAAGTGTCCCTTTGAAATACTGTGAGTAAAAACTAATTCATACTAACTTTTTGCTCCTTCCAAGATGACAGCTAGATAATTTTTATTATGTGTTAACGAGATATGTATTGAGGAACTTTTGACATTTCTTCCATGCTCTTTGCTGCAAGGTTTGGTTTTAAAGTAGCCAGTGAACAAGCAGCTGGTATTTTATCTCAGGTCAAGATTTCTGGCTCTGTCAAATGTGTGATGGGGGAAACTTCAGTTATAGCTGCTTATCATTCATGACTTGTCACCCAAGATTAACACCATTGACTAAGCTTAAGCTGGTGACATGTTATAAAAATTTATGATGCTCACTGTAAATCAAAAGTCAAAGCTGGTCCACCTGTCTGAGTTCTGTTTCTGTTGCTTCAACACTTGTCTACATCATTTTAGAGAAAGTCAAGCTGCCAGCCATGTCATCTCACTGCATGACATAAGGTGAGAAAGTTGGAGATCAGACAGTAGAGATGAGCAAAAGACTTGGTACTTCTCATGGTAAAAGGCAACTTTATAGCAATTTTCTTCTTTATGGGAAGAGCAATTGTGGGTTAGGAAGATGAGAAGTTTAGTTTTAGACATTTTGAGTTAGAGATGCCTATTAGACATCCATGTTGAACTACCTAGAAGGAAGTTAAATATTTGAGCTGGATGTTTAGGGGAGAGATCTATAGTATAATATCTCCCAAGTGCTGTCTTCACCCAGTTTTGAATTCATGGCTAAAAATTCACAATTCTACCCTGCCCCCAATTACTTCTCTTATCAAGGTCTAACACTTCTAGGTTACAATACACACATGTCTAACTTCAAGAGGTCCCCAGACATGTAATATCCAGGGACAGCCCCTTCTTTCTTAGACCCACAGAATTATTCAAAATACCCAGTCTCTAGGAATCCAGTGAAACTACCTAACCCCACCATATTTTCCATAAATACACCTCCTCCTACAGTTCTAGCTTGCTGTTACCATGTCCCCAGATGAACCAACCATCTGTGTGGCCCTGCATGGCAGCCTTCTCTCATTTGGTTCTGTAAGTTAAAAATAATTATGTCTTTCATCTATCCAAGTGTTTTTATTTTGTTTCTCACCATCAAAAGAATCTTTATATCTTGTAACACAAGGTCAAAACTGGAAATATAAATGTGAAAACCTCTGGTACCAAACAATG
This sequence comes from Aethalodelphis obliquidens, assembly GCF_003676395.1. NCBI lineage: Eukaryota > Metazoa > Chordata > Mammalia > Artiodactyla > Delphinidae > Aethalodelphis > Aethalodelphis obliquidens. The sequence goes on from NW_020837976.1 coordinate 15,801,256, forward strand.
TGTCTGGTACATCATAGGAGGTAATTAGGAAAGCAGTAAAGCTTCCTGTTTAGTGTTACACTGTTGCTGTGATTCAGCCCTGGATAACTGGATGGTTGATATCACTTGAATCTTCCCCTTAAGAGGCATATCCTGACCTTATGGAATGCACATCAGCTTAGGGACCTCAAGGTGACTATTGTCATCATTGCTGTTTCACCTCTGCTTATTCTCTTGCCACATGAGATATTGTGATGGGAAAAATCAGGATTTGCTAACATGACTGATAAGGATCAGAAGATCAAGCTGTAGATCTCAGTGTATTTAAGGGAATATCAACCAGGCTCTAGCAAAGAAAATCAATACCAAAATGTGTAGCAGATGGACCGATAACCACAGGAAGAACATCTTGGTAAAATATTAACAGACCTGGCTTGAATGAATGGATAGATAGATAGATGGATGGATAGATAGATAGATAGATAGATAGATATAGAAAGAGAGATAGATGTATATAAGGATCTGGTGCCTTTGAATAGAGGGTGATCTAAAGAAAAGTTTTGGAAACAGCAATGCTTGGTAGTCTATCCCACAAAATCTCAGACAAGGAAGAATCTCTCTTTTCTATCTAATTTCCAGGCACTCCCTCCTTCCCCACACACAAAATCTTTACCCCCATACACATCATACTTATTTATACCAGTCTCAGCTCTGGCTTTTACTTTCTTCCTCTGATTGTAGATATACAGGAGAACTTATCACAGATAACCCCTTTCAGCTCTGTGAGCTTTTGACAACATGGAATCCAGAGGAATTGTAATAATGTGGCCTATTTGTCTTCATCATACCCAGAAAATTGAACATATTAGAGCTTCTATTTGAATTAATTTGTGGTTCTACTATTGATTAATTTATCCTTTGTCTTTTTGTTCACTTATATTTTTTCTATGCTGTATCTGGAATAATTTGTTTTATCAGCTAATTAATGGACATGACTTACCATAAGTTAAACCAACTATCTCTTTCTATGCTCATTCATATATTGCCAATCATTTGAAAACACAACTCACCATACTTCTTTTTCCATGGCACTTTTTTGTCTACATTAGGCTGATTTGACTTATATCAACTTTGAACTTAAATAATAGAGAGAGATTTCCTAAACTATGCAAGGAGGGAACATAAGGGAAAGAAAACTTAATATATTTCTTGTTCATTGGTCATTCACAGTCTAGGTGGGAAGTTCAGAATAAGAAATTAAATGGTTAATGAGAAGTTGGGTGACTTGAAAAGACTCTTAAACAATGTATATTTGGGGTACAACATCTTCCAATTGTTAGAATTTATTCTGACTTTCAAGAAGTAGATGTGTCCAGCCTTTGGTCACTGTACAATAGAAAGTAATCATGTGATATAATTTCATTTGGATATTGAACCTTGAAGGCATCTCATATCACAAAATAACTTCCTTGACAGGGAGTTTTCCCTTATACTCTCTGCTATCTCTGGGGTCTCCCAAGATGAGAAAGTCATGCAGAATGGCATTTCCATTCTTGCTCATGCCTTTCTGGGACCTTCCATGTTTTCTCCTATTTCCCTGTCTTTTCTCTACTTTGCCCTCTTTTCTCTTTGTCTTTCTTGCCTTTGTTCTCTTTCTCTGAGGACCCTTCTGCCTGACTCTGATTTCCCTTGACTTTCTGAGTTTAATTTTCATTTTCTGAAACTCACTCATCTCCTAATAATTTGTATGTGGAGATTGGGGCTTGGGTAGAAAAATATCCCACCAAGACTTGCTAAAATAAAGAGGCTGTGTATTCATTGCCTCCCAATGTCTCCACTTGCCTTAGAAAGTTGTATCCTTTGACAGTCTTGTTGACTCAGTGGAGCTAATATTTAAGAGGTAAAATGAGCTATTTCCCATCAATACCACTCCTTCCTACTTGCATTAAGATGTAATTGGGACAAGGGGATTGGAGAGACCCATTCAATATTTCAGATGTTGCTTTCCTAGGTTCACAACATTTGGACAAGGAAATCTCACAACATTTCATTTTAAATTCTGCTTCTACAATTCTGGTTTAATTCTTAGTCAAAGTATCTGCTTAAATCTGCTTAATATTGGGATTGTCATAATGCCATGATAAAGCTCTCTTAAGGGCTTCCCTCGTGGTGCAGTGGTTGAGTGTCCGCCTGCCGATGCAGGGGACGTGGGTTCGTGCCCCGGTCTGGGAAGATCCCACATGCCACAGAGTGGCTAGGCCTGTGAGCCATGGCTGCTGAGCCTGCACGTCCAGAACCTGTGCTCCGCAATGGGAGAGACCACAACAGAGAGAGTCCCATGTACCGCAAAAACAAACAAACAAACAAAAAAACAACAACAAAAACAAACCTCTCTTCAACTTATAATCCATTCTTTATCTAATAATGGGTGGCTAGAATTATTTACATTGAACAGACTTTTATTCCTCAATTAGAGAGAAGAGATTTGAGCAAATATGCCCAGAGGAGCAAAAACACTACCTTAAATCTGTAGTATAAAGCCAATATTTTGTATTCAAATTCTGTCTAAGAAAATTTTGAAAGATTAAGGATAAGAATTTCTGAGGGGCTTCCCTGGTGGCGCAGTGGTTGAGAGTCTGTCTGCCAATGCAGGGGACACGGGTTTGTGCCCTGGTCCGGGAAGATCCCACATGCTGTGGAGCAGCTGGGCCGGTGAGCCATGGCCGCTGAGCCTGCACGTCCGGAGCCTGTGCTACACAACGGGAGAGGCCACAGCAGTGAGAACCCTGCGTACCGCAAAAAAAAAAAAAAAAAAAAAAGAATTTCTGAGAAAGTTGTCTTAAAGAAAAAGAGAGAAAATGGATTTGGTGGGGAAACCCCTCAAATTTTGTAAAAGAAAATCTTGTTCTACTTCACAAATTTACTAAGCATTTTGAAAACCACGGTGTTTTTAAGTATTAGGAAACTGGGATACACTTTATAGAAAATGCCATACAAAATTTTGTGGGCAATTTCACACATACACAATCATATACATGTTTTTTCATACTTTCACAAATACATATGCACATACAGAAATATATGCAAACATGGGACGACCTAGGCACTCAGATTTAGGATGAACTGTCAAAGGACTGGGCAGTGCTCATTAATCTTTGGCAGGGTTGGTGAGTGGGCTGTATTTTACCATAAGCAATTACTTTTTTGCTGTTGAAAAATGAAATTGTTATAAAATTATCCAGTTCTATAACTTCTTTCTTTGTGACTTCATTTGTTTCCAGTTCACATAGAAAAAAAAAAAAAAAAAGAAAACTTGATTCTTCCTCTCTTTAGATGTTTCTATTTAACTTTTTGAAAGATGACCAGCGTGTTTCCTCTAGCTATTTCTGTTTAATATAAGAACTCTTGTTCTTCTAGATTTATATTAAAAACAGATTATATTAAAAACAGATCTCGGGCTTCCCTGGTGGTGCAGTGGTTGAGAGTCCGCCTGCCAATGCAGGGGACATGGGTTCGTGCCCTGGTCTGGGAAGATCCCACATGCCACGGAGCGGCTGGGCCCATGAGCCATGGCCGCTGGGCCTGCACGTCCAGAACCTGTGCTCCACAATGGGAGAGACCACAACAGTGAGAGGCCCGTGTACAGCAAAAAAAAAAAAAAAAAAAGAAAAAGATCTCAAGGATGAGGCACTATATAGATGAAGAACTATACACCAGTGAATTCAGATCTTATTTTTAGTGAAAATAAATTGTCTATTTTTTAGCACATACAATATTCTCTAAGAATTTCTTTGTGCATAAAACCTATCCTTTCATATTTCTTTCCTATGATCTTAGTTTTATGTGGTTGTTACATATTTAGCTAAGATCTGTGTCTCACTTTGTGCTTGACTTTACTACAACTTTCTATCTCATTCTCTCTACTGGGTAAATAAATACATCTAACACCTACCATAATACTTATAGTATTCCTCATGTGCCTCTACCTAGTACATCCATTCTGATTCTTCCAACAACTCTCCATCAAGTCTGTTTAGAAGTCAGCTAAAGTCTCACAATAAAACTACTGGATATTTAAATATATTCCATCATTAAACACATAAAATATGAAGTAAATAAATTAAGAGTCCAACTTCAGAAACTAAGGGGGAAAGGGGTATAGATGAAATAAATGCTGGAAAAAAAATGAATAAAAAATCAATTAAATGAAAAAGAATTCAAATGAAGTACAAGCAAGTTATAGCAATAAGTGAGACTAAAACTCTTGACAAATAAGCATATGAAATAAACGTGCTCAACAACATATGTTATTAGGGAATTACAAATTAAAGCAATGAGATACAACTACACATCTATCGGTACTAAAATGGCTATGGTACATCCCTACAGTGGAATATTATTCAGTGATAAAAGGAAATGAGCTCTCAAGCTACAAAAGGACACAGAGGAAACTTAAATGCATATTGTTAAGTTAAAGAAGCCAGTCTGAAAAGGCTACATGCTATATGATTCCAGATATATGACACTGAAGAAAAGGCAAATCTACAGAGACAGTAAAAATATCAGTGGCTGCCAGGGGTATGAGGGAGGAAAGGATGAATAAATAGGAGGAGTGCAGGGGATTTTGTGGCAGTGAAATTATTCTGTATGACATTGCAATGATGGATATGACATAATTGTCAAATATATTGATATAATGCCTATACATTGGCAAGTATATGACCTTAAACTTTGGTCAAAACCCTTAGAATTGTACAATAAAGGAGTGAAAGTGAACTTACAGACATTAGGTAACAATAATGTATAATATACCAATATTTGTTCATCAATTATAACAAATGTACCATACTAACATGAGTTAGTAATATGGGAACTTGGATGAGAGGAAAGGGAGAGCACTTTGTACTTTCTGATCAATTTTTCTGTAAATCTAAAATTGCTTTAAAAAATAAAGTCTGTTGGGCTTCCCTGGTGGCGCAGTGCTTGAGAATCCGCCTGCCAATGCAGGGGACACGGGTTCGAGCCCTGGTCTGGGATGATCCCACATGTCGTGGAGCAACTAGGCCCGTGAGCCGCAACTACTGAGCTGGCGCGTCTGGAGCTTGTTCTCCACAACAAGAGAGGCTGCGATAGTGAGAGGCCCGTGCACCGCGATGAAGAGTGACCCCCGCCTGCCACAACTAGAGAAAGCCCTCACACAAAAAACAAGACCCAACACAGCAAAAATAAATAAATTAATTAATAAAACTCCTACCCCCAACATCTTAAAAAAAAATAAAGTCTGTTAATTAAAAAAATCCTGTTTTGAGAAAGAATACCTCTGTTAAGACTAAAAAAATCAGGGAAAGGTCATAAATAAATAAGAATCAGAAAAAGAATGAATGAATGAATGAATGAATAAATAAAT
>NW_020837976.1:15806741-16164423 GCF_003676395.1 Aethalodelphis obliquidens
TCAATGTAGGTTCATCAATTGGAACAAATGTACTACTTTGATGAAGGATGTTGATAATGGGGGAGGCTATGTATGTGTGGGGGTCAGGGGTACATGGGGAATCTGTGTACCCTCCATTCAATTTTTCCATAAACCTAAAACTGCTCTAAAAAATGAAGTCTATTTAAATATATATACATACTTATATAACATACTATGTTAATAAATGCATTTAAGTTCATGAAAAATATTTAAAATAATAAATTTAAATATTAAATTGGAACAAAATTGCAGATGTGCAGATGACCAATTTTTAATCATTTTATATAAAAACTTAGATGAAATGGATAATTTCATGGAAAATAAAAGTAACTCAAGGAGATTGAATAAAATAAAAACATTTAGAGATATTTAACATGTAGTCTAAATCCTCTCTCCAAAATACATAGATAATTTTCAAAGTAAGTTTTACCAACCTTGAAGGAGCAAATAATTGCTGTCATACATAACTGTTCAGAGATTTAAAAATTAAGAAAATCTGCATTGCTCATTTTGAGCTTTAATGACTTTGTTATCACAAATGGAACAGCAAACAATTCAGTAAAAAAATCAGAATTTTTACTTAATGAAAAGCCTCAGTAAAGTAGAAATGGAATACATCTTTAAATCAGGTAGAAAGTATCTCCCTGAAATAGAAAAAATATATAAATATTGAAGTCTCATTTCAGACATTAAATTCAGGAACAAGGAAAGGAATGCTTCTATTCAGCATCATATTTGAAGTCAACAAATTTGCAAAAGCATTAGAAGAACAAACAGAAAAAATGTATAATATTGGAAAGAAAGTGTCAAAATTTACATGATTGGGAATTTATCTGATTGCTTTATGAAAAGAAAATTGTCAATCTAAAATTACCATTGAGTTGGGGAAATTAATTTTAGGAGAATTATTAACCAAAATCTAATCTTTATGAGTTTCAGTCCAAATGCAAAGCACCTTTGTTACTGTAAAGTAGGCAAGCAAATAAAACATAGACCAAGAATATAAAAAGATTCTGATTTGGTAGAAATACCAGGTTCTCAACAGAATCAAAAAAAAAAAAGTTCTATCTAGAGGAGCCCAATATCAACGCAGGTCTCAAAGAATTTCCATATTATCTCAGATTAATATGAAATGGCAATACAAAAAGAAAATCAGAAAAGATGACATCATGAGTGAGAGCAGAAAAGACACACATTAGACCAAGACATTCAAAGATCTGAGATACTGTAATTATACCTAATAGAAAATGAGAATAATATGATTATATAAATAAGTGAAAATTTGGGAAAATGAGTAGAATTAAAAATATTATAACAAAATGACAGGTTTGAAAAAGGACAAAATGGAATTTCTGGAAATGAAAATCTTAAGAAATATTGAGCAAAAATAACAGATACTCAACTGGGAGAGATACAAGTGAATGAAATTCTGTGAGGAGCAGTGAAAAGGGAAGATCTAAAGATAAGTAAGACTATCTTAAGGCAAATGATGATTAAACATAAAGAAAAAGAGACATTTTTGCTGACACCATAAAAATGAGGTATCCCTAGAGAACTTGAGATTGCTGGTGAACTGTCAGTAACCATAGCAACAGTTAACAACAAACCCAGACTAATTCCAGACTAAAATAGCATGAATAGGCCAGGCAGAAGATAAGATGAGTTCGTTTTCAAGCATTAAAAATAATTACTTCAGTATCCACTGTCCTATACAATATGCAGTTATCAATAGATTAGGAGACTTACAAAAAATAAATAATAAAAAGGTCTGAAGAGACAAAGCAGTCACTAAAACCAGACTCAGATATGACACAGATGTTGGAATTATAAGATAGGACGTTTAAGATAGTTGATAAGTTAGTATGTCAAAAACACTAATATTATGGAAAAAGTACATAATATAAAAGTTCAAAAGGTAATTTCAGCAAAATAGATGGAAACTATAATAAATAATTAAACAAAATAATTAAAGAATGAAAATATGAAGGTTAACTTTGATGAGCTTATCTGGACATTAAAGTTAAAAAAAGATTCAGTAAACTTGAAAATAGATCAAGAGAAATTACAAATTTTAATTGCAGGAAGAATTGAGTGACTTTAAAAGAATAGAACATCCAAGATATCTGGGACAACATTTAATCTATCTAAATTATACATAATTGGAATCCATTCAGAAAAGAAACAAGAGGGTAGAAAATATTTGAAGAAATTATGACTGAAAAATTTCCAATATTAATGACAGATACTAAATTACAGGTCCCAGAGGCTCAGAGGACATAAAGCAGGATAAATAGTAGAAAAGAAAAATACCATAATTTTTAGGTATATCATATCCTAACTGCTGAAAATGAAAGATAATCTTTGAGTCTCCTTGATTAAAAAAACAAAAAGAAAACAAAACACATTACATAGAGAGAAACAAGGACACAAATCACAGCAGATTTTTCATTAGAAACCATGCAAGAAGACAAGAAAGTGACATCTTTAAAAAAAAAAAAATACAGAGAGAAAACAAAGACATCTACCTAGAAATTTGTACCTAACAAAAAGTGAAAGAAAAGTAAATATTTTTGGAGGGAAGACACTGAAGGAAGCAATAGCCATTTCACTTTCACTTACCCTATGAAAACTATTAACAAAGTTCTTCCGTCAGAAGGAAACTGTTATTCTAGAAACTTGTATTTATGTAAAGAAATTTAAATGTCAATGTGAAATTAAACAAGATAAAGTAAACCATTTTTGTTATTTATATTTCTCTGAAAGATAACAACATTTAAAGAATAATATTAACAGTTTACTGTGTGTTCCTAGCATACTTAAAAGTAATATGACACAAGGGTTGGGAAAGAAGATTGTGAATATCTGGTTACAAGTTCTTTGCAGAAGAGGTGAAGCAACTTATTATTCTTTGAAAGTAGACATATAATTTAGGACATATAAAGTCCTAAAATAACAACTAAAAAATCTTTAAAATAAGATATATTAATAATATATCAATAGAGGAGATAATGGAATAATTTTTAAAAATTCAATTAAACCCAGATAAAATAATTATTCAGAAAACAAATAATAACTTTTAAAAAGTAGAAAGCAGCAAAAAATGACAAATGTTAACCCAACCATATCAATAACACAAATATATTTTAAACACACCAGTTACAATGCAGAATTCTAGAGTGGATGAAAAGGAGAGTCAACAATACACTGTTCACAAGAAGTCAAATTTAAATGTAAATGCATTTAATAGTTTGAAAATTGGAGATAAGCATACCATTAAAACACTAAAACAATTTTTTATTAATTTCACATAAAGTAAACTTCAGAACAAGGAATATTGTGAGTTAAAGAAGGATAGTCTCTAACGGTAAGCAGGTGAATTTTCCAAGAACATACAACAGTCCTACAATCAACACAACCAGTTTTGCTTCAAACTGTATGAAGATCTGAGAAGGGATATAAACAAATCCACTATTTTAGTTTGAAGCTCCAAAACTTCTCTCTCGGTAACTCATGTTAACAGTAAATAGAAAATCAGTAAGGCTATAGTGGATCAGAACATAACGAAAAACCAAATTATTAAGACCTTATGGTTTTGTTGAAAGGATAGACACAGATCAATAGAACAGAATAGAAAGCCATAAAAGACCATTTTTGACAAATGTTCAAAGGTATTTCAGTGAAAAAATATAGTCCTTGCAATAAATGGTGTTGTAACAACTGCACATTCATAGAAAAAAAAGTAACCTTATCACATATCTTATACAAACACACACACAAATCCAATAGGTCAGAGACATAAGTATAAATTATAAATCCGTAATGGTTCTAGATGAAAACAGGAGAATTTATGTAACCTTGAGTTTGGTGATGAGTTTGTAGATATGACACCAAAACATCTAAATTAAAAAGGTTGCTTTGAGAAATATACTGTTAAAAGAATGAAAAGACAAACCGAAGACTGGCAGAATATGATTTTAAAGCATATTTATGAAAAAGAACTTGAATCAAGAATGCATAAAGAACACTTGAAGCTCAAAAAAATAAAAGTATAAACAATCCAATAAAAAATTGGGCAAAATAACTGAACAGGCATTTCAACAAAGAAGGTATACATATGTCAAAGAAGCTTATGAAAAGATGCTCAGAATTGTTAGTCATTAAAAAAACACAATCTATAACTACAATGACATAATACTAAACACCTATTAGATCAATTGTAATGAAAAAGACAGATGTACCAAATTCTCGGGCAGTAAAACTCTCATTCAATTGCGGATGACAGTTTGGCAGTTGCTTATATAGTTAAACATACACTTACCATGTGACCTAGTCAACACATTTCTAGATATTTATCAAAGTAAATTGAAAAGTTATGTTCATACAAAAACCTGTATGTTGTAACAACTTTATTCATAATCTCCAAAAACTGGAAAAAATCCAGATGTCCTTCAACAGATGAAGATTTAAATAAATGCATTACATCCATAAATCTGAATACAACTCAGCAATTAAACAGGACAAACTATTGATTTATGCAAAAATATGGATGCGTTTTAAATGAGATTTGTTAGCTGAAATACAATAAGTTCATAGGATCCATATTTCATGATTCAGTTTATATGATATTCTGGCAAAAGGCAAAACTATAGGGCTAGAAAATAGATCAGTTGTTGTCAGTGGTTGTTAGAGAAGAGATTGACTTTTTAAAAAAAAAGAGGCTAGGAGAATTCCCTGGTGGTTCAGTGGTTAGCACTTGGTGCTCTCACTGCCGAGGCCCCGGTTGGATCCTTAGTCAGGGGACTAAGATCCTGCAAGCTGCATGGTGTGGCCAAATAAATAAATAAATAAATAAATTTTTAAAAATTTAAAAAGAGGCTATATAAGATATTTTAAGGTGATGAAACTCTCTCCCTCTCTCCCTCTCTCTCTCTCTCTATATATATATAGGGCACTCTGGTGGCAGATATATGACTCCAACCATTTGTCAAAATCCATAGAACTGTATACGTCAAAGATTGAACTTTATGAAAGTTTTAAAAAAATGGTCTGTGTTGTCCAGTGATCCTAGGATGAAATGTGGACTGTGACAAATTAATGTAACTGTATTACAAATGTATAAGCATAACATAACTCAAGGAAGTAGGTAGAGAACTGACCTAAGTAACTTTGAAAAACAAAGATTTGCTAAATACTGTAAGGCTAAAGAGAAAAACTGTACATAAACCCTATACTCTAGTTGATAACTCTGTTTCTCACAGGAGTACACACACAAAGGTAAATACATACATACTCAGAAAGATACATTCCAAAATACAGAGATGTGTCTATATATGGGTTAGTATATATATATATATATATATATATATATATATTTCCTAGAAGCAGTGATACACTAGCATTGAGCATCTTAGCACCCTTTTATTGGCTTCTAATAACTTTCTCCTTGGAGAAATGACTGATTCTAGGTCTGGACCAGGGAAATTACAAATGTGTCTGGAGTCTTGTAATGATAGTAAGTAAATGAGAAAAAAGAAAAGATGGAAGCATGTCAAATGGACACAGGAGCCAAACTGAAAAAGCTGTCAAAGCCTAAGCAGAAATCATTAGAGCATATATATGTATATATAAAATTGGAAACGTACATACAGGGAATAAAATGGATAAATGTTCCTTAGATAATACCTGATAGGAATGAAGAAAATAGAAAATCACGATTTGAGTACCACAATAATAATTGCAGCAGAGAAAATCCACTGCCAAAACAATGGGTGCAATTTAAAGGAAAAACAGGAGAGTTTTATAGCCTCAAGAAAAGCTTCCCAAATATTTATTGATTACACTGGTGGTTTTAACCTCTGTCCACAAATTATTCGATATCCTCCCCCTAGCACATGGAATTTAATTTCCCTCTTTCCCAATGTATTGGCTGGACTTAGTGACTTGTTTTTAACGAACATTTGGAAAAAGAAACAGTGTAACTTTACAGTAGAGAATTTCACAGTGGCAGACACCACCTTAATCAAGTGATCAAGTTTAACAACATGAACAACGTCATGTTCATATCATGTCCCCTCTGATATGATAAGGAGGGCATTTCACCTCTGTGATATTCCATAAACTATGAGAAACATCATACAGACTAAAAGTGAGAGATATTCTGCAAGTGTCAAGGTCATGAAAAGCAAGAAAAAATAAACTGTCAAACCAGAGGTTACTAACAAGACATAATCATTAAATGCAACGTGGTATCCTATATGATATCCTAAATCAGAAAAAGGATATTAGTGTATAAACTTGTAAAATATGAATAAAGTCTGTGGTTTAGTTAATACAACTTTATAAATGCTAATTTCTTAGATTTAATAAATATATATTGGTTAGGTAAGATGTTAACCTTTGTGCAAGCTGAGTGGAGGGCATGTGGGAACTTTGTGTACTATCTTTACAAATCTGTAAGTCTAAAATTATTTCAAGATAAAAGAAATATAATAAATTTGTACCTGTTTTTCCCTACTCTGAAATAGATTTTTTCTTAGTAAACCATCTAGGCCTGATGTTTCTTTATAGGAAGATTTTTACCTGTTGATTTATTTTATTCAGTGGTTATTGGATAGTTGTTTCCTTTTTGTTTTTCTTTTCTGAATTAGTTTTGAGTTTTTCTCTGAAAATGTGTCCATTTTCAAGTTTATTGAAATAATGCTATTCATTATATTATTTTATTCCTTTTTAAATACTGCCAGTGCCTGTTATTCAAGTATTTTGCTTTGTTCTCATCAGACGTGACTATTTTGCTGTCTTTTAAAACACACACACACACACACACGCACAAAGGAGTATTTTTTTTGATACTGTCTACTACATCATTGTTTTCCATTTAATTAATTTCTTTTTAAAAAATTACATCTTTCTACTCTCTTTAGAGTTCTTTTTCTTTCTTTTAACATTCATGTTTATCTTACTGTTTTAATTATTTTAAAAATAAGCATTTAGGGCTGTGCACTTTCACATAAGTACTAATTTGTAATTTCTGTCCTATAATTTTAGGATACAGATAAGTTATAAACATTTGCAGTCTTCATTATTACTCCTTTTGGACCTCTGAGTCATTTTAAACATGCTTCTTAATTTCTAAATATATGTGATTTCTCTGTTCTGCTTTTTGTAATTGATTTCTAAGTTAAGTGCACTGTGGCAGTGAACATAATTTTTATTATATCAATTATTCTAAATTTGTTGAAACTTGCTTCACAGCCAAGTCTATGGCTATTGTTTATAAATGTTCCATATATACTTGAGAAGCGTGTGTTTTCTGTGGTTATTGGGTGTGCTGTTCTATATCTGCTGATTAGATCAATCTTGCTAATGTGTAGTTCAAATCTTCTACATCCTTTCTGACTGATCTATTAATTACTGAGAGTATTGTATTAAAATCTCCTGCCATTACGGTAGACTTTTAAAATTTCTTCTAATTCTTTTATTAATATGTTTTGACTCAGTTACTACATTTATATATGTTTAGAAACTTTCTTACTTGGTGAATTGATGATATTTCCATTATGTATGAATTATTTTACCTCTGTGCCTATACATGAATATTGCCTGATAGTATTGTCACACTTTTTTTCCCCTCTTTTAATTTTCTCTCCCTCTTTCCCCTGGTGATTTGTGAATGTATTTTTAAAATTGCATTTAAATTGATCTTCATTTCATTTCAAACTGTAAAACATTTAGTCTACTTTGAAAAAAGGCTTTTTATATATTTACCATTTATTTGTATTCTCCATTTATCTCATAATTTCTATATTACTCTCTCTCGTTGCTAGTTTTTTAATTTTTAAAAATTGATTAGCTCCAAAATTTTGAAAATTATGTGTTTTAATTATATTTATTAAATGTTGGTGGTGGAAAATTTTAAAGTTCTTTAACTTAGAGTCTAAAGCTAACAGATATTATCATCTTTAAAAATACAAGGACTTTAGGACATATCACCTCATATCACTGCACTCTCAACACATGTCATGTAAGTACTGTAATTAAATATATAAAATTTTATTCTGTATAGAATCATTATTATTTTGGGTCTGGCCAATATTTGTTTCACATATACTTATACCTGAATTTTAATTAATTAATTAATTTATTTATTTATTTTTCTGATCATTCCTTTTTTAACTTTTGACTTTCTATGTAGAATTAATTCTTTTCAGCACAAAGTATATCCTTTATAATTTCCTTCTTAAGTTTTGTTCATATAAAAATGTCTTTATTTCTCCCTGGTGCTTAAAACATAGTTTATTTTTATGTATATTCTAGGTTGACAGTTATATTCTCCTTAGTAACTGAAAAAATTCCCAAGGTCTACCAACTTCTTTTGTTTCTCTTGAAAGGCCAACTCTTAGTTTAATTATCATTGTTTTCAGTATTCTCTACCCTTTACCACTGGCTATTTTTAAGGCTGTCTCTTTTGAGGGCTTCTATATTATATTTAATGGTGTGGATTTATGAATTTTTATTTATTTTGTTTGGTATGATTTTGGATTTATAAACTATATTTTTGGCATGTGAATAGCCATTTTTTAGTATAATTTATTGAAAATGCTATCCTTTATCTAGTTGCCTTTGGATTTTTGTGAAAATTAGTTTACTGTGTGTGTGGATCTATTTCTGGTTCTCTATTCTGTTTCATTTTTGTATCTATCCTTTTGTCAATACCACACTGTATTGATTAAGGCAACTTTGTAGTAAGCCTTGAAATCAGGTTATGTGAATCCTCTAACTTTGCTTCTTCTCTTTAAAATTCTTTAGCTATGCAAGTTCCTTTTCTTTTATACATGCATTTTTGAATCTGCTTTTCCCTATCTACAAAAATCTTGCTGAGATTTTGACTGGGATTATATTGAATATATAAATCAAATAAGAGAGGACTAACATAATAATATTGAGTATTCCAGTCCATGAATTACAGCTACATGAATGCTGTATCATTCAGTTTATTTAGATTTTCTCTAATTAGTTTTCAATGTTTTATATTTATCTGTCTATAAATTCTGAAAATATTTTGCTATATTTATAACGAACTGTTTAATTTTTATAAATGTCTGTGAGTTAAATATTAATTACTCTTTTTTTCCTTCCTAATGTTAGTTATTTTGTGACCACTCTCTTTTTCCTTTGGTCAGTCTGACTAGAAATTTGTGAATTTCTTTCTCAAGATCGTTTTGGCTATTTGAAGTCTTTTGTGTTTCCATACAAGTTTTTATATTATTTGTTCTAGTTATGTGAAAAATGTCATTGGCATTTTGATAGGGATTGCATTGAAACAGTAGTTTGCCTTGGATAGTATGATCATTTTCACAATATTAATTCTTGTAATCCAAGAACACAGCATATCTTTCCATCTGTTTGTGTTGTATTCAACTTCTTTCATCAGTATCTTATAGTTTCCCAAGCACTGGTCTTTTACTTCATTAGGTAGATTGATTCCTAGGTATTTTATTCTTTTTGATACAATGGTAAATGAGATTGTTTCCTTAATTTCTCTTCTGATAGTTCTTTGTTAATGTATAGATACGCAACAGGTTTCTGTATATTCATTTTGTATCCTGCAACTTTACCAAATTCATTGATGAGTTCTAATAGTTTTCTGGTGGGGTCTTTAGGATTTTCTATTTATAGTATCATGTCACCTGGAAACAGTGACAGTTTTAATTCTTCTTTTCCAATTTGGATTCCTTTTATTTCTTTTTCTTGTCTGGTGGCTGTATCTAGGACTTTCAATACTATGTTGAATAAGTGGCGAGAAAGGTCATCTTTGCCTTGTTCCTGATCTTAGAGGAAATGCTTTCAACTTTTCAGCATTACTTATGATGTCAGCTGGGTTTTATTATATATAGCCTTTATTATGTTGAGGTATGTCCCCTCTATGCCAACTTTCTGCAGAGTTTTTTCTTTTGTCATAAATTGCTGTTGCATTTTGTTAAAAGCTTTTTCTGTATCTATTGAGATAATCATATGGCTTTTATTCTTCAATTTGTTAATGTAGTGTATCACACTGATTGATTTGCAGATATTGAAAAATTCTTCCATCCCTGGGATAAATTCTACTTGATCATGGTGTATAATCCTTTTAATGTATTGTTGGATTCAGTTTGCTAATGTTTTGTTGAGGATTTTTGCATCTTTTTTCATCATTATTATTGGCCTGTAGTTTTTTCTTTTTTGTGATATCTTTGTCTGGTGTTGGTATCCGGGTGATGCTGGCCTCATAGAATTAGTTCAGAAGTGTTTATTCCCCTGAAAATTTTTGAACTAGCTTGAGAAGTTTTGGTGTTAACTCTTCTCTTAATGCTTGGTAGAATTCACCTGTGAAGACACCTGGTCCTGGACTTTAGTTTGTTGGGAGTTTTTAAATTACTGATTCAGTGTCATTACTGGTAATTGGTTTGTTCATATTTTCTATTTCTTCCTGGTTCATTGTTGGAAAATTGTACATTTTGAAGAATTTGCTCATTTCTTCTAGGCTATTGAGTCATCTTTTTAAAGAACGAGGCTTTGGGTTAATTTATTGTCTCTATTTCCTTCTATTTTCATTTTGCATTTATTTCTGCTTTAAGATTTACTGTAACTTTTCCTTCCTACTTTTCATTTAATTTCTCTAGTTTCTTAATTCAGAAGCTTAGATTGCTAATATTAGGATTTTCAGTTTCTAATGTAGGCATTAAATGTTATAAATTTCCCCCCAACCACTTCTTTAACCACAAATTTTGGTATGCTTTACTTTACTTTTCTCCTCTATGGACTTATTATTTATACCTTTAAAAAATATATTGTAGCAGTTGCCCTATAAGTCTAGTTTTCTAAATTATCATGCTATCTCATGTTTAGGTAAGGACATTATAACTCTAGATTCCCAATTTTGCTCTCCCATTCCTTGTGTTATTGTTTTATGTTTTACTTTTACATATACTCTGAATGCATAATACATTGCAACTATGTCTGATTTAAATGGTTAGTTACTTTTTAAGCAATTAAACAAAAGAAAAGAAATTTTATTTTATATTTATATATTCGATTTCCAGTACTTTTTATTTCTTTGTGTAGATTCAAGTTTTTTACCTACATATATATGTTCCTACAGGTTGAAAATTGTCCTTTACTATTTCTAGTAGATTAAGTCTTTAGTATTGTTTTATTCAATGCTTGTCTAAAATAGTCTTTATATTACCTTAATTTTGGAGAGTATTGTTGAGTATAGAATTTGGATAATTTTCCAATCAACACTTTAAATATATTTAATCTAGCATCTTCTTACTTGCATGGTTTCTGACAAGAAATATTATATATTACTCCTTTTTGTTCTGTCGTGGGTAATGTGGCACTTCTTTTCTAGTGGCCTTTAAATTTTTCTTATTGTCTTTGGTTTTCAACAGGTTGACTATGACACACTTAGGTGTTTTGGTTTTGTCAAAATCATTATTGCTTCAAATATTTATTTCATCTCATTTTTTCTTTTGGGATAGTAATTTCATATACCTTAGTGTATTGAATGTGCTAATGCAGATTTTGGATATTCTTTTATGATTTTTGTTCTATATTTTCATATTGATTTTAAATTTTTGAAATTTATATTGACCAATATTCAAGTTCATTAATCTTTCTTTGGCAACTGTAACATTGGCAATGAACCTGACATAGAAAGTGGAAGAAATAAAATTTATACCAAGTTCATTTATTCATTTAATTCTTTTACGTTTTAAAAACAAATGTATAGGGGTTTCCTTTGTGGTGCAGTTGTTGGGAGTCCACCTGCCAATGCAGGGGACATGGGTTCATGCCCTGGTCCGGGAGGATCCCACATGCTGTGGAGTGGCTAGGCCCATGAGCCATGGCCACTGATCCTGCGCATCCGGAGCCTGTGCTCGGGAGGGGCCATGGCAGTGAGAGGCTCGCATGCCACAAAAAAAAACCCCAAAAACACAAATGTATAGAACATCTGTTAGGTGTTAAGCTTTATTCCTAGTGTTAGAAACACAATAGTATATCAGGTATGCAAAATAATCCACACTTAAGGAGCTTAAATTCTATATTGTATAAGTGTAAATATTATTTTTAAATAAATTTAGTACGATATATTTATAAATATACCCAAACATTTGAGTATGTGTATGTTTGTGTAATACATATGGCCAGCATTGCCTTATCCCAAGAATGCTGAATTAACTAAACATTAAAACATCATTTGATGTTGTAATCCACCACATTAACAGATTAAAATCAATTGTCTTAATTAGATAAAATGATAAACTCCAGAAGTCATTCTTGATTGAAAATAAATTGAAAACTTTTAGAAAATTAGCATAGAAACAAACTTGATAAATTAAATATATTTTAAAAACCTATAGCAAACAATAAATGAATGATGCATGAAAAAAATGAAACTAGCAATAAAGAGATAGAAATTATAAAAAAGAAACAAAACAGAAATTCTGAAGGTGAAATGTACTATAGATTAAATGAAAAATTCACTAAATTTGTTCAACAGCAGATTTGGGCAGGTAGAAGCAAAGTTCAGCAAATTTGAATAAATTATGCAGAATTTTGCAAGAAATATTAAAAGGAGTCCTTTACCATGAAATGAAAATAACATGAAACAGTAATATTAGCTAGCTGAAGAAATAAAGAACACTGGTAAAGTTAACTATAGGCAAAAGAAAAGCCAATATCAATGCACCTTTGGTTTATAACTTCTTTTCTATATGATTTAAAAGGGAAATGCATAAAACAGTAATTATAAATCTATGTTAATGGGTGCACAATGTATAAAGATGTAATATGACTTTAGGTATAAGGACACAAGAAGACTGACAATAATAATATACATGGGAAAAATGTATAAGGACAGAGTGCTTGCATACTATTGAAACTAAATTTATATTATTGAAACTAAGTTCCTCTGAATTTAAGATGTTATAATCCCCCAATGTAACCTCCAAGAAATAAATAATAAATATATAGAAAAGGAAAGAAGAAGGAAATCAAAATGCTGCACTAAAGCCAATAATGGCAAGATCAAGGAATAAAATATAAATAAGACACACAGAACACTAATAGCTAAACAGCAGAAATAACTTCTTCCTCATCACTAATTACTTTAAATGTAAATGGATTAAAATTAACTATTTAAGGCAGAAATTGGCAGAGTGAATAAAAAACAAAGTCCATCTTTATACTGTCTACAAGAGACTGACTTTAGGTATAAGGACAAAAATAGCTGAAAAATTACACAAAGTGTAACATCTTTGAAGTGTTATAAGCATGGAAAAAGCCAGACAACAAAATAAGGAAGTAAAAGGATGGGAAAAGATATTTCATGTAAACAGTAACATAAATAGAATTGGAGCGTGGCTATATTATTGTCAGAAAAACAGACTTCAAGTAAAAAACTGTTTACAGGAGACCAAGAAGGGCATTATATATTGATGGAAGTTTCAAACCAGGAAATAATTATAAAAATACACACACCTCACTAAAGAACCCCAAAATATATAATAGAATTGAAAGGAAAAATAAACAATTCTATGATAACAGTTGGAGTCTTCAATACCTCACTTTAAATAATGAATAGAACAATCAGACAGAAAGTCAATAAGTAAATAGAGGAGGTAAACAATGTTATAAACCAATTAGACATATAGACATATAAAATGTCTCCACTCAAGAACTGCAGAATATGCATTCTTCTTAAGCGGACATTAAAAATTCTCTACAATTGACCACATTTTAGGCCACAATATAAGTCTTAATATATTTTAAAAGATTAAAATCATATGAAATATCTTTTTTGATCATAATGGAATGAAATTAGAGATCAGTAGCAGAAGGAAAACTGGAAAATTATCAAATATGTGGAAATTCAGCTCATTCCACAACTACTACTGAGCCAAAGTAGAAATTGCAAGGGAAATTATAAAATGCCTTATAGATAAATGAAAGGAAGAACAACAAAAAAACAATACCACAACTTATGTGATGCAGTGAAAGAAGTTATGAGGGAAATATATAGCTGTAAGCACATACATTAAAAAAGATCTCGAATTATAGTCTGTGTACCTTAAAAAACTAGAAACAGTAAATTAAACTAAAACTAAAGCTAGCAGAAGGAAGGAAAAATAAAAAATTACATAAAATAGAAAAATAATAGAAGGACTCAATGAAACAAGAAGTTGGTTCTTTCAAAAGATCAACAATATTGATAAGCTTTTAACTAGTTTGACTAGGAAGAAAAATAATTAAAATTACTAAATTGAGAAGTGTAAGGACAGACATTACTACTGACCTTACATAAATAAAAACTTTATAAAACAGTTGCAGGAATAACTGTACACTAACAAATTGGATAATCTAGAAGAAATGGACAGATTCCTAGAAATACACAAACTACCATATTAATTAAAGAAGGATAAATAACGTGTGATTCCATGTATGTGGAATATAATAGGCAAATTCACAGAGATTTAAACTAGAGTAAATGTAACCAGGAGCTGAGGGTATGGAACAATGATGAGTTATTACTTAATGTGTACAGAGTTTCTGTTCAGGATGATGTAAAACATCTCAAAATAGAGAGTGGTGATGGTTGCACAATACTCTGAATATACTTACTATCACTGAATTGTACACTTAAAATGTGTAAGGTGATAAATTTTATGATATTTACAATTTATGACAGTAATAATTAAAATATAAATGAATAAGCAAACACATTTAAAATGGATATAGGGTCAGATATCAACAAATTTCTATTTCGTTTTTATTACAGATTTAAATATGAAAGCCCAAACAATAAAACTTTTAAAAGATAAGGCATTGTAGGTACACAAATATCTCTTATAGATAATATTGAACAGTAAACAACAAAACAACAAAAAGTATGCTTTCTATAAAATTAGTAATCATTTTTAAACAAAGATATTATAGATGAGACCCTCTGGCCAAGATGATATAACAGGGATAAAATTTACCCTCCCAAAATTAAGTTAAAAAACTAAACATAAATATTTTCTCCCATCCGAGGGTTGTCTTTTCATCTTGTTTATGGTTTCCTTTGCTGTGCAAAAGCTTTTAAGTTTCATTAGGTCCCATTTGTTTATTTTTGTTTTTATTTCCATTTCTCTAGGAGGTGGGTCAAAAAGGATCTTGCTGTGATTTATGCCATAGAGTGTTCTGCCTATGTTTTCCTTTAAGAGTTTGATAGTGAAGTGACTGACAAAGGATTAATCTCCAAAATTTACAAGCAGCTCATGCAGCTCAATGTCAAAAAAACAAACAACCCAATCCAAAAATGGGCAGAAGACCTAAATAGACATTTCTCCAAAGAAGATATACAGAGTGCCAACAAACACATGAAAGAATGCTCAACATCATTAATAATTAGAGAAATGCAAATCAAAACTACAATGAGATATCATCTCACACCAGTCAGAATGACCACCATCAAAATATCTACAAACAATAAATGCTGGAGAGGGTGTGGAGAAAAGGGAACGCTCTTGCACTGTTGGTGGGAATGTAAATTGATACAGCCACTGTGGAGAACAGTATGGGGGTTCCTTAAAAAACTAAAAGTAGAACTACCGTATGACCCAGCAATCCCATTACTGGGCATATACCCTGAGAAAACCATAATTCAAAGGAAGCAACGTGAGTGTCCATCAACAGATACATGGATAAAGAAAATGTGGCACATGTATACAGTGGAATACCACTCAGCCAAAAAAGGAATGAAACTGAGTTATTTCTAGTTATTTCTAGTTATTTCTATTCCTAATGAGGTGGATGGACCTAGAGACTGTCATACAGAGTGAAGTAAGTCGGAAAGAGAAAAACAAATACTGTATGCTAACACATATATATGGAATCTAAAAAAAAAAAAAAAGGTCATGAAGAAAATAGGGACAAGATGGGAATAAAGACACAACCCTCATAGAGAATGGACTTGAGGATATGGGGAGGGGGAAGGGTAAGCTGGGACAAAGTGAGAGAGTGGCATGGACATATATACACTACCAAATGTAAAATAGATAGCTAGTGGGTAGCAGCCACATAGCACAGGGAGATCAGCTCGGTGCTTTGTGACCACCTAGAGGGGTGGGATAGGGAGGGTGGGAGGGAGAGAGACACAAGAGGGAAGAGCTATGGGGACATATGTATATGTATAACTGATTCACTTTGTTATAAAACAGAAACTAACACACCTTTGTAAAGCAATTATACTCCAATAAAGAAAAAACAAAACAAAACTAAACATAATATATGGGTTAATAAATATCAAGTCATTTGGAGCCAGACAACAAAGAACAGTGATTCCTGTGTAATGGAATAGGAATATGGTGAATCCTATGATATCAGCATATTGTCTGGAGAAAATATCCAGGACACTAAAAGGGAGGGGCGATACAGGGGATTCTGGTGAGCCCCCTGAACTGAGTTGATCGATTTGAAAGTCCAGGAAGGACAAAGTTCATAAGCCACAGTATTAGGGATGTTAGAACTGTAGAAAGAGAGCTCCATATTTGCTGAGGGTACCTCCTGAGTCTTCAACTGAGTCCAGGTCAGTACACGCATGTGAAGAAATTATCTGAGGCCAGGGAAATAACTACTTGAAAATATTGGAAAGGACAATTCCTGGGTATCATGCAGAACTGTGAATAGGTATTGTTCTTTCCAGGCAGAGAAAAAACTTCATAATCCACAGGGCAAAAGATTGAATTCTCAGCAGAATTTTGTTTCAATAGTAAGGCAAACTTAGTTCTAGGGGTGATGTTGCCTTCATCCTGCTTAATGTAGCTCAAAAGCAAGATATGAAAGGAGCTAAATAATTTCAAGTAACTTGACTGCATCCCAGACAAACTTTTAGAAATGTTTATAGGAATAAAAAATATTTAATGTCCAACAAAATGAAATACATGTCTCGCAAAAAATAAAAAATACCAAGCATGGAAGAAGCTGAATAATATGGCACATAAAGAGGGAAAAAAATCAGTCAATACAAACAGGTCCAGAAGTGACAGAGATGACAAAATTTGTAGATAAGTTTATTTATAATTTTATAACTATATTCCATAAGTTCAAGAAAGTAGAACAAAAAGGGACAATTGATCCTGTAAGCAGATACAAGTATGTTATAAAAAATGACCCAAATCAAAGTTCTTTAAAGGAAAACCACAATGTCTGAAGTTCAAATTACATTGGATGAGATTAATAGCAAATTAGACACTGCAGAAGGAAAGATGTGTGAAATTAATGACATAGCAATAGAAACTTTTCAAAATGAAATATAGAGAGGAAAAAGACAGGGAAAAAATCAAGAGCATCAGTGAGCTTCAGAGCAAAATTGAGTGGTCTATTTTATATGTATATGGAATTATTCCTCCAAAGAGGAGAGATGAATGATGATGGAGAAAATTATTTGAAGAAATAATGGCTGAAAATTCCCAAATATATGAAAACTATACACAAACTGATTTAAGAAGCTCAATGTACCCCAAGCACAAGGAAAATGAGAAATATAGACTAAGGCATACCATGGATGATTGTCAAATGACTTAAAACTAAAAATAGAGAGAAATCTTTAAAAGGATCTAGGGAAAACAGACAGATTATGGACAGAGAAACAATCATAAGAATGGTAGCAGACGTCTTGTCTAATACAATGCAAAGAAGGAAATGGAGAAACATTCTTGAAGTGTTACAGGAAAAAAAAATGTCCAAATAGAATTCTATATACAAAAAAAAAATCTCTCAAAAATAAATATGAAAAAAAGACTTTTTAAAAACATACAAAATCTGAAAGAATTCATAATCAGCAAACATGTAATTCAAGAGTTGTTAAACCAAGTCCCGTGGGCAGTAGAAAATTGATGCCAGAAGGAAATACGCATCTACACTATGGAAGGCAAGAAACTGTAAATAGTAGCAATGAGTGTAAATATAATAAACATTTTTTCTGTTTAAAACTCTTGAAAAGATAATTGACTGATTAAAGCAAAAATAAGAATGCATTGTGCATTTATAACATGTAAAAATAGAAGATGTAAACACTATAATAAAGGCCCAAGAGGGAGAAATAAAAGTATACTACTATAAAGTTATGACACTTTATGTGAAGTAGTATAATATCCTATGGAGATGAGCTTTAATAAATTAAAATTGTAATGTATGGATCCAAAAGCAACTAGTAAAAAGCACAGAAGAGTTACAAAGGAGATAAAGTGGAATTGTAAACAATACTTCAAATGTATAATGTGTAATTCAAATGCAAAAAAAGAAGAAAGAGTGAACACAAAACAGATGAGACAAATAGAAAATCAGTAACAAAATTATAGATTTGGACTTAACTGTGTAATAACTCCATTAAATACATGTGGTCTAAACACCCTATCAGACTGGATTAAAAACAAGACCTAACTCTATGCTGTCTATAATAAATGAATTTTTATAAAAAGATACAAAATATTACAAACAAAAAGATGGAAAAGCTATGTCATGCTAATGCCAATTTTTTAAAAGTGAGAGCTACTGTAGTAATATCAGATGAATGACTTCAGAGTAAATATATCACCTTGGACAAACAGGTTCATTTCATTACAATAAAATGGTCAGTTCAACAAGAGAACAGAACAATTATAAACATTTATGAGCCTAGTGAAAGAACTTTAAACTATGTGTGACAAGAACTGCAAGGGTATAAACAAATAAGCAATTCCACAATTATCAGTACCCGTTTCTCAAAAACTGAATGAATAAGTAGATAGAAAGTATTATTATGGAACAGCTGAACAGTCCTATCAATCACTTCAATATAATTGGTATTCATAGAACATTCCATATAATAGGAACAAAATATACATCCTTTTCAAGTACACATAGAGCATTTATGAAAATAGCCTGTGTTATAGGTATAAAAGAAGTTTCAATATATTTAAAGATTTAGTAAATTCAAAAGGACACCAGTCATACACATTGTATTCTCTGAACAAAAAGGAATGAAATTTGAAATTAATAAAAAAAAATCTGGAAAGTATTTAAATACTTATAAATTATAAAACATTTCTAAAATTATAAGGTATTTTAAACTGAAAGAAAACATATCAATTTTTAAGTTCAGCTAAAGTAGTACCTAGAGGGAAATATATATCACCAAATATTGAATACATTTATTTAAAAAGGTCTCAAACCTCAACTCCCACCCAAAGGAAATTGAAATAGAAGGGTAGATTAAAGTCAAAGAGGGTATAAGAACGGGTAATAATAAAAATAATAAAGATCTGATCTGAAATCAATTAAATGGAAAACAGAAAAAATAGAGAAAGTGAAACCAAAATCTGGTTCTCATGAAAGATCAATAAAATGACATACTTTTAGTCACATTAAACATGAAAAAAGTAGAGGCAAATTATTAATATCAGAAATGAGAGAGAATACTATTAACAATTTTTTTTGTCAATAAATTCTACAATTTAGCAGAAGTGGACAAATTCCTTCTAAAACACACACCACAAAAAATTTACTAAAAAAGAAATATATAATATAAATAGCCTTTATATATTAAATTTATTTTAGTTAAAAACCTTTTCATGAAAAAAACCTCCAGGCCCAGATGGCTTTATTGTCAATTATACCAATGTCTTAGGTAATTAATAAAACAAATTATACACAAACTCTTCCAAAAATTGAAAAAGAGGAACACTGGCCAACTGATTCTTTGAGTCCATGTTCCACTGATACAAAAAAACAACAATGACATCAGAATAAAAGAAAACCACTGACCAATATTTTCTTAAACACAGATTCAAAAATTCTCTACAAATTTTTAATAAATTGAATTCAATAACAAAAAGTATATTGCATCTTGACAAAATGGCACACAAGAAATTTGTAATTAAAAAATGTATTTCACCATATTAACAGGCTAAAAACAAACAAAAAATCACCTTAATAAATGCACAGAAAAACCTGAAAAAAAATCCAATATCCATTTTTCATTTAAAAGAAACCTAGAACATTCAACAATTATCATTGAAGGGAGCTTCCTCAACCTGATACAGGCTATCTATGAAAATTCTACAGCTAACTTCATACTTAATGGGGGAAGACTGATTGTTTTCCAGTTAAGAATAGCAACAAGGCAAGGATGTCCACCTTTGCCACTTTCATTCAGTATAATACTTAACATTTTAGCCAGTGCCATTAGCAATTGAGATCCAAATTGAAAAAGAATAAAAGATGTCATAATTACATATTTAGAAAATCCTGTGGAATCTACAAAAAGCTAGTAAGAAGTGAGTTTAGGAAATTTGTAGTACATAAGATAAATTTACAAAATTCAACTGTATTTCCGTATAATAGAAATGCACAATCATAAATTAAAATAAAAAGTACCATTTACAAAAGCATCATATCTGAAATAATAATGAATGTGACAAAAAGTTTGCAGAACCTGTACATTGAAAACTATTGAACATACCTAAGAGAAATTTTAAAAGACCCAAATAAATGGAAATTTATACTATATTCCTGGATCAGAAAACTCAAAATTGAGATGTTAATTCTTACCAAACTGATGTATCTATTCAATGAAATTCCAATTAAAGTCTGTTAATTTGTGTCTCCCATATTTGGCATGGGGGCAAAGCCTAGCGAAATTTCCCTAACAACAGAAGGGGCATGAAAGAAGCAAATCTATAGAACTACATGCAGATGTGAGTCAGGACAGTGTTGTAAAAGGCCCCTAGATGCATATACAGGATTTATCCCAAAAGGGGAAAACTTACAAAGTGTTTTGATATATAAATATCGTAAAGCTTCCTAAAAGGTTAACCCCTTTGCTAGATATCAAGATACTCTTTTCAAGATTCAGCTCAAAGTAAATTGCCTGTGAATGGGAAAGAGGAATGCAGCCTGACAAAAAACCTTCAAGCGATTTTTTTTTGTCTCTTCAATGCTGCATATATGTAAGTAGAAGAACTTATACCTCTCCATAAAGGCATGCTTATATTACACCCACTTCTACCTTCAGCTGTGATTTACTATGAATCCTGCCTCACTTACTGTAAAATGCTCTGTCTCTCAGTAATACCTCAGTGAAATCTCCTGAAAGTAAAGAATTCTTGCACCTAGGCTGCTGCTCTGAAAGCTGCTATCTGGTCTAATTCAACTCTATTTTAAGTTCTTGAATCACATGACTTAAATCCACATAAGTGTTGATTGTACATGATTGCCTTTATTGATTCCTGCTTGGACTAAACTTATTTCAGAGTCTCCATCCAACTTTAGCAAGAATTCTTGATATTTTTCTGCTCATTCTCTTCCTCTGGGGCTTAATAGTGACTCATCTTTTCTAATGCTATGTCTACAAAGATATGGAGGGTTAAGTCACGTGATGATTACCCTGGACATTTGGTTTCCTCAAACTCCAACATGTCTGAATGCATCTCTTATTGCCCTGCCTCTCTAATATCAGCTCCACCTCTTAACTGCCTAATATCTGCATCATTGTTATTCCTATCTCTTTGGATTAGAAATAATGATATTGACTTTTGGGGATTTCTACCAGACCTAGAGCACTGTCCTGTTTTTTCTTCATGCTTTTCATGTCTGCCTTTTTTTATTGCCATTCATTTTGCTGCCTCCCTCCCAGTGTAGGTTTTCTTCGTATCATCACTGAATATTTATATAGCTGGCTTTCTAACTAGACTCTGGGTCAGTCCCAGTGCCACTGAATTAGAAACTCCTAGGTGAGCCCCAGGTACCTACTTTTATTAATGTCTCTAGTGATTGTGAACTCAGCCAGTAAAACCACTATTCCTATCTTGTATTTTTAAACTTTGAATAATTATTTCTCTTATTATCTCTTTGTTAAGGGAGAAAGACTGTCAAAGATAGAAATTGGCCTAATTATTTTATTTCTTGGAACCTTGCATATGGCAGATGTTCAATAAAGGTAGTAGCAACAGATCAAATAATTGAGGGCTACCTTATCTCAGCACACATGCTCATAATGACCTCTTCAATACTGTTTGTCCCCTGCCCCTTCATTTTCCATCTGCTGAATCATTCATTCAAGGTCCACTTCACAGTACATTTTCTCATGGTAGTCACTCCAATTCACACTCTCCCTTTGCCACGTCCTGGCAGTGCACATCATCTTTGCCAAGAACTCTAGAACTCAGAACAATTCTTCATAGTCATTTTTTCTAACTACTCATAAGGGTTATCATGTTTTCTTCTTCAGTTTTTACAAAGACATCTAAAATTAGTCTGAACATTTAAGTGGTACTTAATAAATATTTGTTTCTTGTTTCGCCAATTTGTATGGCTGCAGCTTGCATTTAATTCAATATAATGATCCTTTTGTTGAATACCAGATATGTGCAAACCATTGCTTCAGTTGTTTTGTTAGTATGAGCACACCTTTTGAGTGTTCAGAAAGGACTCCAGTGCTGAAACCAGATGATGTATAAAATTAGCCCCCAAAGGGCTTTATCATTAAGAAAATTGTAACTGCTACTGGGAGTTAATCTGTCTGTCTGCTGGAGAGTGTTGCCTCATCCAAAACTTGCAAATAAAGACTTATGAGAACAAATTCTACTGTGCTAGAGTCAAGAGTGACAGTATCCTATTTGGGTTGATTTCTATTCTCCAGCTCAAAAGGAATCTCCTAATCAATCACTTATGATGGTGCTTGAAACAATCGTCCATGCTGACCAGAGCTGGCTATTATTTTGCAGAGAATGGGATGCACCAAACTTTGTGAATAAGAGCCTTTCTAAAACTTTTAGTAGGGTGTTAGTATGAAGAAACATTGATATGAGACTCAGGAGAGCAGGAATTTAGTCATATTGTTCTTCTTACTCTGTGACATTGATGGATCATTGAATGGCATTTGTCTCCAGCTGCCTCATCTGAAATGGGAAGGGAAAGTGTGGTATATGACCAGATGTAGAATGATAGTGTTCTAGGCCTCCTTCTTCCCTTCTGGTAAGAGATCCATTCCCTCAGATTACAACTATGGACTTGTGAGCCAGGCTGGAGAAAAGTATATCCTTTTGTTGCTCCCAGGAACCATTAAGAAAGAGTCTCTTTTAGGGGGGAATTTTGGGGACACAGGACTAGTAATGAAAAATCAGAGGCACTGGTGCCCATGGTTTCATGTTAGTGGAGGAACTGGTGGCAGAGAATTACAGTGGTTAGCTGAGAAAAACAGCAGCAAGGGTTAGAGAGGATGCCTTTCCTTTGGTGTTATTACATAAGCAAGAACTATACATCTTGGTTATATGTGTGTGTGTGTGTGTGTGTGTGTGTGTGTATGTGTGTGTGTGTGTGTATGTGTGTGTGTGTGTCTGTGTGTATGTATATTTTTATTTGAAAGAAAAAGAGTTCTGACTGATAAACCCAGACTATAAGCATTTAAATATAGCAGTAAAATAATTGAGTTATGATAATACCAAGTATTTGATCAGTTTACTGTCAGTCTCGAGTTTTCCAGAAAAATTAGAATCATGATATTTGAAAATCCTAGTATCTAGGGTCATAGTAAAGTTGAAAGTGGACAACAAAGTGGCTTTGGACTATGCATGCTTTGAAAATCCAGGTGTCCTTACTAGCTTACTCATAGATAGAAAATGAATGAATAATAATTAAATGGATAGATATCATGGGAAAGATAGTGCTGGTGTTTAAAAATTTGGAAATGTGTCAGTCAGTAATATTTGAGGTTTTCCTGTTATCACACATATTAGCTATGTGTTCTTAATGTTACTTCGTATTTATGACCCTCAGTTTCCTGTGTTCTGTAACAGGGTGCTAGTACTTCAAATGAAAGGTGTAACAAGCAATCAAGAAAATGTGTGTGTGGAAACTGTAAAGCACCATACACTTAGAAATAAGATTTAAAATAAGAATACCCCAAAGATAGCTAAAAATGAAACTTCATATTAAAGTATATGTTATTACATTACAATATCTTTTCCAAGAGCTTATATATATAAACAAATATTACACTTTTACCTTAACCATATCAAGAAATATGTGTGTGTGGCATAGATAGTGGGTTATCAAACTATAACAATCTCCTTCCCTGTTGCCTGTAATTTCTCTATAAGACTTATTTCAAGATGTACACACACACACATCTGTCATTCTTAATATTTAAAGCATGATTAATGGAAGACATTTATGTATTAAACTCCAATTTTCTTTTTAAATTCACTATTATGAGATCTATCCATGGTGATATCTGTAGCTACAGTTCATCCTTTTTCAGAGCTACACTATAGTATAGTATAGCATTGAATGAAAAGCTGAGCACTTTGATTCAGTTGCTCCATATCTTTACAAATGCTTGATATTTTTAGACTTTAAAATATTTTTGCAAATATGATAGGTATTCAATGGTATCTGATGATATTAATTGAACTAATAGCTATAATATTATATTTATATACTTTATTTTCTTTCACATAGAGCTTATTTTTGGTCCAATCTTATTTGCTTTTTGTTTATGAATTGTAGGACTACTTTATATAGCCTAGAGCTTAAACCTTTTCCAGTTTATATGTGTTAAACATTAATTCTTCCAACACTTGAATTGTTTTTCATTGTCTTAAGATACCTTTTTTCTAACAGAAATTCTTACTTGTAAGGTAGTTAGTGTATTAATGTTTTCCTTTCTGGTTAATATTTTTAAGTCTTTCATGAGAAATTATTTGTTATTCAATGATCAGAAAGGCATTCTCTTATATTGTATTCTAATTCATTTATAGTTTTGACTTTTGTTATTATGACTCTAATCCAGAGAAAATGAGTTTTTGAAATTGGTGCTAGGAAATTTTTTTATGGGGATAATTAATGATTTATTGGTTATTTCCTTTTTTCCCATTATTCTGAATTTCATCTTTTTCAAATTTTTATTGAAATATTTACCCATCTTGTTACTGTCACAGTCTTAATTACCATATCTTTAAAACTTGATATTTTTCTACCTTGTGTACTTCCAGAGTAATTTAGCTGTTCTTGAGCTTTGATTTTTCATGTAAATTTTAGAACCAGTATGTCAAATTCCATACAAGATACTATTGGGACTTTGATTGGGATTACATTGACTCTATGTAAATGTGTATATATCAATGTAGGTGAAATATCAAAAATTATTAAATCTTCCAATCCATGAATATGGTATAGCTCCCCATATGTTTAGTTCTTATTTTTAATGCTGAAGGCTATCAGTTATTTTCATGTTTCAAGATATTTCTTTTTTGTTTGAGTATGTGTTCCTTCTCCTTGGAATGGACATATTATTGCTAATTTAATAAATAATAGAAATCAGTTTTCTAAGTAAGAGTGACTACATTCCTAATCCAGTTTTTCTGTTTTAGAATGCAAATACACATTGCATTCATAGGGAAAATGTCTTCCTATTTACTTTCTTTTTTTTTTCTGCTTTTTTTAAACATCTTTATTGGAGTATAATTGCTTTACAATGTTGTGTTAGGTTCTGCTGTATAACAAAGTGAATCAGCCAAATGTATACATATATCCCCATATCTCCTCCCTTTTTCATCCCCCTCCCACCTTTTTTATGTCTTTCCACAAAGCTAAAAAGAAATCTTCATGATGACCTTGCATATATATCTAGTTTGTTAGATATTATTTATAATATATTTATTTATTTGTGACAAATAACATTTTCATTATAATTTTTTCAAGTGCTTGTTGCTGTCATGTAGAAATGCAACCTACTATAGAATATTAATTTTGATTCTAGCAATGTTTATAAATTTTCTTATGAATTCAAAAATTTATTGTAATTTTTTTAGCTTTCTATATATTCAGTTATTCTATTCAAACAATTCTAGGTGTGTTTGTTCCTTTGTAAACCTCATACTTTTTTCTTGTCTTTCTGTGCTAGTTAGTTGTTCCAGGATAATATTGGATAGAAGTAGTTATAGCAGACATATTTACTTCTTGATTTTAGAGGAAATATTTTAATCCATTCTTCATTTAGTATAAAGTATGTTTTTTGTGTGTGCATGTGTTCATATATGTGTGTATGTGTGCGTGTGTGTGTGTTGTCCTATGTCTTTTAATGGTAGTATGTGAATGGGTCCCTATATGACAAGCTATATGAGAATTATTTTTTTCCTTTTCTATCATGTGTTCACCTCACTCTTAAATCCACATTTATGTATTTAACTAAAATTCTGCATATTTTTATTTCCTTCTCAATGTATATGTTCCTGAATTACTATACAGCTTATATCAAGTGGGAAGAATCTAGTGAAAAGTAAAAATGCTAAGGTCTAAATGTACAAGGCCATAGAGAAGTGAACATCACGTCAATGTGACATGGCATAAAAATGTGCTACTTAAAATGCTGCCGGAGGATAACCACAGCTGAGGTTTTGTCAGATGAAGAGCATAATTTACCCTCAAATGAAAAGTCAGAATCTCAAATAAAATAAAACTAGTGACAAGTCAATTGTTAATTAAAGTTCCAGAAGCTTGATTTTAACAAGCAGCTAAATGCTTATCAAACTCACTAGAGTTCAGTCTACATAGGCCAAGTGATGTGGGGAGGTGGCATAGCATAATTCAGTCAGTAAATTAACATATCATGGCACAGAAAGTGGTATTCCAGGTATGGTCATTAAGTCTTGGAAAATACCTTAGAGGTCATGCAGTCTAACCTCTCATCTAATGGAAGAAACTTTCTTTTGTAGCCACAACTCTCTTAATGATGTTTTTCTCTATTCACTTCTAACTTGGTGGATGTAACCAAACTTAGATGCACCAACTTCTGGAAACTTAGTTTTCAATTGCAAGGAAACAGACCATGTGTGGTTCTTATACTTCAAGAAGTTAGCTTCCAAATCTATTTGAAAAGTGTACACAGGAAAGTAGGCTCAACAACAATAAAAAATAGAAAGGATTGTAGAAAAAAATAAATGAATTTGGATTCGTGGCTACAGCCAAGAGGACAGCTATAGAGTGTGCATGGGGCAGGGGAGTTTATTATCTCCAAATCAGTGCCCAGTTTATTCATTCTGAATGATTGCTCTGGTGTGCATCAGGAAAAGAGCATTATGCAGAGCTGGGGGAATCATATATCCACATATGGTGACATGTGGATTGAACTCAAGCTAAAGATACCTGGTTATGAGAGATGGCTCCTATAAGAGAATATATAAAAAAGATGATTTCATGGACTTCTGAGTTCCAGTTTTTCCATCATTTACTTTCTCAAAGCTATGTGTCAACAGTGGATAGCCTGTGGGATGGTTTTCTTTATAGACTCCAGTCTTCATCAGTATGAAAAATGTTAACTTTTTGGGCTCTTTCTCTGGTGTATTCTATGATAAATCAGTATCTAATATGTTAAAGTCACATTTTCCTCCCAGAAGATTCTGTAAATATGTTAATAATTTATGGGTCAAATTAAAATGTGAGAAAGTGTTTCCTGAGTGGTTATACCATTTTGTTAGGTGTATGAGGGGGTGTGGGTTGACTACAAAAGGTCAGCAAGAAGAAATTCTGTGGGTTGTTGGAACCATTCTATATCTTTTTGGGATGGTGGTTACAAGAGTCAATGCAAATGTTAAATCTCACAAAGCTGTAGATTAAAAAATTAATACTGCATACTATATGTAAATTTATACAAATAAATAAAAGGCATTTACATTTTTTTGTTGTTTTTGCTTTTTGTTTTTTGCAGTACATGGGCCTCTCACTGTTGTGGCCTCTCCCGTTGGGAGCACAGGCTCCGGATGCACAGGCTTAGCGGCCATGGCTCACGGGCCCAGCCATGGATCTCACGGGCATGTGGGATCCTCCCAGACCAGGGCACGAACCCGTGTTCCCTGCATCGGCAAGTGGACTCTCAACCACTGCGCCACCAGGGAAGCCCAAGGCATATAAATTTTTAAATTAGATAGCTTTCCAACTTCTTGGGGGAAAATAGCACACAAGAATTTTCAAGTACGTTAAGAATTTTCACTTAAAATTCAGCAATTTAATAAACAAATCACTGTCTAAGAAGCCATTGGTTGCATTTTCTTTCTCTAATTCTTTTATACTCTTCTATTTTTAAGATATGTTTCACATTATTTTGTACCCCTTTTAATTCTAATTCTGCATTTAAACCCCACTTTTTAAAAATTGCCATTTCCATCAGTTCTGAAAGGTTCAGGATTGCTCTACAGTTGTGGACGGTGTTCCCTTGATCATCCAAAAATAGGAGTGGCAGTTTTTTCATGGAACAGTTTCCACATATGGACAATATCAGAATTTGAATTAAGGTAATAGAGAATGAAAAGGGGACTCATCATAAAAAGGTGTTTTTAATATAAGTTGTCTGTTTTAAGGTCCATAGAAGATAATCTGTATATACATTTAGGTTATTTATATTGCAGTTATTGTTGTCAAATTTTCACCATGCTTTAAAAACAGCATGCCACATTTGCCTTGTTCCTTTAGTAATGATTCTAATGCAGTGTCATAAAAACACACGCTGTGTCACATGTTATATGTTATGTTTTCTTAACTGCACATTTAAAAATGTTTAATAATGACTGAAGCTGCACTGTGTTTAATATATTATGGAATAAATGTGTCAAAAACCAGTGGTATGCTCTAAAATTTTATTTTAAAAGAAGCAGATCATACAGCTCAGATGCTGTTGTTTGTGTCTGATTTGGGCAGCAGTGGAATTCAAGCAGCAGTTGATGAAAATCATGTAACTGGGATATTTTCTTCCTTTTGAAAAAGAGACTGAATAAATATGTTAATCTGATCCTCTGCCATTTTTGTAGCTCACTCTGCTTAAAATGACTTCAAATGGCTTTACATTGATCAAATAGACTAGTGTCACCATTTGTTGGCCAGAGAGCAGGAAAAAGATTTCCTTAAAGATTTCATCTGTAACTATAAATTGCTGCCACATGAATAATATCAGGGGAAGAGCCTGCCCTGTTGGTATAGCCATCCACATGAATTCTGGAGCTACCCAGGATGGGCAGAATCCCCATAAGAAAGTCATGGGGGAAGATCATTAAACCAAGGGATGATAGGTTCTGTTGTCAGTAGATTATTAAATTCTTCTTAAGATGTAGAAACAAAATATACCTTTTAGGAACAAATCCGGAATAAAAGACAGGTGGAATTAACACATTTTTATGACAATATTCATCTTCTGTCTGTTTTATAGACAACTGTATTACTATCTTCTGATTTGGAACAACTCTCAGAGTTTCATTTCTCCATTCATTTATCAAGTATGTAGTCAGTGCCTTCTGTATCTTGAACATTGTATTAAGCCCTGGAAAGACACCAGTGACCTAGCTGTACTTCCAACCAAAATTCTTCATTCCTAGAAAATGTCTTAGTTCCTAGAATTTGGCCCTCAAGACTGAGGTGTTTCTTTCATATAAATATGGAAATCTATTTGTGCTTTAATATATTCATAAATACAGTAAAATATTATTTTCAGGTCACCGAACCTCTGCTTAAAGATGATTTTTATTTTCAACTGAACCCTTTTCCTAGGGCTTCCTATAGATTGAATTACAACCTCTATATTGATTCATTAATACTGACCCCTAATGACAACTTATTTTCTTTGTTCTCAAATTGTTTTGGTGGGGGAGCAGATAATTGCATTATTTCCTCATACTAAATTATTTCACCACTAATGTGAAAATTTCTTATTTGCTCATCTTTATTTCTGACATACCTGAGTTTCAACTTTGGACATGGGCAAGACCAAATATTCATTAATACTTGACACAAACTTCAGTTGAAGCAAAGAATTCTGCTGGTTGAATATTAGGGCTCAGCTCCTTCAGGGCTATCTATCCAGGAATAGGTTTTTAATTGATATCAAACTTCTCATCATCCTTCTTTCCTGCACTATAAACTAGAAGTGCATTATGATCACTGAATATGAGGTAAAGTTCTGAGATTAAATGCTGTCAAATTATTACCTGTCTAACTTCATCTGTTGTCTTTCCATCCCACACAAATGCAGTGCTAGCCTTCAGATATCTTCATTCAAAAATACAGTAAAAAGAAAAAAAATATTTTCAGATATAGTAGCTTATATATTACCTAAGAAATAAACAAGTCTATGGAAGTTTTAATCAAGTTTTTGGGGTTTTTTGAATTTTATTTTTACTACAGCATGTTCTTATTAGTTATCTATTTTATACATATTAGTATATATATGTCAATCCCAATCTCCCAATTCATCCCACAACTACCACCCGCTACCCCCGCTTCCCCCCTTGGTGTCCATATGTTTGTTCTCTATATCTGTGTCTCTATTTCTGCCTTGAACATCAGTTCATCTGTACCATTTTTCTAGATTTCACATATATGCGTTAATATATGATATTAGTTTTTCTCCTTCTGACTCCCTTAATTCTGTATGACAGTCTCCAGGTCCATCCATGTCTCTGCAAATGACCCAATTTCATTCCTTTTTATGGCTGAATAATATTCCATTGTATATATGTACGACATCTTCTTTATCCATTCATCTGTCAATGGGCATTTACGTTGTTTCCATGACCTGGCTATTGCAAAAAGTGCTGCAGTGAATATTGTGTGCATGTGTATTTTTGGATTATGGTTTTCTCTGGGTATATGCCCAGCGGTGGGATTGCTGGGTCTTATGGTAATTTTATTTTTAGTTCTTTAAGACACCTCCATAATGTTCTCCATAGTGGCTGTATCAATTTACATTCTCACCAACAGTTCAAGAGGTTTCCCTTTTCTTCACACCCTCTCCAGCATTTGATGTTTGTAGATTTTCTGATGATGCTCATTCTAACTGGTGTGAGGTGATACCTCATTGCAGTTTTCATTTGCATTTTCCTGATAAAATTGAGCAGCTTTTCTTGTGCCTCTTGGCCATGTGTTTGTCTTCCTTGGAGACATGTCTATTTAGGTCTTCTGCCCATTTTTAGATTGAGTTGTCTGTTTTTTTTAATATTGAGCTGCATAAGCTCTTTATATATTTTGAAAATAAATCCTTTGATTATTCGTTGGCAAATATTTTTTCCCATTCTGAGGGTTGTCTTCTCATCTTGTCTATAGTTTCCTTTGCTTGGCAAAAGCTTTTAAGTTTCATTAGGTCCCATTTGTTTATTTTTTATTTTATTTCCATTACTCTAGGAGGTGGGTCAAAAAAGATCTTGCTGTGATTTATGTCAGAGAGTGTTCTTCCTATGCTTCCCTCTAAGAGTTTTATAGTGTCCAGTCTTACATTTAGGCCTTTAATCCATTTTGAGTTCCTTTTTGTGTATGGTGTTAGGGAATGTTCTAATTTCATTCATTTACACGTAACTGTCCAGTTATCCCAGCACCAATTACTGAAGAGACTGTCTTTTCTCCACTGTATATCCTTGCATCTTTACCATAGATTAGTTGAGCATAGGTGTGTGGGTTTATCTCTCGGCTTTGTATCCTCTTCCATTGATCTATATTTCCGTTTTTATGCCAGTACCGTATTGTCTTGAGTACTGTAGTTTGTAGTATAGTCTGAAGTCAGGGAGTCAGATTCCTCCAACTCTTTTTTTTTTTTCCCCTTAAGATTGCTTTAGCTATTTGGGGTCTTTTGTGTTTCCATACAGATTTTAAGATTTTTTTGTTCTACTTCTGTAAAAAATGCCACTGGTAATCTAATAAGGATTGCATTGAATCTGTAGATTGCTTTGAGTAGTATAGTCATTTTCACAATGTTCATTCTTCCAATCCAAGGATATGGTATATCTCTCCATTTGTTTGTGTCATCTTTGATTTCTTTCATCAATGTCTTATAGTTTTCTGCATACAGGTGTTTTACCTCCTTAGTAGGTTTATTCCTAGGTATTTTATTATTTTTGTTGCAGTGGTAGATGGGAGTGTTTCCTTATTTCTCTCTCTGGTCTTTCGTTGTTACTGTATAGGAATTGAAGAGATTACTGTGCATTAATTTTGTATCTTGCAACTTTACCAAATTCATTGATTAGCTCTAGTAGTTTTCTGGTGGTATCTTTAGGATTATCTATGTATAGTGCCATGTCATCCGCAAACAGTGACAGCTTTACTCCTTCTTTTCCAACTTGTATTTCATTTATTTCTTTTTCTTCTCTGATTGCCCAGCTAGGACTTCCAAATTATGTTGAATAATAGTGGCAAGTGTGGACATCCTTGTCTTGTTCCTGATCTTAGAAGAAATGTTTTCAGTTTTTCACTATTGAGAGTGATGTTTGCTGTGGGTTTGTCATATATGGCCTTTATTATGTTGAGGTAGGTTCCCTCTATATCCTCTTTCTGGAGAGTCTATCATAAATGGGTACTGAATTTTGTCAAAAGAATTTTCTGCATCTACTGCAATGATCATATAGCTTTTATTCTGCAATTTTTTAATATGGTGTATTACATTGATTGATTTGCATATATTGAAGAATCCTTCCATCACAGGGATAAATCCCACTTGATCATGGTGTATGGTCCTTTTACTGTGCTGTTGGATTCGGTTTGCTAGTATTTTGTTGAGGATTTTTGTATCTATATTCATCAGTGATATTGGTTTGTAATTTTCTTTTTTTATAGTATTTTTGTCTGCTTTTGGTATCAGGGTGATGGTGGCCTCATAGAGTGAGTTTGGGAGTGTTCCTCCGTCTGCAGTTTTTTGGAAGAGTTTGAGAAGGATGGGTGTTAGGTCTTCTCTAAATGTTTGATAGACTTCACCTGTGAAGCCATCTGGTTTTGTTTGTTGGAAGAATTTTAATCACAGTTTCAATTTCATTACTCGTGATTGGCCTGTTCATATTTTCTATTTCTTCCTGGTTCAGTCTTGAAAGGTTATACCTTTCTAAGAATTTGTCCATTTCTTCCAGGTTGTTCACTTTATTGGCATAACATTGTTTGTAGTAGTCTCTTAGGATGCTTTGTATTTCTGGAGTGTCAGTTGTAACTTCTCCTTTTTCATTTCTAATTTTATTTATTTGAGTCCTCTCCCTCTTTTTCTTGATGAGTTTGGCTAATGGTTTATCAATTTTGTTTATCTTCTCAAAGAACCAGCTTTTAGTTTTATTGATCTTTGCTGCTGTTTTCTTCATTTGTATTTCATTTATTTCTGCTCTGATCTTTATGATTTCTTTCCTTCTGCTAACTTTGGGTTTTGTTTGTTCTTTCTCCAGTTCCTTCAAGTGTAAGGTTAGATTTTTTTTGAGATTTTTCTTGTTTCATGAGGTAGGCTTTTTTTTTTTTTTTTTTTTTTTTTTTTGCGGGCCTCTCACCGTTTTGTCCTCTCCCGTTGCGGAGAACAGGCTCCGAACGCGCAGGCTCAGCGGCCATGGCCCACGGGCCCAGCCGCTCCGCTGCATGCGGGATCCTCCCGGACCGGGGCACGAACCCGCTTCCCCTGCATCGGCAGGCGGACTCTCAACCACTGCGCCACCAGAGAAGCCCGAGGTAGGCTTTTATAGCTATAAAGTTCCCTCTTAGAAATGCTTCTGCTGCATCCCATAGGTTTTGGATCATTGTGTTTGCTTTGTCATTTGTCTCTAGGTATTTTTTGATTTCCTCTTTGATTTCTTCAGTGATCTCTTGGTTATTTAATAACTTATTTTTTATCCCCCATATGTTTGTGTTTTTTTGTGTTATTTTCCCTGTAATTGATGTCTAATCTCATAGCACTGTGGTTGGAAAAGATGCTTGATATGAATTCAATTTTCTTAAATTTACTGAGGCTTGATTTGTGACCCAAGATATGATCTATCCTGGAGAATGTTCCATGTATACTTGAGAAGAAAGTGTAATCTTCTCTTTTTGGATGGAATGTCCTATAAATATCAATTACATCTATCTGGTCTATTGTGTTTCCTTATTAATTTTCTGTCTGGATTATCTGCCCACTGGTGTAAGTGAGGTGTTAAAGTCCCCCGCTATTATTGTGCTACTGTTGATTTCCTCTCTTATAACTGTTAGCATTTGCCGTATATATTGAGGTGCTCCTATGTTGGGAGCATGTATATTTATAATTGTTATATCTTCTTCTTGGATTGATCCCTTGATCATTATCCCTTGTCTCTTGTAACATTCTTTGTTCTAAGGTCTATTTTATCTGATATGAGTATTGCTACTCCAGCTTTCTTTTGATTTCCATTTTCATGGAATATCTGTTTTCATCCCCTCACTTTCAGTCTGTATGTGTCCCTACGTCTGAAGTGGGTCTCTTTTAGACAACATATATATGGGTCTTGTTTTTATATCCATTCAACGAGCCTGTGTATTTAGGTTGGAGCATTTAATCCATTCCCAATTTAGGTAATTATCGATATATATGTTCGTATTACAATTTTCTTAATTGTTTGGGTTTGTTTTTGTAGGTCCTTTACTTCTCTTGTGTTTCCCACTTAGAGAGGATCATTTAGCATTTGTTGTAGAGCTGGTTTGGTGGTGCTGAGTTCTCTTAGCTTTTGCTTGTCTGTAAAGCTTTTGATTTCTCTGTCGAATCTGAATGAGATCCTTGCTGGGTAGAATAATCTTGGTTGTACGTTCTTTCTTTTCATCACTTTAAGTATATCATGCTACTTCTTTCTGGCTTATAGAGTTTCTGCTGAGAAATCAGCTGTTAACCTTATGGGAGTTCCCTTTTATGTTATTTGTCATTTTTTCCTTGTTGCTTTTAATAATTTTTCTTTGTCTTTGATTTTTGTCAGTTTGATTATTCTGTGTCTCAGCATGTTTCTCCTTGGCTTTTTCCTGCCTGGGACTCTCTGCCCTTCCTGGACTTGTGTGGCTATGGCCTTTTCCATTTTAGAGAAATCTTCCACTATAATCACTTCAAATATTTCCTTGGGTCCTTTCTCTCTCTATTCTCCTTCTGGGACTCCCATAGTGTGAATCTGGGTGCATTTAATGTTGTCCCAAAGGTCTCTTAGGCTGTCTTTATTTCTTTTCGTTCCTTTTTCTTTATTCTGTGCTTTGGCAGTGAATTCCACCATTCTGTGTTCCATACCACTTATCCGTTCTTCTGACTCAGTTATTTTTTTATTGATTCCTTCTAGTGTATTTTTCATTTCAGTTATTGTATTGTTCATCTGTTTGTTCTTTAATCCTTCTAGGTCTGTGGTAAAAATTCCTTGCATCTTCTTGATATTTGCCTCCATTCTCTTTCTGAGGTTCTGGATCATCTATGCTATCATTATTCTGAATTCTTTTTCTGGATGGTTACCTATTCCCACCTCATTTAGTTGTTTTTTGGAGTTTAATCTTGTTTCTTCATCTGGTACATAGTCCTCTGCCTTTTCATTTCATCTGTATTTTTGTAAATATGGTTTTCATTCCACAGGGTCCACGATTGTAGTTCTTCTTGCTTCTGCTGTCTTGTCTCTACTGGATAAGGCTACCTAAGAGGCTTGTGCAAGCTTCCTGATGGGAGGGACTTGTGGTGGGTAGAGCTGTTGTTGCTCTGGCAGGCAGAGCTTAGTAGTACTTTAATCTGCTTGTCTGTTGATGGGTAAGGCTGAGTTCTCTCCCTGTTGGTTGTTTGACCTGTGGCAACCCAGCACTGGAGGCTACAGGCTCTTTGGTGGGGCTAATGGTGGCCTCTGCAAGGGCACATGCCAAGGAGTACTTCCCAGAACTTCTGCTGCCAGTGTCCTTGTCCCTATCTGAGTCATAACTGCCCCCTGCCTCGGCAGGAGACCCTCTAACACTAGCAGGTAGGTCTTGTTCTGTCTCCTACGGGATCACTGTTATTTCCACTGGGTCCTGATGTGCACACTACTTTGTGTGTTCACTACTAGAGTGGAGTCTCTGTTTTGCCCAGTTCTGTTGAAGTCCTCTAATCAAATTCTGCTAGACCTTCAAAGTCTGTTTCCTTGGGAATTCCTCTTCCCATTGAAAACCCTTAAGATGGGAAGCCTGTCATGGGGCTCAGAAACTTCACTCCAGTGTATGGACTTCTGTGTTATAATTGTTCTCCAGTTTTTGAATCACCCAACCAATAGTCATGGGATTTGATTTTATTGTGATTTCTCCCCTCCTACCATCTCACTGCAGCTTCTCCTTTGTCTTTGCATTTGAGGTATCTTTTTTTGGTGAGTTCCAGTGTCGTCCTGTTGATGATTATTCAGCAGTTAGTTATGATTCCAATGCTCTCACAAAAAGGAGTGAGCATATGTCCTTCTACTATGCCATCCTCAATCAAGTTTTAACAAGCTTTTATTTTTAAAATTTTATTTTATTGCAAGTAATTTTCCAAGAATAGTATGGTTTTTCTTTCTCATTTTCCCAGCAGTTTTAGCATTCTGGCTAGAAAACTTTTAAGTGGATCTCATTTACTTCAAATGATGTATGTCAATACTCTGACTCTTT
This sequence comes from Aethalodelphis obliquidens, assembly GCF_003676395.1. Lineage (NCBI taxonomy): Eukaryota > Metazoa > Chordata > Mammalia > Artiodactyla > Delphinidae > Aethalodelphis > Aethalodelphis obliquidens. Next base: position 15,843,186 of record NW_020837976.1, read on the forward strand.
AACACCTTTATATATTAGTGCTAAATGTGTCTTTTAATTTTTTTAAATGAAGGGTAAGCTGTTCTCCAGAGGTCACCCCTTCAAATACTCCTCTCTGTATGCTATTTCAGACTCACAACTATATAAGAGAGCAAAACAATGAGTGTTTAGAGTTTAATTTTTAATACAAATTTCCCTAAACTCTTTTAAATTCTTTCTGAATCTTGAGTGAAAATGCAATATATTAAACCTCAAGAAGCAGACTCAATTGTTTAATACATTGGATAACAAGGATTAGAATGCTGGTTTGGGATCATATGTCTTCATTTTGTTATTAGACATTAAGAATGGGATTTTAAGGGCTTCTCTGGTGACACAGTGGTTGAGAGTCTGCCTGCCGATGCAGGGGACATGGGTTCATGCCCTGGTCCAGGAAGATCCCACATGCCATGGAGTGGCTAGGCCCATGAGCCATGGCCACTGAGCCTGCACACCACAACAGGAGAGGCCACAACAGTGAGAGGCCCATGTACCACAAAAAAAAAAATAGGATTTTCAGAAGCTCTCCTAGATGCATTAGTCCCAGTAAAGTACTTACCAGATAATTCATTATAGTCTTTTTTGGTGGGGAGGGGAGGGGTTGTCATTTAGAAGAATGCAATTAAAATTGAACTTGATAATTAATTCTGAACTGGTGAGAACTAGTTCCAGAGATTATGACTATAATGCTGTGTAGTCATTGATATAAATATTCATGAGGTTTCATTGTTTTATGGTTTTCCCAAGCACACAGCTTATCTGAAGAAGTAAAATTAAAGTACCACTATTTAACATTACAAAGCAAATAAGAATCCATGAAGAAAGAATAGTTAATTCACTAGGGATTGTGAATACACATAGGCCCACATAGAGAATACATCATATATGTACAAATACAACATAACCTGAACATATAAATTAGAAGATGTGGAAGAGAGGAGTGAAAAAGTGATATGGGTAAACAATTTTGAATCTTAATCTGGTCAACACTGGGCAAGTGAAATTCATTGAAATCTACTTAACCTACCACAAAAAATCAATCAACATATAAAGCTAATCTTGTGCTGCAGAAGAGCGAATGAGAAAATGGTCTTTCTTATTCTATTTCCATGTTTTACGGAGTAATAATGCCATCATATTTGACCTTGAAGCAGATTCATCTATAACATGAAATTTTCAAGTAATCTGATAGAATAAACAGGATGTGATGAATGGATGCATGGGTGGAAAGTACAAAGAGAGAAAGCAGCCAGTCAGGAAAATTGAAATAGGTGGGAGTTGGTGGGAGAAGGGAGTGTGATTTCAGACCATAGTCTTCAATGTGATTCAAGTTAATTTAAAAAATTCAGTCTTGATAGAATTCTTATAATTGTCATTTGTTTATATTCTCAAACTTGATGAAGAAAGAATCAGCACAAACAGTATATTCATTGAAAACTTTACACAAATTTGAGGAAGATTTAAGCCTTCTGTATTGGTATGCTCAGTTCATTTATTGTTAACACCATAAAGTCAAATACAGTATTATGTGGTTAAGATACATCTGTCTCTGTGCAAGCACTCACCATATTTCTTTAAGTTCAGCAGGTGTTTTGCAAAGAATCTAAAGGATTTTGCACAAAATTAGTACCCATAATAAAGCAATGCTGATGAAGAGACAGCTTTTTATATCACTGATATATTATAGTTTTTTTCTAATAAATGTCATTGCTAGATATTTCAAAACCTGAAACAGATTTGCTGACTGCACTGTTTTGAAGCATATTTGCTGTGCCTTATTGGTAAGATGTTCTCTAATAGATGTACGTTTAGAAATTTTATTTGACACTGTTGACTACTAAATTAGCAGCTTTTCAACTTTGCAAGACTTCTGTCACACAATTGAGATAAAAGGTAGAATGCATCACTTTTGCATTAATCTTTCCTGGAACTGTCCTGAGAGAAATATAATGTATTAATTGAGGCCCTAATTTGAGAAACAAATAAAAACAAAGTTGTTCTTTTGTTATATTTTTTACAGGCTCCTCTTTCTGTCTTTCCCTGTCTTTCTCTTTCACACACACATACAACTTATGAGGATTCAAACTATAAATACATAGATCTTTTCATTTTTAATTGCCTGCAGTTTGATGGCATAAAGCTAACAGCATTCTTCAATTAGAAGACTTACTTGGGGAGCCCACTTGGCCTTGAACTGTTAGCATGCTGCTCCTTTCTATGGGTGGACATGCTGTATTCTGGTGATCTAATTCAGGAACTCTTGTTCATTTGATTAGAGCTTTGGGTTAGCGAGTTTCACATATCTTAGGATCAATCCTTCAGTTTATCATCTGAATTTGCTATTTTCAGTGGGTTCCAAAAAGAGTCAGGCAGCAACACCAACCACAGATGACAGTGCTAACACAGGTACCCTTAACCTATAGGTAGAGTAAGCCCATAAACACGGTCAGAAACTGACTTCAGGCCAGGTTACTGATGGAGCCTTAATGTGTGCCATAGGAACTAGCATAGAGAAAGGCTGATCCTCTGTTTCCAGCCACAGGACAAGTCCCTCACCTAGAACATGGGAGCAAATTACAAACACCATGATCCCATTCAATCATCTTTAAAATCTAACTTTGTGAAAAGCCTGCTTGTAGAGAAGAGAGAGAGAGGGAAATGTTAGTCACAATGCTACTCTGATGAGCTTCGTCCAAAAAATCTACATTCATTCAAAAGCAGTTTCTATGTGTTGAATGTGAACATGGAGAGGGATATTAAAAGTATAAAAGTTTTTTTTTTTCAAAAAGAATATGTAGTCCAAACCAGTGTTAAAGTCACATATGAAAAAATAAAACACATATAGGGACTGGTAAATGCTAACTGAAAAATAAACAGTAGAGGTAACAAATTCCAATTTCAGAGAAAGAAAAAGTCAAACATTCACATGTGCAGAGCCTGTATACACCAAAAAAGTAAGAAGGGATGTGAGATACATTTTAAGCAGAAACAATATTAAAAGCAAAGGCAGGAATCTTCTTGTTCCAATGAAGATGTAGAAAGTTGTAAAGGATGATGCTCCCATAATAGTAATTAGAAAAAGCTGATCAAACTACCAAATCATAACTTTTCAAAAGTTTGTCAGAATATTGAGGTTACAAGATGATCAGATAACCTGAAATCTAAAGTGTGAATAGCCCCTCCAAAGAGACATGGGTTATGCAAACCCATCTGTGGCAGTGCACAGGGAAAAGAGGCATCCTGTTAGACACAATAGCCACAGGTGAAAATTAATATGCTATAATTTTAAAGAACTGCTAATGGTCAAGTGTGAGCTAGGATGTTAGTCTAAAATAGCTGGGGTCACCTGACTAAAGGGATTTTTCCCTGACCCACAAACTCACTGCTGTGGGTCTTCTCTAGGTACTCTAGGAAAGAGTGTGGGTAGAAGAGGAAACCAGAGAAAACCTCTGTTATTGGTGTAGGCATAAAAGCAAAGACCATCACCATGTATTTAGTTGTGCAGGAACAGGCAAAATATGCCTGCTTTTTCCCCAGACTCTTCTCTCCTATAAAGCAAAAGCTTAAAGCCACAAAGACTATGGTCCACCAGGACCAGAAGGTGAAAGGCAAACTGTACCTCTGGAGAAAGGGTAAAAAATCTACATTCATTCAAAACCAGTTTCTATATGGTGAAAATCTTCTTATCCTCTTTTGATACCAAGTAGAGGCCTCCTACTTCTGGGAAAAGAATAAGAAAATATCAATGAAAACTAATTCAGATACAAGGAAGATTTGGGTGCCACAGGGAAGAAAGTATGGAACTCTGAAAAAGCCTCAATTTAAGCCTCTAGTACATAAGACTGCCCTAAGATGGAAGCTGGACCAGATCAACGGAGAATCCCTTCCTGACATGATCATGAAACTAGCAAAAAATACCAAGAAACAACATTCTACTTCTAGGGGAGGTGGAAAAACATGGAGAAAGATTTTTTATTGTGGCAGAGTCATGCAGGGTTTTTTGAAACCTGAGAATGGAGGACTAAATCTGACCAAAATCTGACCAAAATCCCAACACAGATACTAAACACTAGTCCTCTGTAAGAGAAATTTAAATTTTTTGTCCCATTGAAAGTAGCTATAGCAACAGTAACTCTTATGCCCCAGTCAACTCCCGACTAGATTTATTCAACTGCCCATATTAACAACATGATAAAAGGATCAGTATTTAATTTCCCTTAGTAATTATTTGTATCTCAGTCTTTGCTTTCATGATGACAAGGTAAACAGAAAGTCAAGAAAGAAATGACTATTCAATCTACTGTCAAGAGGCAAAGCAACAAACAAAACCAGACTCAGAGATGACCCAGTTGTTGGAATGATCAGAGAGAGATTTTTAAGGCCACAATGATTAAACTGTTAATAGCTCCTGTGAGGAAAATAAACAATGTGTGTGAACAAACAGAAAATAATATTAATTATATTTCTTAGCCTGAATTCAATACAGTCTGAAACCCAGAAGTGCATATCAGCACAAACAGACAGCTCCAGGGCAAGTCTGCCAGTACTGGCTAAAGAAAGAAGAATGCACAGGGTGTGAAAAATTCCTGTTTATTTTTTCCTCTATTCTTTTACAGACCATAAGACAAACAAAACCATGGAGGCAGTTGTAGAAGCCTCAAAAGAAGATGGCAGTGGCTATAACTCTGAGGGAGAAGAGTATTCCTCTCCAATAGGCATGCTGGAGGAATAAAATATATTAAATTCATCACTGGTTCTATAATACTTTAAATTCTTATCTTCTTTCTCACTATTCCAGCTACTCTTTAATCCAGTATCCTCCAAAAATGGCTCTATACATTATATATATATATATATATATATATATATATATATATATTTTATAGTGTGTTCAGTGAGAAAAATAATAGAGTTTTAAAATTTCCCCTGATCCAGAACTGGAACTCTAGAAAATATTTTAGCTGGCTATACATCTAATCAAAATGTATAAAAATGGGTGGATTATGGCTAAAATGGGCTCACAGAACAATTTATAGCAGTAAATGTTTATATTATGTACAGTAAAGGTATCAAATCAATGTTTTAAGTATTTACCTTAAGAAACAACAACAAAAAAAGAAAAAAAAATTAAACAAAGGTAAGAAGAGGAGGTAAATAACAATAATAATCAAAATCAAATACCAAAAAAAAAAAAAAAAAGAAGGCAAGAAAGGGAGAAATAAAGGGGAGAAAAAGAAATAAAACCAAAATCTGGTTTTCAAAAAATCAACTAAATTAATACATTTATCTACAGAATAATCAGGGAAAAGGAGAGAAAACACAGATTACCATAGCAGAGATAAATGAGGGGCTGTTAACAGAGATCATGAAAATTTAAAAGAAAATATTATCAAGCTTAAGCCAATGTATTTGATAATTGTTGAAACATATTCCATGGAATAAACAAACTACTAAATTCAATCAAGAATAACTTTATATTTCTATATCTATCTTAAAAATTGGATTTATAGTAAAACACCTTGCAACAAAGAAAAAAGTAAAGCTCATATAGCTTTACTTAGAAATTTAAAAAACATTTAAGGAAAAGAGGAAATCAACTCTACACAAATTCTTCTGGAAAATTTAAAAGAGGGAATTCTCAACTCATTTTATGATGTTTGCCTTCCTCTGATGCAAAGATATTTCAAGAAAAGAAAATGTATAAGCATAGTCCAAAATCATTACTAAAATATTAGCAAATAGAATCCAGTAATATATAAAAATGATATTATATCATAATCAAATGTTTTTTTCACATAGAAAGGCAATGTTAGACAAAATTTTTAAAATTAATCAATGTAATTTTCCATCTCATCAATATATACTGAGAAAGCACATAGTCATCTCAATAAAGACAGAAAAATCACCACATTTGGCAAATATAATATTTATGATAAAACATATAAGCAAACTAAGAATTAAAGGGAATTTTCTCAAGGCATATCCAAAAAAACTGTTGTTAGCTTCATATTTAATGTTGAAAGACAAATGCTTTTTTTATTCAAGATGAAGAACAGAGAGACAATGTCTGCACACATCATCCCAATTTAAATTGTGGAGGTTCCAGTTAGCACAATAAGGCAAGGTAAAGAAATAAAAGGTATATTGACTAAGCAAAAATAAATAAAATGATCTTTATTTGCATACTTGATTGTCTACATAGATAATCTTCAAGTTTCCACAAAAAAAGCTTCTAGATCTAATAAGCAGGTTTAACAAGATTATAGGTTAGAAGGTGTGTGTGTGTGTGTGTGTGTGTGTGTGTGTGTGTGTGTGTGTCTATACATACATTTCTATTTTCTACACTGTCAATAAACATCAGAAATAGAAATTTTAGAAAGTATTATTTATAATAGCATCAAAAACATGACTTAGATAAGGATGAATTTAGCAAAATATGTACAGTATTTATATGATGAAAACTGTAAAACACTGAGGAGAAAAACTAAGACCTAAATAAATATAGGGATAACTGTGTTTATGGTCTGACAGATTTAGATGGTTAATATGTCTATTCTTCCAAAATTGATCTTTATGTTTAATGCAGCCCCAATTATAATCTCAGTAGTCTTTGTTGGGAAAATTCACAAATTTACCTTAAATTTTTTTATTAAAAACAAAGAAACTGGAATAGCTGAAACAATTTGAGAATTGGCATTGCTAATCATATCCTAAAAAAAAAAGTAAAACAAACTAATATATTTTTCTTCTGGTGTGTTGCCTAATATTTTGGCTGATATACCAGAAATAAAATAGAAACAATATTTTGGGTTGCTAAATTATATTTGAATTCGAATTCATATTCTTGTCAAATTTTCTACATGAAAACTAGGGAATTGATCTTAAAAAGTGAAGCCTAAATATTGGAAGAAGACTGTTTGAAAGGATTTCTGCGACTTCTATTACCAAACCCCCAAACACCACAGAGTTCTCACTGCCAGCAGAATCAGAATCAGCCTCTCCTGTCCTTTCTGATATAACAGGCCCCATAACTACATTGTCTCATTTAGTTACTTTGCATGGTGTTGCCATCTCCCTTTAGATCTCCCGTCACACTTCCAATGACTCAGACATGTAACTAAGAACAGATCTCAGCATGGACCAGGATGCCAGTTACAACGTCAAACTTGGGAAGAAACAGCTTAATCACAAAATAAATGCTAGCTTTGCTAATTTATATCATTAAAAAAATTTTTGGAAAAAGATTCTGAGGATAGTACTAGACCTAGGAAGGAAAGACAAATTTCCTGACATGAGTTTACTTACCTGAGATTCTGAGGAATGTGAGTTCAAGCAGCTGCAGGAGGTTCACCCCCACCCCAATCACCCACACATACCTCTGCTTTTTTTTTTTAATCAGTCAGTTGATTTAAAATTTGGTGGACTCAACTAAATTAATATGCTACACATATATTTATCGATTTAATACAGAGGAAGAAATCAGTAGACTTGAGTGGATAGAATTTATAATGGGAGACCATCCGCATGATTTCTTTTCCAAGAGAGCCCAGAGCATGTTCTCTTCACCATGGTGTTGGAAAACACCTATGAGGAAGTCTCAGCGTCAATGAAATGACTGGATTAGTGTTGGAGAAGGTCATGGAGAAGATTTGACACCAATTGAACCACCAATTGAACCAAGAGCTGAACGTGGGCCAATAGAAGCTCCTCACTCCCTCCCCTGTCCCTGGAGTGAATGTTCTGCCTTGAGTTCTCAGTGGGGCCTGGGTTCAAGAGAGCAATGTGTTTTTGAGACCATCTTGAGATGGTGACAACCCTGTTAAGGCCTTTATATAAACACTTTAGAGTCTGCTGGGCAGTTGAAATGTCTACTCCTCTTTTGGTGCTCAAGACAAGCCTCATATGTAAGTCCCCATGCTTATTAAAACTGCCATATATCTGGAGTGTTCTTCCTCTTTCTTTGGTTTCATCTTGCCCACCTTGTATGGGGTGGCAATTTCAGATTTCACCCAGGAAATTCCTGAGGTTGTGTACCAATAATTAGCCACCTCTTGTAGACTGGGAATAAATGTGAGTGGTGTAGCCATTGGTTTGGACTCAGTGGAGCTGAGGGAACCCTGAGTGGTTGAGACCAAATGACAGTACCAATTGGGCATGGTTGATATAAAAGATCAAATGTCAGAACAGGTTTTCAGAGTGGCTTGATCCATTCAAAATGGCTAATTAATGAGGTTCCCAAAGCCAAAATAAATGGGCTTGCTACTTAGTGCCTACTTGATTTGTGTTAAGGACTGAATGTTTATATCTCCTCCAAACTCATATGTTGAAACCCTACCCCTCAATGTGATGGTACTAGAAGATGAGGCCTGTAGGAAGTAATTAGAATTAGATGAGGTCATGAGAGTAGAGCCCTCATGTATGTGATTAATGCTCTTATAAGACTCAAAAGAGAGCTTGCTTCCTCTCTCTGCTTTCCACCATGTAAAGGCACAGCAAGAAGACCAGGAACAATGAACCAGGAAGTAGGCTCTCCTCAGACATCAAATCCACTGGAACCTTGTTCTGCGAATTCCAGCCTTCAGAATTGCGAGAAATAAATGTTTGTTGTTTTAGTCACCCAGTTTATGATGTTTTGTTATAATAGCCTGAACTGACTCAGATGATCAGTATAACCAAAACCTCTATGTCTGGTGACCAGAACTTTTAACTGAGCTAACACGATATAGAACATTGGCTCTTTATTCAATTTTCAGTCCTGAGTCAGTTCACAGATCCAGAGAGCTTCTTCTTCTTCTTCTTCTTTTTTTTTTTTTAAATATTTTTTTCATGTGGACCATTTTTAAAGTATTTATTGAATTTGTTACAATATTGCTTCTGTTTTATGTTTTGATTTTTTGGCCATGAGGCATGTGGGATCTTAGCTTCCTGACCAGAGATCCAACCCACACCCCCTGCATTGGGAGGCAAAGTCTTAACCACTGGACCACCAGGGAAGTCCCCCAGAGTTTCTTGAATTAAAATTAGACTAAGTTCCTTTGAGGAAAGATCTTACAATACATTCAGAAATGTTATACTTTAATCTTTGTCTTAACTTTCCCCAAGATAAACTTTAACAAATAGACAGTGGGAAAAGGGAAACCTCCAGACCGTTTGGGTGTTTGGAGGCACTTGTTCTGAACTAACTAAAGGGACACAGTAAGTCACTGAAGTCCTTCTGTCAGACGTGGTGGAGTGATTAATCAGATGCTGGCCTGAATTTATCTCATAGTAGGCCTGGTCAAAAAAAAAATAATGTGGTTATTCATTCATTCTTGATATGATTTTCCCATAAAGACTAAGACAAATCAAACACTGCAAGGTCTGTTTGGAGCAAAATTTCAAAGTTTAACAGTGCTATATATATTATATATATGAAAACTAAGATACATGTATATATTTCATCATATAATATGGATGGATATTGAAGACAAAGTAGAACTTAAGAATTTCTATTTGATTTTACATTTTCTGTTGAAGAGAATTATCTTCTGACATGGGAGGGTAGAATAAGCATTACTAAGGTCTACATAGTTGCTGAATGAACTTTATAACACATCTTGCTGCCCTACATAAATTCAAGTTTGGAAACTAAGTTTAATTATATTTTAGGGTGTTGAATAAACTTTTAGGTGAGGTGCATAATGTTCTTTGTTGGACTTTGGAAGAATAAAAAATGTAATGGATGCATGAAATGCTCAAATGACAGACTGCTTTGCAAAGGAAGAAGAGGGCAATTTCTTCAACTGCTCATGAATTTTTCATCAAATTTCAGCAATTTTTAATAATGGTATATTAAAGAGATGGCTTGAGAGTACGTAGCGTTAGAAAAATTCAAGACAATAGGACCCAACATGGGTTCACCAAGGATAAAAAACAAAGCATAAATTTTCTCTGCCACTAGTCTCTTACATGAAGAAGAATCCGGTACTTTTCACATATTTGTATTTTAACAAAGCATTTGGCAATGTCTCTTTTGTGAATAATTAAAAAGTGAAATGGTTACATAGCTAATCACTTAGATAAGCAATGGGTTATAAAATCATAAATAAATGCTGGTAAGTGGATTAATGCCAAAATTGAAGAAAGTTTTTAATGGTCTGACCCAAGGCTCTATATTGGGTAATTTGCATGAATGGCTTATACTGAAATACAGAGTAGTTTTGCATGAAAATTTTAGATATTAGCTGCAAAATATATTTATGGTGTGTTTATTGACTACACAATATACTTGTCATAATAGAAGCTACCAAAAGACAGATCTGCACTGGTGTTGGGAACAATCATCCAAGAAAAACATTAGGAACAAGGATAATATTATTCTACCTCTATTCCAAAGTCATCAAACAATTCTGATTACCTAAATCTGAACTCCTAAAGGAAGTTTCAGGAAGGCAAATCAGGAGTTAAGAACCATACCATCTGAAGAATACCTGAGAAAATTAGAAATCTCTTTTATAGATTTAAATAGAAGATCAGAAGATTCTGTGGAAGTATGTGTGTGTTTGTAAATCTGGCATGTAGACGAGATAAGACTATGCCATCATAGGTCCATGTGAAAAATAGATGCTAAGAGAGGAAATGTCAGAGAGATAGCATAAAGTTCTAAAGAAGGAAACATTTTACAGTTAGAACTTCCAAGGAGGAAAAGTAGAGTCTTCAGAGGTACTGAGTCATCTCACTGGAAGGAAGCAAAATTAGAGTTTTCTAGTATAAGATGTGTGATTGGCAGGAATGACCTTTAAGGTTCCTGCCAAACCTGAAATTTGATGACTTTATGACTACAAAATTATCATAAAACTTCACCTCCACTTTTTATTCATTCTGCCCTCTGTTCCCCTTGTCACTGTTTCCTTTCTATTTTGTTTTCAACAAGCCTTCCTAGAAATCCGTTTAGATTCATTTACTCTAGATATTCAAATTTAAGATATGACCTCTCAGTCAGTGCTTACCAGCAAATAGCACTAAACTATTTCATTTCTGGTTTGATTTCATCTTGTATTTCCCAAGATACACCCAGGGAAGTTTGTTTTCATTGACTCAATACCTTATTTAAAAATATATGTACTTATTATATGTCCAGGGTGAAGAAAACATTATAGGAACAGGAGAAACTTGGAGAAATTATATCATGCTTCCTGCCTCTCACCTGATGCTTATTGTCAAGCCATCTAGACTATGAGCTTCTGAGCATTTTCTGAACAGAATTTTACAATTTCCATAAATAACATTCTTAGGTATAATATGTTTTATAAATTCATTTAAATTTGAAGCTGTACATGATATTATAGTTCATTTAATACAATTCATATTTTTTTATAAAAAATCAAAGTCCAACTACATAGCATCTCCATAATCAATGTCTCAGAATTCTTTTTCATTGCGTTATATAAAATTCCACATAATGAAATAGGAATGAAGGCAGAGGAAGTGCCTTTTTATCCAGTTATCTAGAAATGTGGCCAATGGTAGCCAGGGTACTGACAGGCAGCATGAGTGCTTATTTCTAGCTTCAGAAACTATCCTATAAATCAGTGCTTCCCAAAAGTCTGCCTGACAGTGATTCATCAGAATCACAGGTTTAACAAAAGCTCAGATTCCTGGATCCCTTTGCAAGAAGATGGTTGAATTAGATTTGTGGCTGGACGTTGGAATATCTATTTTTACTTTTCGACACTTTTAATCACCATCACTATGAAGGAGACATTCACAATAGACTTTGTTTTTTCACATCTTTCTTACTATTTTGTTTTGATAGTTTAGAATTTTTAGTTTCACACTATTATCTTTTTTAAATTTTGAATTTCATTTTATTTATTTTTTTATACAGCACGTTCTTAATGGTCATCAATTTTATACACATCAGTGTATACATGTCAATCCCAATCACCCAATTCATCACACCACCACATTCATACTCCCACCGCTTTCCCCCCTTGGTGTCCATATGTTCGTTCTCTACATTTGTGTCTGAATTTCTGCCCTGCAAACCGGTTCATCTGTACCATTTTTCTAGGTTCCACATATATGAGTTAATATACGATATTTGTTTTTCTCTTTCTGACTTACTTAACTCTGTAGCACAGTCTCTAGATCCACCCACATCTCTACAACTGATCCAATTTTGTTCCTTTTTATGGCTGAGCAATATTCCATTGTATATCTGTACCACATTTTCTTTATCCATTCATCTCTCAATGGGCATTTAGGTTGCTTCCATGTCCTGGCTATTGTAAATAGAGCTGCAATGAATAATGGGGTGCATGTGTCTTTTTGAATTATGGTTTTCTCTGGGTATATGCCCAGTAGTGGGGCTGCTGGAGCATATGGTAATTTTATTTTTAGATTTTTAAGGAACCTCCATACTGTTCTCCATAATGGCTGTATCAGTTTACATTCCCACCAATAGTGCAAGAGGGTCCCCTTTTATTCAAACCCTCTCCAGCATTTGTTGTTTGCAGATTTTCTGACGACACCCTTTCTAACTTGTGTGAGATGGTACCTCATTGTAGTTTTGATTTGCATTTCTCAAATAATTAGTGATGTTGAGCAGCTTTTCATGTGCTTCTTGGCCATCTGTATGTCTTCTTTGGAGAAATGTCTATTTAGGTCCTCTGCCCATTTTTCGATTGGGTTGTTTGTTTTTTTAATAGTGAGCTGCATGAGCTGTTTATATATTTTGGAGATTAATCCTTTGTCCATTGATTCATTTGCAAATGTTTTCTCCCATTCTAAGGGTTGTCTTTTCGTCTTGCTTATGGTTTCCTTTGCTGTGCAAAAGGTTTTACGTTTCAATAGGTCCCGTTTGTTTATATTTGTTTTTATTTCCATTACTCTAGGAGGTGGATCAAAAAAGGTCCTGCTGTGATTTATGTCATACAGTGCTCTTCCTATGCTTTCCTCTAAGAGTTTTATAGTGTCTGGTCTTACATTTAGGTCTCTAATCCATTTTGAGTTTATTTTTGTGTATGGTGTTAGGGAGTGTTCTAATTTCATTCTTTTACATGTAGCTGAATGAAGTCCAGTTTTCCCAGCACAACTTATTAAAAAGACTGTCTTTTCTCCATTGTATATCGCTGCCTACTTTGTCGTAGATTACTTGACCATAGGTACGTGGGTTTATCTCTGGGCTTTCCATCTTTTTCCATTGATCTATGTTTCTGTTTTAGTGCCAGTCCCATCTTGTCTTGATTACTGTAGCTTTATAGTATAATCTGAAGTCAGGAACTCTGATTCCCCCAGCTCCTTTTTTTTCCCTCAAGACTGCTTTGGCTAATCGGGGTATTTTGTGTCTCCATACAAATTTTAAGATTTTTTGTTCTAGTTCTGTAAAAAATGGCACAGCAATTTGATAGGGATTGCATTGAATCTGTAGATTGCTTTGGGTAGTATAGTCACTTTCACAATATTGATTCTTCCAATCCAAGAACATGGTATAGCTCTCCATCTGTTGGTATCATCTTTAATTTCTTTCAACAGTGTCTTATAGCTTTCTGCATAGAGATCTTTTGTCTCCCTAGGTAGGTTTATTCCTAGGTATTTTATTCTTTTTGTTGCAGTGGTAAATGGGAGTGTTTCCTTAATTTCTCTTTCATATTTTTCATCATTAGTTTATAAGAATGCAAGAGATTTCTGTGCATTAATTTTGTATGCTGCTACTTTACCAAATTCGTTCAATAGCTCTAGTAGTTTTCTGGTGGCATCTTTAGGATTCTCTATGTATACTATCATATCATCTGCAAAGAGTGAAAGTTTTACTTATCCATTTCCAAGTTGTATTCCTTTTATGTCTTTTTCTTCTTGATTGCCATGACTAGGACTCCAAAAACTATGTTGAATAATAGTGACGAGAGTGGACATCCTTGTCTTGTTCCTGATCTTAGAGGAAGTGCTTTCATTTTTTTACCATTGTGAATGATGTTTGCTGTGGGTTTGTCATACATGGCCTTTATTATGTCGAGGTAGATTCCCTCTATGCCCACTTTCTAGAGAGTGTTTACCATACATTGGTGTCAAATTTTGTCAAAAGATTTTTCTGCATCTGTTGAGATGATCATATGGTTTTTATTCTTCAATTTGTTACTATGGTGTATCACATTGATTGATTTGCTTATATTGAAGAATCCTTGCATCCCTGGGATAAATCCCACTTGATCATGGTGTTTGATCCTTTTAATGTGTTGTTGGATTCTGTTTGCTAGCATTTTGTTGAGGACTTTTACATCTATATTCATCAGTGATATTGGTCTGTAGTTTTCTTTCTTTGTGACATCTTTGTCTGGTTTTGGTATCAGGGTGGTGGTGGCCTCACAGAATGAGTTTGGGAATGTTTCTTCCTCTGCAATATTTTGGGAGAGATTGAGAAAGATGGGTGTTAGCTCTTCTCTAAATGTTTGGTAGAATTCACCTGTGAAGCCATCTGGTCCTGGACTTTGGTTTGTTGGAAAATTTTTAATCACAGTTTCATTTTGATTACTTGTGATTTGTCTGTTCATATTTTCTATTTCTTTCTGGTTCAGTCTTGGAAGGTTATACTTTTCTAAAAATTTGTCCATTTCTTCCAGGTTGTCCATTTTATTGGTATAGCATTCCTTGTAGTAGTCTCTTAGGATGCTTTGTATTTCTGTGGTGTCAGTTGTAACTTCTTTTTCATTTCTAATTTTATTGATTTGAGTCCTCTCCCTCTTCTTCTTAATGAGTCTGGTTAATGTTTAATCAATTTTGTTTATCTGCTGAAAGAACCAGCTTTTAGTTTTATTGATCTTAGCTATTGTTTTCTTTGTTTTTATTTCATTTATTTCTGCTCTGATTTTTATGATTTATTTCCTTCTGCTAACCTTGGGTTCTGTTTGTTCTTCTTTCTCCAGTTCCTTCAGTTGTAAGATTAGATTGTTTATTTCAAAGTTTTCTTGTTTCTTGAGGTCGGCTTGCATAGCTATAAACTTCCCTCTTAGAAGTTTTGTTGCATCCCATAGGTTTTGGATCACCATGTTTTCATTGTCATTTGTCTCTATGTATTTTTTGTTTTCCTCTTTGATTTCTTCAGTGATCTCTTGGTTATTTAGTAATATACTGATTAGCCTCCATATGTTTGTGTTTTTTACATGTTTTTCCTTGTAATTGATCTCTAATATCATAGCGTTGTGGTCTGAAAATCTGCTTGATATGATTTCAATTTTCCTACATTTACTTAGGGTTGATTTGTGTCCCAAGATATGATGTATGCTGGAGAATGTTCCATGCACACTTGAGAATAAAGTGTAATCTGCTGTTTTTGGATGGAATGTCCTATAAATATCAGTTAAATCTATCTGGTCTATTGTGTCATTTAAAGCTTCTGTTTCTTTCTTTATTTTCATTTTGGATGACCTGTCAATTGGTGTAAGTGAGGTGTTAAAGTCCCCTACTATTATTGTGTTACTGTCGATTTCCTATTTTATAGTTATTGGCTTATGTAATGAGGTGCTTCTATGTTGGGTGCATATATATTTATAATTGTTATATCTTCTTCTTGGATTGGTCCTTTGATCATTATGTAGTGTCCTTCCTTGTCTCTTGTAGTATTCTTTATTTTAAAGTCTATTTCATCTTATATGAGTATTGCTACTCCAGCTTTCTTTTGATTTCCATTTGCATGGAATATCGTTTTCCATCCCTTCACTTTCAGTCTGTATGTGTCCTTTGGTCTGAAGTGTGTCTCTTGTAAACAGCATATATATGGGTCTTGATTTTGTATCCATTCAGCAAGCCTGTGTCTTTTGGTTAGAGCATCTAGTCCATTCACATTTAATTATCAATATGTATGTTCCTATGACCATTTTCTTAATTGCTTTGGGTTTGTTTTTTTAGGTCCTTTTCTTCTCTTGTGTTTCCCACTTAGAGAAGTTCCTTTAGCATTTGCTGTAAAGCTGGTTTGGTGGTGCTGAATTCTCTCAGCTTTTGCTTGTCTGTAAAGCTTTTGATTTCTCCATTGAATCTGTATGAGATCCTTGTCTGGTAGAGTAATCTTGGTTGCAGATTCTTCCATTTCATCACTTTAAGCATATCATGCCACTCCCTTCTGGCTTGTAGAATTTCTGCTGAGAAATCAGCTGTTAACCTTATGGGAGTTCCCTTGTATGTTATTTGTCATTTTTCCCTTGCTGTTTTCAAAATTTTTTCTTTGTCTTTAATTTTGGCCAATTTGATTACTATGTTTCTCAGTGTGTTTCTCCTTGGGTTTATCCTGTATGGGACTCTCTGCATTTCCTGGACTTGGGTGGCTATTTCCTTTCCCATGTTAGGGAAGTTTTCGACTATAATCTCTTCAAATATTTTCTCTGGTCCTTTCTCTCTCTCTTCTCCTTCCGGGACCCCTATAATGCGAATGTTGATGTGTTTAATGTTGTCCCAGAGGTGTCTTAGGCTGTCTCCATTTCTTTTCATTCTTTTTTCTTTATTCTCTTCCGTAGCAGTGAATTCCACCATTCTGTCTTCCAGGTCACTTATCCGTTCTTCTGCCTCAGTTATTCTGCTATTGAATTCTTCTAGTGTAGTTTTCATTTCAGTTATTGTATTGTTCATCTCTGTTTGTTTGTTCTTTAATTTTTCTAGGTCTTTGTTAAACATTTCTTGTATCTTCTTGATCTTTGCCTCCATTCTTTTTCCAAGGTCTTGGATCATCTTCACTATCATTATTCTGAAATCTTTTTCTGTAAGGTTGCCTATCTCCACTTCATTTTGTTGTTTTTCTGTGGTTTTATCTTGTTCCTTCATCTTGTACATAGCCTTCTGCCTTTTCATCTTGTCTATCTTTCTGTGAATGTGTTTTTTTTTTTTTCCCCCCCACAGGCTGCAGGATTGTAGTTCTTCTTGCTTCCGCTGTCTGCCCTCTGGTGGATGTGGCTATCTAAGAGGCTTTTGCAGTTTTCCTGATGGGAGGGACTGGTCAGTTTCACACTATTCTTGAGTTGCTTCAGTAATGCTTACTTAGAACTTCTATTATAATTTTCTTTTATATCATCAATATTCTCTTTGATTTATTTTACATTGCTCAATATTTGTTCATATCTTGAGACTTGCTTTCCTTTATCTTGAGACTTTAATTCTGATTTATTTTTATTTGGTCACATTTTTTAAAGCATTTCCTCATTCATGGAACCACTCATATGGTATTGTATCTGGGTATAAAAAGCCTTTATTTTGTCCAGAATTCTGGAATCTGAATTTCTTCAAAGTCTCCCCATTGATTTTAACTTTCAGTTAGATTTGGAAACCAGTTCTAAATCCTCTGACTAATAGCAGAGTTACAGATCTCAGGTGCTAACATTCACCTAAGAATAAATCACTACTCTCCTTTTTCCTTCTCATGTAGGTTGCTGTTGATAGTTCATTAAGGCCTGAAATTTTAAATCCAATGTACATCTATATTTTTCTTAGGCATGTGGTGAATGTTGTGTAAATTGCAAGTAATCTCTGACAATGTGTTAATATTGTTCCTATAACTATATAGTGAAACTCTTGAGAACGGGGGTTGTGCCCTCCCACTGTGACTTATAAAGTGTGTGAATTCCTTGGAATTCAGAAAGTTAGTATGGAAGTGCATTGAGTAGATCTCCCCTATCACATTGTTACAGAACAGAGATACCTGCTATCTCCCAGAAAGGGGCCAATTGGAGTAATGCAGTTATTCTAGTCTCCTTCTTATTCTAATCACCAAGACTGAACCAGGAGTCAACATTTTCTATGATGAGCATATGCCTGTTGGATGGTCATTCATAGAGAGGGGTTGGAAAGAAGGTCTTCCCATGTGCAGACTCAAAATAAAAATGTTGACAGTGCCATCTTGAAGAAAGAAAATGGGACTCAAATTGAGCTGTTAAATGTATAATATTGGTCCAGGGTTCAACAAGCTGTATCCATTCCTTGTTTTAATACTCATGTTTCAGATTGTGTTGTTGTCTTGGGTAATTATTTTTTTAATGTTATAATTATATAAGCAATAACTAAACAAGATCATCCTGAAAAGATTCTAAACTTTATGGGCATGACTAAAGTCCTTCTAATCTCTACAAAGACCTCATGTCCCTCCAATATAACCACTGCTGCTCTGAATGTATATCCTTCCACCTCTAAGATCTTGGGCAGGTTACTTAGCTTCTCCAAATTTAGGTTCCCATGGGTACACGCAGAAGCTGTGTTCTGCATCTGCGTCCCATGCTTCTGAGAGATGAAAATGAGATAACTAACTTACACAAGAGTTTTGAAAAGTCCATAAAAATGTAAATGTATTGTAATATGGATGAATATTAATGAGATTTATAAATATAAGATACAGTGAAATATACATAAACAATTGAAATAATTTTAAATTATTAAAAATTTATAAAATAAATTTCAGTCCTACTTTAAATTCCTTGAGGGTTAGGACATTATAGCAAAATTTTTGGAACTCAGCATCATAGGAAATATATGATTGTTTAAAACTTAAGTACACTGTGATTAATTATCTGTTTTAATTTTTTTACTCTAACATCTCACTAATACATTTATATAATTTCCAGTTCCCGATCTTTAGGGGAGGATGAGGACTGAACCTAAGAAAGAAACATAACTTTTGCATAAACAATATATATTAAGTTACTAGACTGGTGTATTAGTCTGTTCAGGCTGCCATTACAAAATACCATGGACTGGGTGGCTTAAACAACAGAAACTTTTTCCTACATTTCTGAAGGCTGGGAAGTCTAAGACCAAGTTACTGGTAAAGTAGGTTTCATTCTGATGACTCTTCTCTTGGCTTTAAGGTGACTACCATCTTGCTGTGTGCCAACATGACCTCTTTTTTGTGTGCACTCAGAGAAAGCATGAGAGAAGAGAGAACTCTCTTGATGTCTCTTTACTGAGCAATTTAATAAAAATTGCAGCAAAAAAAAAAAAAAAGGCCACTAATACTATCAGATCAAGGCCCCACCCTTATGAACTCATTTAACCGAAATTACTTCTTTAGAGGAAGCATCACCAAATACAGCCACACTGGGGCTTGGGGATTCAATATATGAATTGCGGAGGACATAAGCGTTCAGTCTATAACAGGCTGCCATTCCAAAGTACCAGATACTGGGTGACTTAAACAACAGAAATTTATTTTCCCACAATTTTGGAGGCTAGAAGTCTGAAATCAAGGTGTCTGCAGGGTTGGTTTCTTCTGAGGCCTCTGTCCTTGACTTGTAGATATTTAACTTCTCCCAGTGTCTTTACATGGGGTCACCCTCTAAATCTGTCTGTGTCTAGTTTCTCTTTCTTATAAAGACACAATTCATGTTGAATTAGTCATAGGTTTAGGACCAATGTTAATGACCTAATTTTAAGTTAATTACCTCATTGAAGATCCTATCTCCAAATATAATAACATCTGAATTACTGAGAGTTAGGACTTCAACATGTGAATTTTGGGGGATACAATTCAGCCCACATGTACAAAACACTCAAGACTTGAAAAGGGCATTTTATGTCTAGAAAAGCTTATGATTTGCTCCAATCAACACACACTCAACTGATATATTCCCAGAAAATAACCATTATCTAGTCCTTTATAAAGTAAGTTTCCAAAGGTCAGTCATTTGCTGGAACTCATGCCCCAATATTTACTTTAATGTAATAAAACATATTCTTTAAAAACATATCCCCAGTTAGTCCATGAACCTGCTTCATAAAATAGCATGCCTTTTAGTGCTCATCTAACCCTTAATGTGTATAGACATTCTGGAATGAAATTTTCAAAAGATTGTTCAATAATTTATGCTAATCACTAATTTCCACTACTGCCCCTTTTCTTTTAGTTTGAATAAGTAAAGATATTTTAAGTTCCATCCTCCATTCCCAACAAAGAACTTTGCCTGCCCTTGTGCACATTCACTCAGTCAAACAGAAGTAAACCTAACTGGCAGCTTTCTAGATTATTTTTGTATGCAGAGCTGCCTGCATGAGACCAGTATTATTAAGGTTGAGTTTTGACATTTCAAGGGAACACTGGAAGATTTTGACCTCTTCTGGAATTTGAAAGAAAAAGATACTGATGAGTCTCTGTTCACCTTATCCAGTATTATTCTCCTCTTCCTTTCCTCCTACTAACTAGAGAAAAATTTGGTTATGTATCTTTAAAATGAGATTCACTTCCTTTTCTAATTAGCTGTCAAGAATAAACAAAAATAGTCTCTTTGATTTTAGCTTTCACACATAGGTTTTCTAGCCAGAGAAGTGACTTCATATGCAAGGTGTCTGCTACTCACCTCTTACCATCATCACCCACAATTAAAACTCATTAAGATTTTCCTCACTTCCATCTTCCAAGGACAAAAATAATTCAGGCTATTGACATTTGTTTTATTCCAATAGGGAAACCCATGAGGGGTTTTATACTGAGACTTTCAGAATTTTCTTTTTAAATCACAGGACTGAGAAATAATGAGCTCTTAGCTTCATTTTCTTTTGTCTTTGTGTGTAGGTTGTATAATGTTTATTCTGCTGAAGTTGTATATTCTTTTCAGTAAAGTTCACTTATCTTCCAATGTGCACTGGTATAGTTTTCTTCTTCCACTAGTATTAGGACAGATGCGTTGCCATTTCTCAGAAACCTCCGAATCAATAGCCTTATGTGTAGTAACAGAGTGAGACTGTGTATTTACATAGGCATGTATGTGTGCATAAATGTGTCTATAAGTCTGTATATTCACACACCTTTAGTCCCCTATGAGCTAAATTTTCACTAGCCACCAGCTAAGATTAGGAAGCAGAATAGGTGCTTGAAGACATTGTGTCAGCTCCTCCACAACCCCAAGAAATCTTGTGATGATCTGACACCATAATCAACTCAGTCTTCTCGCAGTTGAAAGGCAATAAACTTTCCAAGTTATCCTATTTACTTCGAGTGAATTATCTTGCTAACCTGGGAGGATGAAACTCCATGCATCATACCTAGCATTTGCTTCCTTTTAAACCTAAATCACAAAGGTATGCAAATACCTATAACAACACACAAATTCCTGCACACACAGGATATAGAATATCTTCTTGCCCTCCCCCTTCCCACCTACAGGGACGTTCAATTGTTATTTTTTCATCATTAGTTCCAAATTCAAGAAAAGTTAATAGTTCTTCATTAGTTATGGAAGAGACCTCCAAATATTTGCAATGAGGAGCTAATTTTTATATCTCTGAGTCATTGAAAGCTCTCCATGCCTGTGTTTGGGAAGAGAGAATAGGATTTCTAAAATTGATGTCTATGAATGGATCGATTATCTATATGAACCT
This sequence comes from Aethalodelphis obliquidens, assembly GCF_003676395.1. Lineage (NCBI taxonomy): Eukaryota > Metazoa > Chordata > Mammalia > Artiodactyla > Delphinidae > Aethalodelphis > Aethalodelphis obliquidens. The sequence goes on from NW_020837976.1 coordinate 15,864,531, forward strand.
ATCTCCTTGGAAACATGTCACGAAACACAGGAAAATAATTAAGGAAAAGAAGATTTTGTACCAGGCATTCTGTAGATATGAGTCCAGATCATGCATTGATGTCTATTGATCTATTTATTGGGGATTCCTAATTTGCAGAATTCTTAAGCATAATATTAAAAACCCTCCATAATTTAACTCTTCCATAGATCTCCATGCTATTTACTCCCATTGCTTACAATATGTACCTTATCACCCTACAGCTCCAAGGGAACAGGAATCCCCAGTGTCACTGCGCTGGTTTTTCCTCTATTGTCTGACATTTCAAATGCTGAAACTCTCTCAGCTTTCTCCTCTTTTCCCTTTAATTCAAACTTTCTAATTATCTCAGTGGAACTGCAGGCTTCTTCAGAGGTCCTCAGGGTCTTCTGCAAGATTGCTGTGAATGGGGAGAGGGAATTGGGAGGAGGAGGTGAAGCCTTGAACTCTGGGACCTTATCCTGTGCTTCAATGAGAGATGGTCCGTTTAGGTTTGGAAAATAGGAATTTAATCTAAATAAAATTTGAACAAACAGTGCTTTATATCTCATCTCAAATTCAGCCCACAATGATACCTTTGTCCTCAAGTCTCCTATACCAATTTCTGTGGTTATGTGGCTCTTGAATTTTTATTTATATGTTTACATCTGATGTGTTTTCTGTCCAATTAAAATGCATGTTCCTTTTGAATGCCACTTGTATCATTTGGTAATGTCATATTTTAATGTATTTTAAAGACCTGACTTCCTGAGTGTAGCAACTTGGATGGCTGTAGAGTACTTGTAGGTATCATGAGAGAAATCTGTGCTTCCACACTTTCTGCTCCACCTTTGTCATGGTTGTCACTCAGTCTTTAGCAAGTCAAATATTCTCACTTTAATTGCTGAAGCTGTTAGATGCTCCTCTTGTTGGAAAGACTATATTTACGTAAGTGAAACAATTAGATAACAATGCATGGTCCCATTAAAGATGTTGAAGAGAGGGTCAGACAATAGCCTATAAAAAAATGAACAAAAATTACTTCATACATGTTTAGTGCTAGCATATACAAAATTCTTTCATGTTATCTCAATCAATTCCACAAAGATTTTGGTGAGATATTATTATCCCCTTTTTTCAGAGAGGTTAAGACTCTTGTCCAAGGCCATAAAACAGTAACTAATGATCTAAACATAAACTATAATTTTAAAATCCTCATTTTATCTGGACTGAGCTGGTAGAACAAAACCTCCACAGTAGAAGTGGATCCCAAATTGGACCAGAAGATAGGCTATTAAAGTAAATGAGATCTAATTCTGTGAAAAATGCCATTGGTAATTTGATAGGGATTGCATTGAATCTGTAGATTGCTTTAGGTGGTATAATCATTTTCACAGTATTGATTATTCCAATAAAAGTGGAAGATCTAAATAAGTATCACTCCAAGGAAGACATACAGGTGGCCAAAAAGCACATGAAAAGATGCTCAACATCACTAATTAGTAGAGAAATGCAAATCAAAGCTACAAAGAAGTATCACCTCACACTGTTCAGAATGGCCATCATCAAAAAATCTACAAACAATAAATGCTAGAGAGGGTGTAGAGAAAAAGGAGCCCGACTACATTGCTGGTGGGAATGTAAATTGGTACAGACACTATGGAGAACAGTATGGAGGTTCCTTAAAAAACTAAAACTAGAACTAGCATACGACACAACGATCCCACTCCTGGGCATATACCCAAAGAAAATCATAATTTGAAAAGATACTTGCACCCTGATGTTCATTGCAGCACTATTTAGAATAGCCAGGACATGGAAGCATCCTAAATGTCTATCAATAGAGGAATGGATAAAGAAGATGATGTACATATATACAATAGAATATTAGTCATAACAAAAGAACAAAATAATGCCATTTGCAGCAACATGCATAGACCTAGAGATTGTCATACTGAGTGGAGTAAGTCAGACACAGAAAGACAAATATCATGTGATATCGCTTATATGAGGAGTCTAAAAAAAGGGTACAAATGAACTTATTTACAAAACAGAAGTAGAGCCATGGATGTAGAAAACAAATTTATGGTTACCATAGGGGAAGTGGTAGGGAGGGATAAATTGGGAGTATAGGATTAACAGATGCACACTACCATATATAAAGTAGATAAACAAGGATTTACTGTATAGCACAGGGAACTATATTCAATATCTTATAATAAACTATATATATATACATATAATAAAAGAAATAAATAAAATAGAGACAAAAAAAACAATAGAAAATCAATGAAACTAAAAGCTTGTTCTTTGATAAGATAAACCTTTAGCCAGACCCATCAAGAGAAAAAAGGGGAGAGCCTAAATCAATAAAATAAGTAAAAAAAAGAAGTTACAACTGAAACCACAGAAATGCAAAAGATCATAAGAAACGACTACAAGCAACTGTAGGTCAATAAAATGGACAACATAGAAGAAGTTGTGGTATATATATACAATGGAATATTACTCAGCCATAAAAATAATGAAATAATGCCATTTGCAGCAACATGGATGAGCCTAGAGATTATCATACTAAGTGAAGTAAGACAGAGAAAGACAAATATCATATGACATCACTTATATATGGAATCTAAAACAGATGACACAAATGAACTTATTTACAAAACAGAAACAGACTCACTGACTCAGAAAACAAACTTATGGTTACCAAAGGGGAAAGATGAGGGGGAGGGATAAATTAGGAAGTTGGAATTAACATAACACACTACTATATATAAACTAGATAATCAACAAGAACATACTGTATAGCACAGGGAACTCTACTCATTACTCTGTAACAACTTATATGAGAAAAGAATCTGAAAAGGAACAGATATATGTATATGTATAACTGAACCAGTTTGCTGTATACCAGAAGCTATCAAAACATTGCAAATCAACTATACTCCAATATCAAATAAAAATTTTAAAAAATCTTTGGTATTCTAGTTTTCTGCTATACTGTGCTATTTTAAAGTAATAACCAACAATTTTGGTATAATATTGTTAAATGTTTCATGCAATTCAGAGCATGAATTCTTTATATATTGAAATACATCCAGATATTTATTCAGTGTCTTGACATTTTGAATCAAATAAATACTCACATGATCTCTAAGCAAAATAATCTTCTTTTAAAACAATTTAAGGTACTAAAAAATGTCTCATTTATCATCACTTTGTATGGTTGCTGATCTGAATGACTTCTTTAGATCTGGCTGCCCTTCAGCCTTGAACTTGAGTCTTCAGAAACCTTATAGAAGCCCCTGCTCTTTGGGTACCTGTTTGTCTCTAGGACATGCTCCATATGTGTACTTGGCTCCCACAATTCTTGGGATCTATAAACTCCTCATCTCTGCTTTTCTGTGTCATTCATCACACAGCAGTTCCCTTGTTTCTTTCTGAATCAATTTGTTTATGCCTTTAAAACACCATAAGTTTAAACATTGGGGATACAAAATTCTGTATGACTTAGAATTTTCTATTCATGTACATTTCCTTCCAATAGGAAAATGGCAGAGCTGACAAATAGGTTAAATCACTTGAATGTCATGGGGTAGAGGGCTAAATAAGGGTGGAAATAGAGTAATAGCTCAAAATACAGTCACAACATAGCAGACCTTGCAGAACCCACCATATTCCATGGACTCAACCTTTTCAAAGATGCTGGCCAACTTTCAATTACTCATCTTATATCTGTATCTCTGCCTGAGGTCTTCTCTGGAATGTTGGAAGGTCATAATCATTCTGCCTTAAGCCAGAAATGTTGGTAAATTAACCCTATCTCTACCCAGGAGTCTTCAATGACTCTTGAAAGATGGTATAAAATCACAGAACATCAACATTTCCCCAAAGGATTTAAATGAGACTGAGAGCCTCAGAATGTAATATTCAAGATGTCCAGGATACAATCCAAAACTACTTGGCATATATAGAATCATGAAAATCTCAACTCTCGTGGGAAAAGATAACTAACAGAAGCAAATGTGAGAATGACATCAGCAAGATGGTAGAATAAGATATTCCATCCTGTATCCCAACAGAAACATTGATTTGACAATTATCCATGGACAAAAATATCTTCACAAGAGCTCTGGAATCTAGGTGAGAGATTACAGCACCTGGATGGAGCACCAAGACAAAGAAAGATGCATTGAAGAGGGTAGAAAGAAAAGTTTCAATGTACCCATATCATCCGTCTCCCAAGCTCATAAAGCACAGTGCTGATGAGAGATTCCGTTGGCCCAGAGGCTCTCCTGTGGGGGAACAAGAACAAAGTGAGTGTCCAAATTCACCATAGACCCCCAACACTAACACCAGAAAATTTTGTTTCAGCCATTCTAATAAATGTGCAGTGGTATCTCATCACAATTTTTATTTATATCTCTCTAATGACTAATAATATTGAATGCCTTATGTGTTTATTTTCCATTCATATATATCTTTTGGTGAATTACCTTCTCAACTCTTTACCCCATTTATTAATTATGTTGTTTTTTTTATTATTTTATGAGTTTGGGAGTTGTTTGTATATTCTGGATAAAAATCCTCTGTCAGATATGTGATTAGCAGATAGTTTTTCACAGTTGGTTACAAGTCTTTTTTTTTTTTCTTCATCTATATTGAAGTATCATGTACATACCATATAATTTATCAATTTTCAGTTTACAATTTAATAATTTTTAATACACTTCCAGAGTTGTGCAACCATTCCATTACTACATTCCAGTTTTAGAATATTTCCATCATCTAAAAAGATCTCTGGTGAACTTTACTGTTAATATTCATTTCCATTCCCATACCGATATAGAACAAAGCTACTTTTTGTTTCTATAGATTTGCCCAATGCTAGACATTTCATATAAATTTAATCATGCAATATGCATCTTTTTTTTTTGGTCTGGATTCTTTCACTTAGGATAATGTTATTGAGATTTATCTACATTGTAGCATCTATCAGTACCTCATTCCTTTTTATTACCGAATAGTATTCTACTGTGTAGACATACCACATTTTATTCTGTTCACCAGTGTTGCACATCTGGATTGTTTCATTTTGGGATTATTATGAGTAATGCTGCTATGAACATTCATGTGCAAATATTGAGGTAGAACTATTTCATTTCTCTGGGTAAATATCTAGGAGCAGAATTACTCAGTTGTATTGTAACTCTACTTTTGACATTTTCAGGAGCCATCAAACTATTTCCCAAAGAGGCTGCACCATTTTAGGCCTCAACCAGCAAAGTATGGAACTTCCATTTATCCATAACTTTTCTAACACTTTTATTGTCTTTCTGTTTTTGATTTTGGTTTGTATTTTTTATTAACCATACTCATGGACATGAAAGGTTATCTCATTGTGGCTTTAATATGCAATTGCATAATGACTAATGATTTTGAATATCTATTTTTATATTTATTAGCCATTCATTTTCTTCTTTGGAGAAATTCCTATTCAACTCTTCTAACCATTTTTAATTGAATTGTTTATGTTCAGAGCTCTTTCTTAACTCCATTATGATATGTACAGACTCCATAATCTGGACCCTTTAATTTCTAACAATAATTTTGTTAACCCCACATAAAAAATAAACAAAAACTAACTTTGTATACAGCATGTAAACCCTTTAAAATCCTTTTAGGACCTGACTAATATAATAAATTCATATATGCATTTGATTTAATCACGGGTCTTGACTTTTCACTCCACAGACATAGTGTTCATTACACAATGTGCAGAAAGGTTGTAATCCAGATGGAGTCTATATTCCCAATTTAGAAGAATGTGCTGAAAGTAAGCAGTCATTTCTTATGCTGATGTATGTGTTTCCAGTTTAGTAATCCCCAGGAAAATGCTTTGTAAAATAACTTCCTCAGCATTCAAAAAGATTATTTCTGATTTCATGTGGAATATCCTCTATATTCAAATTATACCACCTGTCATAATTAGGTTTTCATTTTTCTGTAATATCTATCTTACCTTTCAATTAAAATATACACGCAATTATTCACATCCATATATATACACTGAATTCTTATGCTACTAGACTGTAATCTCCCTTAGGGCAATGAACATGATTGTTTTAGACCAACATGTATTCCTTGAATCTAAGGGAATACCTGTCAAAATAGGCACTCAATAAATATTTGTTGGATGCGGGAGCAAATGAATAGCTCAAGGCAGATTTTCTAGGGGTCCAAGTCCACCACTTATTCCAGTCCATGCTAGTCTCTACCTTTTGTTCTCTCTACCATATTGAGGACTTTTATATCTGGCTGGCGTATAATTGTTCTCTACTGAAACCTGTGAGTATGAAGCCTTATTTTTCACAACAGAGTTATAAATTACTTGAATGCCGGAATCTGAGGTATCCCTGAAATGAGGAATCCTTCTCTTGTGTCTCTAATAACCTTCATAATTGCTGTCATTAACTACAACCTGTAAATATAAAGATAACACTGGGAGTCAATTTAAAGAATGCTAGGACGATGCCCCAGTGACTCAGCATCACAACAAACTGGTTGCTAGTCCTATTTTAATCTTATGCATGAATACTCCCAACAAGTCTTGGTCCTGATTCTAGCCAGTCTTGGTCCTAATGCTATAACTAAGCTTGCATTTTGAATTCTAACTTCAGCACCCAGGTTCTTCTTTTGGTAGCTCAGTGATGCTCTTCTTCCATGCTTGTTATACTGTTTCTACTTGCTAGGCATTGTCATGACTCAAATTATGGCATCTACTGGTTATCCTACTTAGTCTTGCTTGAAAGAGCAGCTGCCTTTCACCCACTGTCAGGATATGAGCACCTTATCCATGAGACCTGCTCCTCCAGTTTCCTGTAGCTCAGACCTCCCTTATCCCTTCCACTATTCCTTTGTCTGTCTGGTCTAGAGGATTCCATTTCTCCCTCAACCTGACAGGTCACCAGAGTCCTAATTTTGACCCTCCTCTTGTGTCTTCCACAGCTCTTAGAAGAGAGCTAAATTTTTGGAAACCCAAATTATAATATTTATTGTTGGATAATTACTATTTTAAAACTCTTGACATTCCTCTTTCTTTTTTTCTTTGTCTTTAAAAGACTTCAAAATGATCTGCAAAAATCAGAGATCCCATCCCTTTCTTAAGCAGTCCTGTGTTTCAGAGTCCTTTCCAAGGTATATGAGTCCTCAAATCTGGGAGTAAGTATGCCAAAGAACACATGATGGGAAGGTGTTTATGCAAGCTAGGGTTAGAGCTTTGCAGCTCAAAATACTGTCTTCACATCCTGCTGAAAAAACACCACTCTGACCCTGAAGCAACGATTTTCTCTCCAACATAAAGAGTTCTGTGATTAGAACTGTCCTCATTTGCTACAAATACCTTTTTCAAAGGATTTTGGTGTGCCTCATATTTAAGCATTATTCATGTTAGCAGAGAAATTAAATTCCTCAAATCCTATTTAAGGCAGGGGATGGGGGGATGGAGAGCAGCGGGATTTGCCCAACGATGCTAAAGTAGAAAACAGAGAGCATGACTTGAAGCTGTTCAGCTCTGTCTTAAACAAGAAAACAAATCTCCTAACCAGCTACCACCAAACAACCTTCACTTGGTTCCCATGGCAACACCTCTAGCCTCTGGTGCCCACGATATCTCTAAACGCTTCCGACTAGTTGGATTCATTGGCACCTGCTTCCCTTGCCAGCTTTTGTCAAAACTTATTAGAATGAGACTCTTTTCCTATAGCACCAGTGGGAGAAGAAAGCAAACACATTTAGTTCACTGGAGATCTCTTTCAACTCCCAGTCAAGCCAGCATCTTAGGCTTCCTAAGGAGGAGAGTTCTCTCCTGGGCTCACTGTGTCCTGCATGCAGACATGCTCACCCCAACTCACATGTTGAAACAGTGACCTGGAATTGTGGGCCGATCTGAAAAGCTGCCCTTGCCCAGGGCCTTTGTTTTAGTCTATGATACCCAGGTTTCTGATGCTTTGCAAGGGAAGGAAAGAGTTAGTCCAAGGAATAGGTGTTTTGATCCTTCAGGTACCATCAGCCAATGGGAGCAGCCACTGGTGATGTAATGCTCTTAACTCCTCCAGCTTGAGGACTTAGGGTGGGGATTTGTGGGGTTTGGATTTTCTCTGGCCTATATTGAACTAGATTTTTCTATCCAGCTATTTATGTCCTGTCACTTAAGTTCAAGTTTTCTCGAGAACACAAGAATGCGGCATTTAAGACAGGATTCAGAGTAGAGCCAGACAAGCTGGATAAAACAGCAAGTGTGACAGCAAACTTTTTGCCTATAATCCAGTGTTGTGGTTTTATGTGGCTTCCTGAGAGAGAGTATCAAGAGTCCCTTTGCCTCCTTCAACCTGAGCTGACCTCAAATTTGAAGCAGCATAGATTCCTTGATATAATTTCACACTTTCATTTCTTCAATTCAGTTCACAATTACCTATTAAAACTCTCTGGTACTGAGGAACAGCCAGTGATCCTGGAGTTCTAAGGTGACCAACCATCCCAGTTTACTCCTGACTGGGGTATTTCCCAGAAACAGGACTTCCACTGCTAAAATTGGGAAAGTTCCAGGTAAACTGATTTAATTATTTACCCAAAGTAAAGAATATAATAAATGTTCGGGGGGGAGAATGAAGACATTAAAATAAACTTTGTTGAGTAGAAAAATTCAGGGTCAAATGGAGACATGTAGTACCCTTTAAGTCTAATAAATTTATTCCCCTTATAGCCTATGATTTAAAATACATGTTCAATATCAGTTTAATGGTGATAGAAACAAACTGACTTTTTTTAAAGAGTGTTTACCTCTTTTCACAGGTTTGTAGCTTCTACACTTACTATCCTCGTATCTTTTCATTTGTGCTTCCCAAAGTAAATTTTTACTTGCAAAAGGAAACTAGTGAATGTTGGGGGAATTTACTGAAGATTTCATTGGGGAATAAAGAAAGGGGCTTACATTGCATTTCAGTAAAAAATAAAGTTACATTTGTTATTTTGCCTGTTTCTTTTCTTGCTCACGCAGAAACAAGGTCACTTGTCCTGTTTCCAGAGGTTTTCAGCGACAGAACCTCCATAAGAATACTGCACCATTTATCCCTTATTTGTGTGAAATAATTAGTTTTTTCATTATTTCTTTCCCCAAACTTATGTAACCCTACCAACTAAATATATTTAAGAATGTGAAAGACATTATATTTAGGAAGTAGATTTTGTTTTTACTCAGTAAACACAGGATTTGCCAGCAACTAAGAGTAAACACTTTTAGGAAAAAGCTAGCATTATAAAAATATTTTTAAATTAAATTCAGGATAATAGTATATTTCTTAACTGAGCAGTAGGAATGATTTATATTTCTACACAAACATACACACATGGATCTGAGTGAGGCAACCAGAGTTAATTGACAACGTAGTTCCCATTTATCTCACTCATGATTAAACACAATGCATAAGGGATTCAGGCAGTTGGCTGGCTGGCTCATGCCAATGTCTGGTTCTCCACAGATCCTATTTCCTCAGGGGACTTATAAATTGTTCTGGAGTTAATGCATATATATGTAGTGGTTGAAGGATCATAGAAGTCAACATGTGAACTTAAGATGAGCAGTAGCAATAGTGATGTCTGACATAAATGGCAAGACTATTGAGGACTCCAGAGGTAAGATAATTCATGGAGGGTGTCAGAGTTTAACTGGGCTTTGAAAATTGAGAACAACTTTGTGAAAATTATTAAGTTATACACTAGTAATGTATGCATTATATTTGTGCTACACTTTAATAAAAAATTTAAGAAATATTGAATTGAAAATTTAATGAGATATACATATTACAATATTTCTATTACAATTAATAGCAGTTTCCTGCTCCATACTTCCCCACCTTAATTCTAATATTATGTATTTTAGTTGTTTCTTCGGTTATTTAATGCTATTTTCCTAAATGACAAATTTATACTCCTATTTCCTGATTTTTTAAGTTTTTCTCTCTTGACTTACTACTCTGTTGCAAAAAAGTTTAACACTTGTACTACCTCCATCACACACACACAATTCCATTTCTCTTGTGTCATTTTCTTCTTTGAATATATAATTGTGTTTTTTCATTTTCTTTACTTTTTCCTAAGTATCAATCTGTCTCTGAAATCTGTGTCAGAGGTGTAAAACATCTTTAACTTTTGTCTCATTGAGATGAACTTATTTTATAAAATAGCAGTGACATATTTTCCTTGGAGACTTCCCTTCTGGAATCTTGTGTTCAACAGCTACTATCTGAAATATTTATTTTCTGGTCTGACTTCACAGTTGTCTTCATGAGATCTCTATCACTATTACTCTATGAATTTTTCTCCATATTTCTTTTGTTGCCAAGATCCCAAGTACTCCTTTCTTTAATGACTGACTTTATGGAAACATTTTCTTTTGTTTCCTTCTATATTTTAGAGTCATCTTGTAAATTTCTGCAAAAAATTTTACTGGGGTTTTGATTAGGATTGCATTAAATATATAGGTTAGTTGGAAAGAAACTGACCTCTTGATATTATTAAGTCTTCTCATTTATAAATATGGAATATGTCTATAATTATTTAGGTATTAGACATTTTTCATCAGTGTTTTATAGTTCCAGCATACACATCTTTGACATATTTCATCATATTTATAAATGATATTTTATAGCTCATGATTTTGGAGCTATAATAAATGATATTGTTCAATTAAGTTTACTTTTCAGTTCATTGCTAGTATGTAGAAATAAAATAGATTTTTGTATGTTGATGATGTACACTTATGACCCTACTAAGCTCACTTATCAGATCTATTAACTTTTCTGTCATCTTTTGTGACTCTTTAGGTCTCAAAATATGTTCTATTTTGTTCTTTCCCATATATATGACTATGATTTCTTTTCCTGCCTTATTACACTGGCTAGAATCTAGAGTAGGATGTTGAATAAGAGTAATAACAGTAGCTAGAGTTAATATTTTGTCTTTTTATGATTATAGATGACACAAGTTCAGTCTTTCAACTTTAAGTATGATGTTAGGTGTAGAATTTATTTATTTTTAGATGTCATTTATTATATTACCTTTCAGTTTGGGGAAATTGTTTAAAATTGTTTCTTTGGTATAATTTTCTTTTCCATTTTTCTATTATCTTACTCTAAAACTCAAAATAATGAAATATTGAATCTCCAGGACTGATATTTTTTTGTGTGTTTCTTTCCTACCTCTTTTATTAACAGTTTATTGTAATATAATTTTGAAAAACATAAGATTCACCTATTTGAAGTTCAATGATGGTTAGTAAATTTACAGAATTGTAGAACCATCATAACAACTGAGTTTTAGAACAAGACCATCACCCTCAGAAGAATCTTCACACACCAGTGCAGTCAATCTCAATTCCTGCCTCTAGACTCAGGCAACTATTGAGTGGATATATGATTGCTTTAGCACAATTTATAGGTAAAAATAATCTTGGGAGAACCTTCAAGATGCAGAGGAGTAAGATGTGGAGATCACCCTCCTCCTCACAAATGCATCAAATGTACATCTGCATGTGGAACAACTCCTACAGAACAGCTACTCAATGCTGACAGAAGGCCCAGAGGCCTTCTGTGAGGCTGACAGGGTCTTGGTGTTCCAGCCAGGTGCCAGGCTTGAGCCTCTGATGTTGGAGAGCCAAGTTCAGGACCTTGGACCACCAGAGACTGCCAAGTCCAACATAATATCAATTGGTGAGAGTTCTCCCACATATCTCTATCCCAGTGCAAAGACCCATCTCCACGTAACAATGAGAAAACTCCAGTGCTGGACACTGACAAACAACTAGCAAGACAGGAACACAACCCATACCACTAGAAGAGAGGCTGGCTAAAATCATAATAAGTTCACAGACACCCCAAAACACACCACCAGATGTGGTCCTGCCCACCAGAAAGAAAAGATACAGTCTCATCCACCAAAACGCAGGCACCACTCCCCTCCACCAGGAAGCCTACACAACCCACTGAACCAACCTTACCAACTGGGGGCAGAAAACAAAAACAACGGGAATTATGAACCTGCAGCCTGTGAAAAGGAGATCCCAAACACAGCAAGTTAAGCAAAATGAGAAGACAGAGAAATATGCAGCAGATGAAGGAGCAAAGTAAAAACCTATGAGACCAAACAAATGAAGAGGAAATAGGTAGTCTATTTGAGAAAGAATTCAGAGTAATGATAGTAAAGGTGATCCAAACTCTTGAAAATAGAATGGAGAAAATACAAGAAACATTTAACAAGGACCTAGAAGAACTGAAGAACAAACAGTGATGAACAACACAATAAATGAAATTAAAAATTCTTTAGAAGGAATCAATAGCAGAATAACTGAGGCAGAAGAATGGATAAGTGACTAGGAAGATAAAATAGTGGAAATAACTACTGCAGAGCAGAATAAAGAAAAAAGAATGAAAAGAATTGAGGACCGTCTCAGAGACCTCTGCGACAACACTAAACATACCAACATTAAAATTATAGGGGTCCCAAAAGAGGAAGAGAAAAAGAAAGGGACTGAGAAAATATTTGAAGAGATTATAGTTGAAAACTTCTCTAATACGGAAAAGGAAACAGTCAATCAAGCCCAGGAAGGGCAGAGAGTCCCATACAGGATAAATCCAAGGAGAAACACCACAAGACACATATAAATCAAACTATCAAAAATTAAATACAAAGAAAAATATTAAAAGCATCAAGGGAAAAGCAACAAATAACATACAAGGGAATCCCCATAAGGTTAACAGCTGAACTTTCAGCAGAAACTCTGCAAGCCAGAAGGCAGTAGGAGAAAATATTTCAAGTGATGAAAGGGGAAAACTTACAACCAAGATTACTCTACCCAGCAAGGATCTCATTCAGATTCGAGAGAGAATTTAAAACTTTTAAAGACAAGCAAAAGCTAAGAGAATTCAGCACCACAAAACCAGCTTCACAACAAATGCTAAATGAACTTCTTGAGGCAAGAAACACAAGAGAAGGAAAAGACCTACAAAAACAACCCCAAAACAATTAAGAAAGTGGTAATAGGAACACACATATTAATAATTGTCTTACTAAAAGATAGACTGGCTGAATGGAGACAAAAAAAGACCTGTATATATGCTGTCTACAAGAGACTTACTTCAGACCTAGGGATGCATAAAGACTGAAAGTGAGGGGATGGAAAAAGATATTCCATGAAAATGGTAATCAAAAAAAGCTGGAGTAACAATTCTCATATCAGACAAAATGGACTTTAAAATAAAGACTATTAGAAGAGACAAAGAAGGATACTACAAAATGATCAAGGGATCAATCCAAGAAGATATAACAATTGTAAATATTTATGCACCCAGCATAGGAGCACCTCAATATATAAAGCAAATGCTAACAGTCATAAAAGGGGAAATCAACAGTAACACAATCATAGTAGGGGACATTAACACCCCACTTGCACCAATGGACAGATCATCCAAAATGAAAATAAATAAGGAAACACAAGCTTTAATTGATACATTAAACAAGATGGATGTAATTGATATTTATAGGACATTGCATCCCAAAACAACAGAATGCAATTTCTTCTCAAGTGCTCATGGAACATTCTCCAGGATAGATCATATCTTGGGTCACAAATCAAGCCTTGGTTAATTTAAGAATATTTAAAATTGTATGAAGTTTCTTTTCTGACCACAATGCTATGAGACTAGATATCAATTAAAGGAAAAAATTCTGTAAAAATACAAACATATGGAGGTTAAACAATACACTACTAAATAACCAAGAGATCACTGAAGAAATCAAAGAGGAAACAAAAAATTACCTGGAAACAAATGACAATGAAAACACAATGACCCAAAACCTATGCGATGCAGAAAGAGCAGTTCTAAGAAGGAAGTTTATAGCTATACAATCCCACCTCAAGAAACAAGAAAAATCTTAAATAAACAACCTAATCTTACACCTAAAGCAATTAGAGAAACAATAAAATAAACCCCCAAAGTTAGCAGAAGGAAAGAAATCATAAAGATCAGATCAGAACTAAATGAAAAAGGAATGAAGGACACAGTAGAAAAGATCAATAAAACTAAAAGCTTGTTCTTTCAGCAGATAAACAAAATTGATAAACCATTAGCCAGATGCACCAAGAAAGAAAGGGAGAGGACTCAAATCAACAGAATTAGAAATGAAAAAGGAGAAGTAACAACTGACACTGCATAAATACAAATGATCATGAGAGATTACTACAAGTGACTCTATTCCAATAAAATGAACAACCTGGAAGAAATGGACAAATTCTTAGAAAAGAACAACTGGCTGGGACTGAACCAGGAAGATATCGAAAATAGAAAGTGACCAATCACAAGTACGGAAATAGAAACTCTGATTAAAAATTTTCTAACAAACAGAAGCCCAGGACCAGATGACTTTACAGGCAAATTCTATCAAACATTTAGAGAAGAACTAACACCTATCCTTCTCAAAATCTACCAAAATATAGCAGAAGGAAGAACACTCCCAAACTCATTCTATGAGGCCACCATCACCCTGATACCAAATCCAGACAAAGATGCCACAGAAAAAGAAAAGTACAGGCCAATATCACTGATGAATATGAATGCAAAAATCCTCAACAAAATGCTAGCAAACAGAATCCAACAGCATATTAAAAAGATCATACACCATGATCATGTGGGATTTATCTCAGGAATGCATAGATTCTTCAATATACACAAATCAATCATTGTGATACACCATATCAACAAACTGAAGGAGAAAAACTGTATGATCATCTTAATAGATGCAGAAAAGCTTTGACAAATTCAAATCCATTTATGATAAAAACTCTCCAGAAAGTAGGCATAGAGGGAACTTACCTAAACATAATAAAGGCCATATATGACAAACCCAGAGCCAACATTGCTCTCAATGGTGAAAAATTGAAACCATTTCCACTAAGATCAGGAACAAGACAAGGTTGCCCACTCTCACCACTATTATTCAACATAGTTTTGGAAGTGTTAGCCAAAGCAGTAAGAGAAGAAAAAGAAATAAAGGATCTAAATCAGAAAAGAAGAAGTAAAACTGTCACTTTTTGCAGATGACATGATACTATACATAGAGAATCCTAAAGATGCTATGAGAAAACTACTAGAGCTAATCAATGAATTTGGTAAAGGAGCACGATACAAAATTAATGCACAGAAGTCCCTTCCATTCTTATACACAAATGGTGAAAATCCTGAAAGAGAAATTAAGGGAATATTCCAATATACCATTGCAACAAAAAGAATAAAATACCTAGGAATAGGCCTACCTAAGGAGACAAAAGACCTGTATGCAGAAAACTATAAGACACTGATGAAAGAAATTAAAGATGATACAAACAGATAGAGAGTTATACCATGTTCATGGATTGGAAGATTCAACATTGTGAAAATGACCGTACTACCCAAAGCAATGTACAAATTCAACGCAATCCTTATCAAACTACCAATGGCATTTTTCACAGAAGTAGAACAAAAAATTTTACTATTTCTATTGAAACACAAAAGACCATGAATAGCAAAAGTAATCTTCAGAAAGAAAAACGGAGGTGGAGGAATCAGGCTCCCTGACTTCAGACTATACTACAAAGCTACAGTAATCAAGATAGTATGGTACTGGCACAAAAACAGAAATATAGATCAATGGAACAGGATAGAAAGCCCAGAGATAAACCCACACACATATGGTCACCTTATTTTTGATAAAGGAGGCAAGAATATACAATGGAGAAAAGACAGGCTCTTCAATAAGTGATGCTGGGAAAACTGGACACCTACATGTAAAAGAATGAATTAAGAACACTCCCTAATACCATACACAAAAATAAACTCAAAATATATTAAAGACCTAAATATAAGCCAGGACAGTATATAACTCTTAGAGGAAAACGTGGGCCAAACACTCCATGACATAAATAAGCAAGATCCTTTTTGAGCCACCCCCAAAGGAACAGAAATGAAAACAAAAATAAAAAATGGGACCTAATGAAACTTAAAAGCTTTTGCACCACAAATGAAAGCATAAACAAGATGAAAAGACAACCCTCAGCATGAGAGAAAATATTTGCAAATGAAGCAACTGACAAAGGATTAATCTCCAAAATTTACAAGCAGCTCATGCAGCTCAATATGAAAAAACAAACTACCTAATCCAAAATGGGCAGAATACCTAAATAGACATTTCTCCAAAGAAGATACACAAATTGCCAACTAACACATGAAACTATGCTCAGCTTCACTAATCATTAGAGAAATGCAAATCATAATGACAATGAGGTATCACCTCACACCGCTCAGAATTGCCATCATAAAAAGATGTACAAACAATAAATTCTGGAGAGGGTGCAGAGAAAAGGGAACCCTGTTGCACTGCTGGTGGGAATGTAAATTGATACAGCTACTATGGAGAACAGTATAGATGTTCCTTAAAAAACTAAAATAGAACTACCATACGACCCAGCAATTGCACTACTGGGAATATACCCAGAGAAACTCATAATTCAAAAAATGTCATGTACAACAGTGTTCATTGCAGCTGTATTTACAGTAGCCAGGACATGGAAACAACCTAAGTGTCCATCGACAGATGAATGGATAAAGAAGATGTGGCACATATATACAATAGAATGTTACTCAGCCATAAAAAAAAAATGAAATTGAGTTATTTGTAGTGAGGTGGATGGACCTAGAGTTTGTCATACAGAGTGAAGTAAGTCAGAAAGAGAAAAACAAATACCATATGCTAATACATATATATGGAGTCCAGAAAAGAAAAAAAAGAATGGTTCTGAAGAACCTAGGCAGTAGGACAGGAATAAAGATGGAGACGTAGAGAGTGGACTTGAGGACACGGGGATTGGGAAGTGTAAGCTGGGAAGAAGTGAGAGCATGGCGTGGACATATATACACTACCACATGTAAAATAGCTAGTGAGAAGCAGCCACATAGCACAGAGTGATCAGCTTGGTGCTTGTGACCACCTAGAGTGGTGGGATAGGGAGGGTGGGAGGGAGATGCAAGAGGGAGGAGATATGTGGATATATGTATATGTATGGCTGATTCACTTTGTTATTAAGCAGAAAGTATCACACCTTTGTAAAGCAATTATACTCCAATAAAGATGTTAAGGAAAAAAAAAGTTATCCCACTTATTTATTTTATTTTAAGATTTTTTGCATTTTTATATAGATTTTAGCCTCAGTGTGTGCTTGTCAATTTCTCCAAAAAAATGTCTGCTAGAATTTTGATAGGGATTGTATTGGATCTATAAATCTGCAGTTATTTTTGTTATTGTTCCCTATGGTTAAATCATCATTTCTCTCTGGCTACTTTCATCATATATATATTTTTATCTTTAGTTTTCAGGAATTTGCATCATTTGTGCTTGGTGTGGACTTTTTTTTGTTGTTTTAGTTCATAATATTTTGGAGTCACTGTTCTCCTTAGACTGTGTTTATTTATATCTCAAAGTTTGGGAAGTTTTTTATGTATTGTTTATTCAAATATTTTATCAGCCCCAAAACTCTTTTCCTCTCCTTTTGGGATTTCAACTACCTGAGCATTAGACTTTTTGTTACTGTTGCAGGTCTTAGGTTTCCACCTCCCCTCTTTTTTTCTAATTCCTTTTATTTCTGCTGTTTTGATTGAATCATTTTTATTGATCTACCTTCAAGTTTACTGATTATTTTTCTGTCTGTCCTATTATTACGTTGAGACCGTTAAGTATTTTTTTGTATAGTAAGTGCTTTTTTTAATCTAAAATTATTATTTTTTTCTTTTTCATATCTTCTAATTCTTGGCTAAGACATTCTATTTTTCAAACATGTTTATAATTGCATGGAGTGTTTTGATAGCTGCTTTAAAATCTTGTGAATAATTCCAACGTCTGTCTCATTTCTTTGTTGATATGTGTTGATTATCTTTTCTCATATGAGTTGAGATTTTCCTGGTTTTGATATGGCAAGTAAACTTGGATTTTATTCTGGATATTTTTAGTATTACGTATGAGGCTCTAGTTTTTATTTTAATATAATATTGAAGCAGGCAATCAATCTATTTATTTCTAGAGCACTTATATTGGTGTACTTTTGTTGAATGTGGTTCAATTGTCAATTGAGTTTTCAAAGTCTTGCAGTTTTTCAGGTCTGTCTAGTTTGTATGATATCCAGATGCTAATTTGAAACTTGGGCAGTGTTCCATACTGTGGTTGAGTTCTCACAACTTTTGTTGTGTTGATTCTGGTTTATTTCACCATAAGATGCTCGGGTTTTTGCTTAGAACTTTATACACAAATTTAAAGAATCCTTTTCATTAGCTTTTCCTCTCCATAATCCACACCACACACTGTATCAATGAAAGCAGATGGGGTACTAAATGAAAGCACATTGGATTGTTATTTGCTTAATTTTAAGCAAAGATAGACAATGTGGCTTTTTCTCCCCATTTAAAGAGAGGAAGGGGAGCAGTCTCTGTTGACCTTAGTGTACTAGAAATTATCAACAGGACTCTGACCCAGGGTCCCTGAAGCAACAAGTGGGATCGGATGGGATAATTCTTCTTTCTCATTCTTTGCTTAGAGAAAATGGGCTTTTCTGCAACATCTTTTCATTAGTTTCCATTGGCATTCATGGATTATGCACTGCTCTTTCACTCCCAATAGGATATATGTAGCAGGGACTGGCAAACTATGAGTTTTAGGTCAAATCTGACACATTATCTGGTTTTGTAAATAAAATTTTGTTGGAAAGCAGTCGTGCATTTTTGCTGCAAAGGAAGAATTGAGTAGTTTTGACAGATCATGTGGACTGTAAATATGAAAGAATTTACTATCTGACATTTAATAATAAACATTCCCTGACCTCTGATATATAGAAAGAAAAAAATAGAAAGAAAATATGAAAAAAAGGGTAAGAAATTTGATGGAACTCATCACTTAATTTTCCTTTGAATCTTGATTTTCATAGATAGACTACCTTATTTTCTGCACTTTTCAGAGTCTTTTGATCAATGTTTTATATTTTTTCCAGGATTATAGTTTAATTAATGGGAGGGATGGGGTGTGTGTGTTTAGTCCATTTTTTTCTGGAATTAGAAGTCCATGAGTTTAATTTTAATAGTTTATACAGATAACTTCAGTCATGTACATTTACGATAGACTTCAAAGAATTTCCACAAATAGTTTATCATAAAAATGAATAGCTCATAGTAAAATATAATAAACCAGCAAACTCTGGGAAGTTAGCATGAACAGGGCAGTACAGTGTCTGGATTTTTCTTGATCTCACCTAAGAACAGGGAAACAAGCTAGTAAAAGCAAAAATTCATGGATAAAATTTATGTGAAAGCTAGTCAACAGGTTTTCACATATACTCCAAATTAGAAGACTTTAGGGGCAAATCACAAATAGTTACAAGAACTACAGTATCATACAAAGTTATTATGAAGTAAAAGAGATGAAGGAGTAGAATAAAATCTCTCCAGTGAGTAAAACAATGCCACAAAGGCATGCCTAATAGATATATGACAACTATAATGTACTATTTTTAAATTTGCTGAAATATATTGATAAAATTAAATAAGACATGGAAGAACATAAATCAGAATGATAAAAATTCAGAAGTAGGTGACAGAATTTAAGAATTCCAAAGCAAAGTAAATATTAGTTTAGAATTTAAGACTAAAGTAGATGGAACACTAAGTAAATGAAAATGACAAACAATACCTGCAGAAAAAATTTAAATATAAAGAAATTGAAAGTGAGATTAAAAAAAAACTTTTCAAGAAAGTGAAAAACTGAAGACAGGCACAGAAGATCTGAAGTATTTATAATGGGAGGTCCTGAAAAGAAAAATAAGGCAAGAAAAGAGAACACATATTAAAATCTATTGTTCAAGAAAAGTTTCTGAAATGAAGATTTTAAAATACATATTGAAGAAAATAACATGCACTTGATAATATTGAATGACCAGCAGCAAGATGTATTCTACTTACAACATTGGTCTTTAAAGAAAAAGAATAAAAAAAAATACTTTGTATATCTAAGAAAACAAGGGCATATGAATAATAAGGAAAATAAAATCAGTTTGCTATTAGACATTTTTATAGTAATGTTTTATGCCAAAAAAGCTATTAACATACTTAAGATATTTAAGGGGAGGAAATGTGAGTCGAAGATTTTATATCCAGTAAAATTGATGTTCAAATATAAAGTCACATATAAGAAATTATCATCATAAAGAGCTCAGAGAAAATTGTTCTTTCCTAAGGAATTTACTAAACATCAAGCTTCAGACAACCAAAATGATTAAAAAGTCATTGGTATGGAAAAAAATATATACATAGATGCAATGTAAGGGGAAATACCAGTATTATTTTACAAGGTATTTCTAGCTCAGTAGTAAGCATTTCTGGAATTCAGATTGTGGTCTTGAAATACTATCATCTCCCATTGAAAGAAATGAGGACTTCATGGAGAAATGGCTGAAGCTAGAATGTTTATTCTGGAATTTCTTGTCATTTGATAGCAAGAAAGCTATTAAAGTCTTCTAGAGTTATATGCAAAAGACCCAGAAAACAACTTTTATCTATATATACTGGCCAAAGATGGGACAATTTGAACTGTAATAGAGATATCAATTTTAATAAATTGAAACTAATACATGTTTAAATGCATGAGTTAGTAATATATTTTCAAAAATATATAATTAGTCATCTGAGGATAAAATGAATTCAATATATTATAAAAAATTATAAATGAGAGGGATAAATTAAGCATTAATTTGTATTTTCTATATGAACTGTATAAATAAATATAGTATGTATAATATGTATAACTATATAAGTAGTATATGAAGGAAGTATCAATTTATTAAATGTATTCAAGTTAATAAGTTAATAATATATATTTAGAATGTTACCATTTTGTTCCTCTAATTAATTTAAATGCCTAGACAATGAGCACAAACACCTATTAAACTACAAAAGAATAAAATAAAAAGCAAAACTTGGACATTCTTTGCCTACTTATAAAAGCACATATGATCCTGACACAAAGATGAAAGCTAAACCTGATAAAGCCTCTGGATTCAGATGCCAACTAGTAAGAGATATAGAGAACAGAGATACTATGCCAAGAGTAAGCAATCAGAAAAACCCCAAATGTTGTGAATTATATAGGTGAAATATCCTGGGATATTCAGATAAATTATTTTAGAAAGATAAAGGGGGGCCATGTAAAATACATACATATTTTTTTTCAAAATGGTTAGGAACTTAGAATGGTCAGGATTAAACTATGGTGTTTAGGACTGCAACTTGGGTGAAAAAATCATAAATAAAGAAAGGAAAGCAATACTATAAAAGTCAGATCAGTGGTTATATTTTGGAAAAAGACAAGGTCTATGATTGATATAGGTACACGGAGAGGATCCTGGTATGGCTCATATCATTGTTTCTTGATTTTTGTTGTGATTAAAGGGTTGTTTGCCTTACAATTATTCATTAAGCAAACAAATTAGTGATTAAAACATTACTCATGGATTTTCCATCTTATAAACTCATTCAAATTGAAAACAAAAACAGGAACAATAAAACATGAGAACATTTTGTACCAGGAAGAAAATCGAGTAGTAACAGATTTAAAAACAAAAACAAAAACAAAATATAAACAAAAAAAACAACTTTTGGTATTTTAATTACAAGACAAAAATTAAAACATTATATTGCTTTGTTTAAATAGTGAAAGCAAAGTTTCCAAATAACTGCAAAAAAATAAGGGCTTAGTAGGTTTGAAAAAAATCAATAGATTTCATAAATAATAAAAGTAAAATAACTAAAATAAAGAACTCAAAGATAAGGTTTAAGAGTAGATTGGACACAACTGACTATAAAATTAATAAAATATAAGATATTTTAGTATGATATTTTGTAAAAGACTTTTAATAAATTGAAAGATATGGTCAACAGGAATTATGCAGGATGCACCATAGTGACAGGACTGAAAAGATAAAAGAGTGGTTAAAAAACAGGGAACATAAGATGAAAAGAGAGAAGAGGAAAAATGCACAAATATGACCCGGTGGAACACTTAACCTAATAACAGCATAACATAAATTATTTTCAAGTTTTCATGAAGCCTTTACTAAAATTGACCACAGAGAGTTCAACAAATTTCTCAGCAAATTTCAAAAGACCAAACTCACACAAAGCATGTCCATTCACCATGATTAAAATGAACCTGCAATAACGAAAAGCTACCATGAAAACTCTTTTGTTTGAAAATAAAAAATACACTTCTAATTATATGGTTCAAAAAACAAGTTACAATAGAAGACATAAATATGTTAAAACTGAAAAATAAGGAAATACTGTATATCAAACTTGTGACATATGACTAAAGTAGTGCCTTTGGTGTTGTGTCTAAAACGTTATCACCATAGCCAAGGTTATGTAGATTTACTCCTAAGTTATCTTCTAGAAGTTTTATAATTTTGTGTTTTACATCTAGGTCTATGATCCCTTTTAAGTTAATTTTTGTGAAAGGTCTGTGTCTAGATTCTTTTTTTTTTTTTTTTGTTAATGTGGATGTCCAGTTGTTCCAGCATCATATTTATGTGTTTGAAAGGACTATCATTTCTCCATCAAATTACCTTTATTCCCTTGTCAAAGATCAGTTGACTGTATTGGTGTAAATCTATTCCTGGGCTCTCTAATCTCTTTCACTGGTTTATTTTTCTATTCTTTCACAAGTACCACTCTGCCTTGATTACCGTAGCTTATAGTAAGTCTTGACTTTGGGTAGAGTCAGTTGTCCGACTTTGTTCTTCCTCAAAATTATGATGGCTCTTATGGATCCTTTGTCTTTCCATATTAGCTTTAGAATCAGTTGTCAATATCCACAAAATAAACCTCTGGGATTTTGATTGGGCAAATATACATTTTCTAGGTCATAACATTTCCTTTAAGTACTAAGACTTAAGCACTCTGGAACTAAGCACTCTTTATGAAACCCATTCTCTTCAGTCATGCCTAGACTGATGTATTCTAGGGACTATTACATCTTCCACCAGATATCCTAAAATTCTATCAGCAAAGCAGTATGAAAACCTTTTTGTCATAAAAACAAATGAAGTATTTTTACATCATCATTTAGGAAGAAACTGTACTGCACAAGCTGATATTCCAGATAGCTGAAGATTACTTTTAAGTGGTCCATCGGTTTCAGGGAGCTCGAGTCCCATGTCAAAAGGAAAGCTTAGCTTGTCTTCATCCCCTGCCTTTTCACTCTTCTCTCTTTAGCCACTTGGTACAGAATTAATGACTCTATAATCTAAAATAGGAAAATAAAATGGAATGTAGATTACTGAGATAAGAGAGAGTACCTAAACTTGCTTAGAAGAAAGGGTAGAAGAAATCCTATAAGGGAAAGGAGTTGAAGACTTAATTGCCAGAGAAAAACCCAAGACATTTCAAAAAATACTGAGATGGTTGAACAGAGATCTTGGTACCTGTGCTGAGAAGAGGGATACGGTAGGGAGTGGTCCATAGAGGAGAGTGTAGGGCAGAGTTGAGAGGTACCCACCTAGGACAGGGGAGGGTCACTCAGAGAATTAGGAGGTATAGATTCAGTATTAGCCTGTCTAGCAGAACTATAGACTTATTTCTGTCAGTTGGGAGTGATATAAAAAATAATAAAAATATTATTTCCCATAGGTCCAGTTTTAAGGCTGTTAAACCACTCGATGTGCTGGGACACTATGTTACCCAGGATGGTGTATGGAGGGGGAATTCCCTGCAAGTTGGAAGACTTCCACAACAGCAATATGTTTTAAAAACTGCAAAACTCTCTTCCTTTTATGGTAGTAGTAAATATTTTTGTTCAAAATAATTCTAAATTGGTCTGTACGCTATTTAAATGCAATGATTTTAGTGAAGGAGCTGCTCAATAATTTGTTAAATTGCTTTAAATATGTTATGAGGAACATCAATTAAAGTTTTCTTGGTGACTTGGGGGTCATCATTATCAATGTACTTGTTGACCATAGCTATAATACAGCGGCCTCCTCAGGGTCTTTATTGGGATATGAGCAGCTATTAGTTCTAGCACTAGATGGTCCCCATTTGTGTACGCTGGCAGCTGTTTCTGATCCTTTACATGTCTTGCTGGAATGGTTCACTTCTTTGTTTTCATTCTTATTTCTATCAATCTTGCTTAACTGTACAACTGGCTGTTTTTAGCTTCTGTATGTTGGGATTAATCATCAAAGTTATTAAGAATTGTTTGTAAAATATTAATTCATAGAGTGTGAGTTTTTGAGACAGGGATTTTCAGCTGCGGGTCAGGATCCATTAATGGGTTGGAAAATCAATTTGGTGGTAAGGATTCACTTTTGTTATTTAAATGAATAGAGTAGAATAGGAAATATAATTGAAAATATTTTGTTCATCACATGTGGCACGTGTAAACGTTTTGTGAAATTCAGTATTTTTATAATGGTAGAAAATGTAAAGTATGAGTTATTATATTAATGTGACCCACATAAAAAATTAATAGAATAAGTTTTAAGGCATTGGATTTTTGACATGTGTTCAAAAAAAAAAATTCCAGCTTATTCTTTATTCATCTTGATTTTTTGCAGATACTTGAGGGATAAGAATATGTTATCTCCATGTAAAATCTCATCTCTCCCTCTTAACTTTAACCTCATTAGGGAAGGGACCTTTTAGACATCTAGTACCTACAATGGAGTCACTTTTAAAGAACAGCCCTACTGAAAAGATTGAAAATCAGTACAAACCTAACATCTTCTTGAGGTGGTGGTTATGACAGAGACACACTCATCAGCAATCTCAGAAGTGGGAGCAAGTCTCAGACAGAAAGAATGAGAAGGGACAAGAACTTCATTCGTCTGTGCCACATTTTGGGTAGAAATGTGGGTCTGGAAGTGCTTTCATTTTGGAATATGTTTTTTCTTTGATATGCTAAGAGCAGCAAATTAGCCTCAAAAAAAGTAAAGAACTCCCTAGCTAGGGCTGAAGTCACACTTTCAGATAAAGGCTTAACAGGGTCATTGAGCTTGCTTTTGTGCCCACTTCAGCTTGCTGTGGAAGGAAATCTGATGGGGATTTTTGGCAGGAGTCTGAAATAATTAGATGGTATTACAGCATTTCTCTGAAACCTAAGCATGAGGGTAGAAGGATGCTAGGCAGGGTGCAGTTTAAAAATAGGAAAAGAGACTCCTAACTCTACAGACAATCTAGACATTTAAATATTTATCAAAAAAAATTGATGATGATCATGATTTTACTAGCTTTACTCCTTTCTAGCAGGTATGAAAAGAAGTAACACACTCCTGTACCCCCTGATATTATTTTCATGCTCCTTTGCTTTTCTTCTCTCCACTTGATTCCTGTTATTTCTTTCAATATTAAAAAAAAAAAGCAAACAGACTCTCAAGCTCTTATTTATTTAATGATTAAACTCATTTTGATGCCAGTGTTGTAAAAGTCACTGGATGGAGTACTTTGAAGGATACAAGAATAGATAGAAGCCCATAGCTCCAGTAGTGTATAACACAGGGTGGTGAGGACGTTAGGAAAGAAGGAGAATGGGTGCAGCTTGTCATTTCCCCCACGGCCCAAACATATGCAGAATCCATAACTGTACTTATTCTTCAGAAGACACGACAGACCAGGGATTTTGTTTTTCTTGCTTTAATTTTATCCACTAGATATCTGCCCTTATAATATTCAAGCCTGGATAAACTGACTTACTGTAAAAAATATCTAGTTTCTTTACAAAAGGCCACATTGTGGCCACATTCTTTACACCCATGTCTCAAGACATTTTATTGTGAGTTTACTTGGAATAGATCTGGGAGGTCAATAAATAGGGAGGCATTGTTTCTTCCATGAATAATACAAAACCTCACGAAGATTTTTCTAGAAACTCAGCCATCATTAGAATTATTCAAATAATGAAAACTTCTCCTGAAAGGAATTCCCAATAGCTCATTTGCTATGTAAACAAATTGCATGTCCTGAAGATATGGTTGCAGTATATAAAATATTAAATTGTTGATAACTGATAGATTCTAGGAAGAAATTTATAGGCAAGCATTTCCTGGAAAAGTGGGAGAACATTATGGTTCAATGAGTCTTATATTAAAAATAAAACAAGGTGAGATAAATTAGCCCAGAGGAAACTAAAGGCATTAATTTTTTGCCCAGTATCACGATGGCTGTAGTGCTAGATGCCCTTTTGCTCTTTCCAAATTGTAGAAGACAAAGACTATATCTACCAATCAACCCATGCAGATACAGCTAATTTGTATCATTGAATGGAAAGTAAAAAAGTAAGGAAGGGGCTTCCCTGGTGGCGCAGTGGTTAAGAGTCCGCCTGCCGATGTAGGGGACACAGGTTCGTGCCCCGATCCGGGAAGATCCCACATGCCGCGGAGCGGCTGGGCCCGTGAGCCATGGCCGCTGAGCCTGCGCGTCCGGAGTCTGTGCAAAAAAAAAAAAGTAAGGAAGAAGATAAATGAAAAAAGGAAGTGAGTAATGACAGCACATCATTATTATAAAGGTTACCATTCACTGAATCCTTTCAGTGGAATTACTGTGCTGAGCATTTTCACGTGTTTTTTTCTCCTATAATCTTCAAGATAAACTTCTGATACAGATTTTAGTTTTATTCCTAAAAAGTAACAACTATCAAGGGCCCAGGTGAGGCCAGGCTTGTTCAGTGTCAACAATCAAAGTGTTTTATTCTGTTTGGTAGGCATGGAGACAGGCAACACTGGAGACTAGGCATTCCCCTTGTCAGAATTCCAGGAAGCAAGTGGATTCAAGATGGATCTTCAAGCAGAAACTGGGATACAGGGTTTCTGCTTTCTAAATGAGAAAAGCTGGAAAGTGTTAGAAGGTTGTCAGGGTCCCAATCAAGGGAGAGCCCATTCAGAGAGGGCTATCCACAAAGACATCCAGAACAGTATACCAAAAACTGAGACAAGAAGCTTGGCAGAGGCAAACCTCATCAGTTTTATGGGCTAACTGCAATTCACTAGGCACATGAGACTCAGGGAATCACGAGATTAATTACAGAGCTCATCCATGATTACACTTAGTCCTCTAATATCCTAATATTATCTTGCCCTAACTTAAGTGTTTAACAACAAACCTATAAGAGAGACGTTACCATTTTATAATCATCATGATCATCACCATCACCATCATCATCTTTACCAATAAGGCGATTGTGGTTCAGAGAAATTAGGTAACTTGTCCATGGTTACTAATAAGAAAATAGAGCCTTCACTTGAACTCACATTATCTGATTCCAGAGAGAGTTGTCTTAACAAGCCATCAGCTTATCCAAGTTAAAGTACCAGACTCATCCATTCGTTCAGTGAACAAATATTTATAGAGCGCTTACTATGTGCCAGCCACAGTGACAAGTCATACTTATTAGGTGCTCAATAAATATTGGTTTGCTAAATGAATACATGAATGAATGAATATTCTGTTGTTTGTGTACTTGTAATTTAAGAGACACAAATCTGAAGCTATGACATTTTGATTAAACTGTCCTGCTGGAGGCCATTGTGTAAAATCATACCCTTGTGTGTGGAAGCAGAGTCTCTCCAGAGTGAATGGTTATGTTCTCACTGTCAATTTCCCCAATATAAGGTTGGATTAGGGAATGAGGGATGGTGAAGCAGACATAAGACCAGAGGGAAAGCAGAACTCCTTTTCTTTCAGTCTCATGGCAGTTAGGTCTGGGCTTGGCAGCAGTGGTGCTCATGTTATCGAGTCCAAGCTCGTAATGCTTGCCACATGACAGGTCAATAAATTGGGAGATGAGGTGGTGGGGCAAGGAATAACAACTTGATTCAGAAAGCCGGGAGTCCAGGAAGATGGTGGGCTAATGTCCTAGAGAACCATCTTACCCAAGTCAGAATTCAGGCTTCATTTATACTGAAAGGGGGAGGGGTATTGTTGGTCGTTGCAAACTTCCTAGTGTTAGAATCCTTTGTTCTTGCAGCTGTACACATAGGCCAGGTCACGATGTTCCTGTAAACCTCCAACAAGACAAATGTTATTCTCTGTTCTGCAACTTCTTATCTCTATATGAACAGAAAAGTGTTATAACTTTTAAGGTCAGAGCCTTGATAATGGGCTATCCTATATATTTCAGTCTATAGGTAACATTCTTAACTGGAAGCAAAAGCAATAGAATAAAAAGGTTAAAGTAAAAGAAACAAATCTAATGTGGAGTCAGATTTGGTCTTCCCTGTTACACTCAGGGCACTCCAGGCATTCTGGGCAGCTACTCTTGATGCATAAAGGTAGATACTGTGAATGGGCCTGAACCTCTGAGCTCCATGATCCTTGGCACTTTGTTGTCCTATACAACGTATCTTTAGGTCTACACTTCCATTTTGTTATTATTGAACATTCAGTAAACTCTTATTAAAGGTAACACCTAGTCTTGGCTATGTTGAAATGAGGCGATTTACAGTGAGTTCAGGAGAAAACAAGGAAGGCCCTTCTGGGCAAGAATAGAGGTTGCAATATTTCCTTAGTTCTCAGCAGAGTGGAGAGCACAGGGGAAGGCAGTGTCATGACAATCTTATGGATGCTTAGGAGGGAATTGCTTCTAAGTACATATGAGCAGCACTTGAGAGAACTCATATATTTAACTAGCAGACACATAGTTAACAGTGAGGAATTATAGGATAAGAGGGTTGAGAGGATTTAATCTCATAAGAATATAATTTAATTTTGTGCACTCTTGCTGATGTACACTGGGCAAACACAATCCCACACCCTCAATTGCTAACTGAGCATCCATGGTGTAGAGAACAGAGTTGAACCCTGGCAGCCTGGGGACCCAGGCTCTCCCAAGAGAGTGGTTGGAGTTCAGTGGGCATCCATCACTTTCTCTGAAGCTAGGACTAGTGAGGTACACGTGTGTGACACATGACCAATGGAATCCAAAATCTTATGGTTAGTTCTCATTCCTAGCACTGACTAAACCTCAGTCCTTTCTTCCCCACTCAACAAAGCATATAGGAGTCCAAGAAAAGTGTGAAGCTCTTAAAAGGACCATCTTAATTCTTTCTAATTTACATGTAAAACAGGTACTTACCAACTATAAATAAATGTGAAACACTCAGAATGACACTGAGCAAAATTATATATAAAACGACTTCCTGGCCTATTAATTTGTGCTTACACTATCTTCAGATCAGTTGGTTTGGATATTCTTCCACAAGAAGAAAGGAGGAAGAGAGAGCAAGAAAACAGGCATGATGCCATAAATTCATTCTGATATTGGGCGCTGGAGAATGAAACAAATTGACGGAAGCTGTTCTGGGTATACAGTGAAGAGATGAATGTCACCGGAAGAACCCACTGGAGGAAGAGCCATCATCTATGTACTCTGGAAGTCCCCTGTGGCAGGAAGAACAGGGCATACACATCCTCCAACTTCTGTGGAAGTTCAGGGGATGCCATTTAAGAGGTTAGTCAGTATTTTCCCTGAATGAAATGGTTCTTAGTGAGAAGTCAAGATGGAAAACAAAACAAAGCAAAACAACAAAAACAAAACTTCATCCAAATCCACATTCCTAGTTTCTGTTTAAACCAGAACTCAGGCAGCCTTACCATCCTGCACACAGGATTCTCCTTAATGTGCTGAGTGTGAATTCAAGTGGGGGGATGAAGAGTGCCTGTGTTGTGATTCAAACACTCCACTAATATTTTCTCTTCCTTGTTTTCACTTTGTGTCTCAATATCCTTGGAAGTCAGTAGATCAGTGGTACTCATCCAGGGAGAAAAGTTGAAACACACAAACTTGCAGGGACGCTGCCAAATGAATGGTGGACCAGGGAATAAAACAGAGCCCTGTCAGAGGGTTGATCATTCTCCAGCTCTGCCTCATTTTCAGTCTGGCATCTAGTAAAAGGACACAGGACATTGTTTTACTTCTCCTAAGCCCATAACCCTGGGCAGACTCCCTGGGGTGGGTCATCTCAAATTGAGCTCATGCCTTTTGCTAGGGTCAGGAGATTTTTCCCTAGGTAAGTGTGACTTTCACTTCTGACATCAACTGTATCACTTGATCAGTACGTAGTTCTTAGGAAAAGAAACATTTGGCTGAGCTAAATGGAAA
Organism: Aethalodelphis obliquidens; assembly: GCF_003676395.1. Classification (NCBI taxonomy): domain Eukaryota; kingdom Metazoa; phylum Chordata; class Mammalia; order Artiodactyla; family Delphinidae; genus Aethalodelphis; species Aethalodelphis obliquidens. Next base: position 15,894,801 of record NW_020837976.1, read on the forward strand.
TGCATCAGGCACAGACAGATTAGATTTTCCTTTAAATAAATATGGCCTTTCAAAAAGGCAAGAAAAACATTTGGAGAAAAACATGCTGGGCATGAAAATTTCAGATAAAATATCTACCCACCCTCTACAAGAACAAGAATCACTCCACAATCTTTGAATAGTTAGAATTACTCCTTTGTTAAACGAAGGAGAATGGCTGAAAGATGTTTGTTCTTATAGGCAGAGGTGTGCCTCTATAATGCTAAATCCTGTACCACTTGGGTCTCACAGAATATTCATACTCAGTGGTTACTTAATTAAATGACTAGTATTTGGAATACTCGAAGTTTGCCCAGCTTTCCACTTCATCCTGAAGATGACAAAGAAATTCCTCTCCCTAAAATCACCAGCAGGTTCTTTACATTGAGTGGAATGGTTGTGTTGTAATCTGATCACTGCATCATAAAATATTCTTGATCCATTGGATTCTTAAAACTTTTTAAAGCTATTTACAAGGTTTTCTTACATGTCTCATTCACTGTATTTCTGTTTAGACTATATGCCCTTTAGCTTCTGTCCAAATCCCACTCTTTTCTTTTTTTTTTTTTAATCTCAGTGACCCAAATTAAAAAGCCAAGATCCTTTCATGTTTCATTTCTATTGTCAATCACATTCAATTAATCATCAAGTCCAAATCATTTAAAATTTTCTTCAAATGCATATACTGGTTTAATAAATACCTGTTAAACAATCTGATATGTATCAGCCATATGTCTATACATTAGAGATAATGAGTGAAAAGGGTGATGGCATCTTGGAACTTCCTTTCAGTGGGAGAGGCAAACTGTAAACAAATAAACAAGTTAATCCACATATGGATCCCTTATGAAGATAATAAGATAAGATATTATGACTGAAAATGACTTGCTTATCCTCTCTGAGTGACATTAAGCTGAGGTCTGGATGATGTGAAGGAGCCAGCTACAAATATCTGGAGGAAGAGCAGTCTAAGCGGGAGGAACAGCAGCAGCAAAGGCCCTGGAATGATGAATAGTCAGCCTATAAAAGTGAAGGGCCTTTAGCTGGAGCACAGTGGTTTCAGGGCCTAACAATATTTCTGACAGATAAACAGAGAAAAGAACCCAGTGAGATATGATAAAGAGTTTTAATTCATTTTAAATTCAGTGGGAAACCATTGAGGGGTCTGAGAAAGATAGTAACATAAATCTAAACTATATTTTAAAAGATGTGGAGAATGAATGATGTCGATGATGGTGGCTTGGACTAGGTGATAGCTATGGAGAGAAGTTACATATTCTCTGACTATTAGGGAGTTATGGTTAATACAGCTTGCTGGTGGCTTGGATGTGGAAAGTAAGGCAAATAGATAAATCAGGGGTGAGTCCTAGGTTTCTGATCCAAATAACAGGTTGGCAGTTGTACCATTCACTCCCACTGCCCCATCATCATCTTTCACTTAGATCTCTGCCATAGTCTAATATCTTGTCCACCAAACTACAGGTCCTCTAAAATCTGTCATCCACATCACTGATTCATAGAGAAAACAATATGCTTTCATCATTCCATTTCTCATATCCTTTCAATGACTCTCCATTACTCGGGAGAGATGACAAGTTTCTTTATACAATGTTCAATGATATGATAGGCAGAATTCTAAGATGGACCCTAAACTTCTATGCCCTGGCCTGCATGATCCCATTCCCTTGACCTATGAATGTGACAGATGTCACTTTTGTGAATAAGTTATGCTACATGCCAATGTGAAATTGCATGGGGAGTAAGCATGATTTAATCAGGGGAGACTGATTAAAGTGAGCTGGCCCTTTGCTGGCCCCAAAGAAGCAAGCCATCATGAGTCTTACAGCTGGCAGGAAGTGAATTTTGCCTAACAAATGCATGTGCTTGGAAGAGGATGCTGAGACCCAGCTGTATCCCCAGACTCAGCCCCTTGATTGCAGCCTTGTGAGACTTGAGTAGAGGTATCAACTAAGCCATGCCTGGATTCTTGACCCATGGAAGCTATGACAAAATACAAACATAATACAGAGAATTAGGAAATGAATGCAAAGCCCTTTCATGTCTGACCTCTATGACTTCCAACCTTATCAGTCATCTTCACTGGCCTCAACATTTATGTTTCAACAGCACCAAGTGATTTATAGATTCTGGACTTTACTTAGGCTTTTTACTCCCATGCTCAAAGTAATATTGACCCTTCTTTCTAGAGTTTCCTCCATCTCCCCATCACCTAATATTTAGCAAGAAACACTCATTTGGGAAGGATCAGCTCACTGTTCATCATTATCCATTAATTCATTCTTTTAATACATATTTATTGGCATCTACTTTACACTAGTCAGAGAATATAGAGTGATAAACAGAAATCTCTGCCCTCATTTCCATTACATTCCAGTGGGACAGAGATCTTTACACAAATAAACAATCAAATGAATATGTAAGCTTCAACTAGGATAAAATCTATGATGGAAAAGAAGATCAGATAAAAGTATAACAATTGCTTCTTTTGGTCCACCTTGCCCTGTCCCCCTGTTTTGCATCTGCTCTCCATAGATTGTAAATACACTGAAGATAGGGATGATATTTTACTCCTCTCTATATCTCAAGTACCTGGACCATGTGCCTAGCATTTCGCATATGCACAATAATTTTGCTGAATAAATGAACATAGGATCTGTCAGTTCCTTTTGGCCCCGTAAATACCAAAGCAAAACATTACAAAACCAAAGGAAAACTAAGAAACCCAGATCCACCTTGTCCCTAAATCAAAAAGGGCCTAGCTTAGGGATTTAACATCCAATAAAGTAGGACCTTAATTAGCTAGCTGCTCCTAGCATATTTCCCAGCATCTCTGATTACTTGTTTTAACGTGACCCAGCAGCATCCTTGATCCCCCAAATGAGCCATCAATCTGTTTTACTTGACTTCTAACCATAGTCCCTGGTGCCCTTCTAGTTTCCTGTTAGTTTATTTCAGTCCTCAAGGGTTTACTTGTTACACAGTCCCATGTCGGCTTGTAATTTCTCTTACACAGATTCCTATTAAACAGATATTTATAAATTGAGGCCTTCCAGCAACTTTGAGCACCCTTTTTAAGTTGAGGTAATTTACTTCCTACCTTTTCACTCTTGGCAGGAGCCAGGTACCCAATTCTCCAGCTTCCTTTGCAGCTGGGGTCAACTCATATCTGTCAATCAAGCTCAAGGGATGGACTGTGAATTGGAAGATAGGAATTTAAAGAAGTAGGCCCTATGTGGAATCATTTTAGGAAATGGTAGTGGCAGATACATCCAGTTTCCACGGGCAGTGGTGGCTAAGGTTCCAGCAGAAGCCTCCAGGCCTGGCTTCCATGGTATCTGTACCTGGAAGAGGTACCAGGTTGCCTCCATGGGGCCAGTTCTGTCGTTTTGCTTTGGTTGTCCTCCTGGGCTGCATAGCCTGAAGACTCTGTGAGTTAGCCAATATTCTTTAATATATGTCTTAAACTATAGAAGCTAGTTTATATTTGTTACAACTAAGAACCTTACCTGTTACACTTCTAACTACCACTCCCTCCCCAGCAGCTGGGCATTCACCTGAAGGAACAGACATTCCAAATGATGGTCTTGGTCTCTTCTGCTGTCATTATCTACCTGGCCATTGCCATTATTCCTGCCACACACACACACACACACACACAAATGCACATGCACACACACAGAAAGTAGAAGCCTGAGTAAGGGTGAAGGTCCAAAGAATACTAGTGTTTGGCAAGTCCCCTGGGTTTTGAGGTGTTCCACTCATCTTGTCCTTGCCTCAGTGGATCTCTCTGAGCCCCTGACTTGATTAGTCTCAATACTTTTTCCTCCAACACTTAATATTCTCCCCGAGATGCTTAACAGTGACAGCTTGCTGGTGGAATAGTATTATTCTATAAATGTCTAAAGTGGAGAGCTAAGGGGACAGATTTGGGTAAATATTTCACTTGAGGAATAGTGCAAGACTTGGTTATTCCCACACATCTCCCAGAAAGAAAACTCACTATGGTGGTCTCATTAGCAACTGCTATACAAATCAGCTATCAAGGAAACTACATCATTTTTGATACTTAAAGCCAGAGCTTAATCAAAAATGGAAATAGAAAAGAAGTTCTAAAACAAACAGCCCAGGTTTTTCCTGCACCACAATCTCAGCAGGCCCATTATACTGGTAGGTCATCCTACTCATGCAATTATGCATACAATGAATGGGGGGCAGAAAGCAGGGTGGAATCAGGGTGGGGTGGGGTCCATCAATGCAGCAGCTCACCATTTTCAAAAGAGAGATGAGCCCATCATCAGCAGTGGTGATGGAATGAACATCATTTGATATGGAGATACATGTAGAGATGGAAATCCAAGGCTGCTCTGAGCATCCCTACAAGTACCAGGATGCAGTTCCCTAGGAAGCCACCTGCTATACTAAGTAAACTTCTCAGTATTTCCACATATGTATTTTTTATCACCTGCCTTTGAATTTTATTCAACAAAATGTAAATTAACTCAAGGTTCCAAGTGTACTGATGAACCATGTTATTTAGCCTGATTTAGTTATGATACCAGTTTCTCTCTCCTGTCCCCCTACCAAGGCACTTTCATGACTAAGGGAAATGGTGGAGTGTGGAAGGGGATCACTCATGGAGTGGACCTAACCCAGTATTGATTCTGCTACCTGATTCTGAGTCAGGCAAGTCACTCCCTAAGCCTGAAGACATTTCTTGTAAAGAAGGAAACTCAGCATGAGTAATGTGGGAATGTGCCTGGCATCTCCACATTTGTCATGGGCTGTCAATTATATTTTGCAGAATCTGTTGTTGTAGAGTCTGTGGTCAGCCCTATTCTAAAGCACAGAGTCCTAGAAGACAACTGCAGTAGGAAGAGAAAGCATTAGGAATGTATTAGCTGAATAGCTTCCTTCCTCACCTTTCTCTTCAGCTATGGCAGACAAGATACTGTCAGCATCTGGGTCCCCACATAAACAGCTGTCTACATGAAACAAGGCAGGAGGCCATATTAAGTAATGAGGCTACAATACATTAATTATACCTTGGTAAGTAACTATCATATAAAATATGACCATTATATGATTGTTATTACTTTTACTACATTATTCATGCTGACATAAATATAACAGCCCACTAGTCATCAGTGTCATACTGCTTTTATAGAAAAGGAAAATGGAGCTCAAAGCATTTAATGGCCTAATGGCCAAACCTCTAAAACACCAAAATAATCGTCGGCAATGCATGAAAAGAGACCAGCCAGTTTGCCAAAAGGACAGCTTAGTGACTGAGCTACATTTTAATTTTCACTTCTCACTTCTCAGATGCCTTCCTAGACTATCAGCCCTATAACTGGGCATAACACATTGCAACATATAGCAGGGAATGAATAGAAGGGCATCTAAGAGGTTACCCTAACCTAGACTATCAAACATGGTGTTTTAGTTCTACCATTGGAGCTTCATTTGTTTGATTCTTAAAGATAAATTTTTAGATCTATACCAGCTTCACACATAACAAAACTTTGATGTGTTAACTCATATCATTTAAGAAGCATTGTAGCAACTAATATCTTGTATGAAGTGGGCAAGGTTTTAGCTCAATATAAAATTAGGAAAATAAAACCCAGAGACACTTTCCCAAGGACAAACTCGGCATCAATATAATTTACTGAATTAAAATTCTTGTTCTTTTTGTATATTATGCTACCTCTTATTAGCTAAAAGTACCCATAGGAAAATGGTCTGGAAAGGGGAAAGAGAAATAAGAATAAACTGGTAGAACATGTATAAGAAAAATATGTTTTTAACTCCATAATTCTCAGACTCCTTCTAGACCTACTAAGCTGGATGGGCTTATCATTTGATCTACTCCTCAGCTTCTTTCTCATACAAGTCTGAAACAGGCAAGGCAAGATAAAAAACAAAAAAGTAAACTTTCTGAAATTATCAGAAAGAGATTAAAATTTACCCCTTATAAGCACTTAGAATATGTAAATAAAGGTATGTGAAAATATCTCAATGGGACTGAACTTTAGACTTCTGTAGATGGCTATTTTAATCATACGTCAGTATGAAAGTGGGCCATTCACTCATTAGAACATATTCATTGAGGGCATTCTGGGAACAAAGTAGATGCTGGGATTATTATTTTCAGACTTGTGCTAATGTGTTTGGGTCTTTGTACCTCCTTTGACAGCAATGACAATCACCATTATTTTGTCATTACTGTCTATCTTTGCTAAATTTTCAATTGCCATGAGAAATTCAAAGGTCAAAGTAAGATATTTTAAAGTCTCCACCAGAATCCTCTCACTAGATGCCAAGTAGGACAAACTTCATGCTGGGAGCCCAGCTACTCTCAGGAATCCTATGAAGATGATATAAAATGATGCATGTGAAATACTTTGAAGTAAAGGATTATATGTGTGTAAAGTATTGCTATTATCAGATGTACTTTTCTAAGTTAATAACATAATGGGAAATGACTTGAGAGCTGATCCTGAAACCATGCTCACTTTGTTTTCAGGAAAATCCATTGTTGTTTTATTTCACAGTCTCAAAAATTCACAGGTAACTTTATTATTTTATATTTTATTTCCTACTTACCATTTAAAGCAGTACTAAAGTTGTTAATGATTCTTATTTAATTTATTTTTATGGAAAAACTTTAGGATATATAAAAGTAGAACAGTATCACAAACCTTCACGAACCCATGAAACAACATGAGGCCAAGTTTGTTTTCACTCCTACCCCATTTCCTCCAATGAACATAGTGGATTTTTAAAGCATACACTTTAAACATCCTACCATTTCATCCTTAAATATTTCAATATTTGTCTGCAAAATATAAGGAGTCCTTCATCATGTGTTTATTTTTAACACAACCACAATAGATGACCACATTTAAAAGAAGCCTTCAGGAAACAGTTTCCTATTAAGGAAGAATATTGTGCCATGTGTCTTACTTGAGAAAATTCTGTGACTCTCCAGTGCCCTCAGGATGAAATCTCAACCCCAAGATCATCTTCTAATCAAAACCTTCCCAATGTCCCCCATCCCCATTTTCTGGGCATATTAGTTCTCACTATTCAATCCATCCTATGCCAGGCCTTTGGTCACCCTTCCATCTTGACCCTACTCATTTTTCAAGGACTTGTCTAATCCAACCTCTTGATTTCTATACATTGTTTCAGCCTCTAGTGATTCTTTTTTTCTTTAAACCCTTGGTGCATTTACTATACTATTAGAAGGTGATATTACAGGGATTAAAAACATGTGCTCTGATGTCTGACAAAGCTGGGTCTGGAAATTTCTCCATGACTTACTAGCTAAATGTCCTTGGGAAAATGCTCCCTAATCCTCATGTACTCAGGTGCTAATAGGAACAGGAACAATATTGTAGTTAAGGAGATTAAGTATAAAAATACTATATGTATATATATAGAACACACATTCACATACATGTATAAACCATATGCATACTCACACATACACACATATAATAGCACACACTCACATAAATATATACATTGTTTACCAGATAGAACAATCAAGGTATTATTATTACTGATATTGTTACCATCTGTATTCAGTATCATATTTTACCTGACTCATGTATTGTTGGTTATCTTTCTTTGTGTTTACTTCTTGAGGTCAGAGCCAACTTTGGCTTCATGGAGGAGATTCTCAAAGATATTTCTGGAAGACAGCCAGACAATGTGCAGAAAGATGAAGAGGAGCCAGGGTTCCACCTCCTCCCTGAACCCCTCCAGGATGTTGTGAATAGAAGAACCTCTCCCCTTCTCCTCAGGCTCCCTGCCAGGCTTGCTCTGTGTGTGTGTGTGTGTGTGTGTGTGTGTGTGTGTGTGTGTGTGTGTGTGTGTGGTACAGGGCACTTTGAAGTGAATCTGTAGATTTTTCCAAAAAGCAAAAAGCTTTTATGCAGAAAAACAGGAAAAACAGTCATTTCTAACTGAAGTGAGTTTGCAAGCAGCTGGTCCTACCACAGAGCTGGCTGTCTTTATCCTGGAAATGTCATCTTTCTTTAATCTGTAAATATCATGCTATAGAGAACACCTTAGCACTGGCTTTCAGAGGAGACGGAACCAATGTCGTATGGCAGTTTACTATCAACCAAAGGACAATGCTTCTTTCTTGGATTTAATAAAATGGGAAGGGGGCTGGGCAAGCTGCTCTAGAGAAAGGACATGCAATACCCGTCCTTCCATCCCTTTGTGGCTTCTTTAATAAAATGATGAAAGAGCGTCTTTGTCCTCCAAACACCAATGTTACTTGGGCACATTCACTTTTTCACTTTCAAATGTGTGAATTCTTGGAATATGTCTGTGGCCTCCTTTTTAAGCATGCACCCATAGTTTCTGTTAAGAACTATGTAGGGGCCTTTTACCTTGCAGTATCTCCCTAATCCAGGCCAAATCCTCCATTTCACCTTTTCATAGTCTAACACTCCACTAAGTAAAGATGTAGCTCAGTTAACCAACACATTTTAGAAAATAAATTTCCCCAGAAATGTAAAGATTATCTTTCTTACTGTGAAGCATTCCTTGCTGTGAATTACATAGTCATGTTTCTCTGTATTCACTACCTGGCTGAAAACAGAAAATGGCAATTTCATTGTGAAGGGGGAAGTAATTTTTGGCATATGGATCAATTCTATTAAGGTCTGGTCTGAGAAGGGGGTTGATATGATAGAATTTGTGTAGCTAAAATGTAGTACCAAAGACTGATGGTGGATATGGTGGAGGGGGAATTTGGGAGGAAATGAAAAGCACAGGAGATGATAAGAAGGAATCAGAAAGAAGAGGCAAGTATGAAGGATAAGCTTCTTCCTTTTGGAAATTGTGCTCGTGGTGCACATACACAAGCAGTTAGGGGCTGGTGTAGAGAGCAGGGTCTGGATATGAATGACTTGTGAACTAATCCCCACCGCCCTGCCCTACACACCAGCTCTGTGACTCTGGGCAATTTACTTAGTTCCCCTAAACTTCAGTCTCCTTATCTGTAAAATGAGAATGAAAGAGCATTCACAGGTCATGGCTCTGTGTTGAGGATTAAGGGAAATAATGCATGTTAGACATTTATCACAGTGTCTGGCACATGTTATATAACCTCTAAATGCTTGATAAATATATTTTTCTTAAAAGTAAAGAAATAGTCTTCTGACTTATAAACTTCTGATTTATAAACTATTCCTCATATATGATTTTACTGTCTAATATTCTCTTCTAAGAGTCAGTGTTAAAAAAATCTATGCCTAATCAAAACTTTGCACTTATCTAATTAATTTTCCTAAACTAATACTTAAAGGGACACTCAGTACTTTATAGAAACTGTTCTAGTGTTCTCCCTCTCCCCTCCCCCAACATCTCTCTCTCTCTCTCTGTCTCTCTGTCTCTCTCTCTCTCTCTCTCTCTCTCTCTATATATATATATATATATACACATATATACATATTACATATATCCACACATTTAATCTTCACCATAGCCTATTGTCCAGATGAGGATGACAAGGCACAGAGAGAAATTAAGTAACTTGTCCACGGTACCTCAGCTACTGTGGTAGAACCAGTGTTTGACCAAGGGAGGTGCAATTCTAGAGCCTATATTCTTAACAGTATAAAGCCTGGAAAGATGAGGTGAATTGTTAAAGACCAAGTAGCAAGTGAGAAGCAGGACTGGAGCCCAATTCAGTTTTCTTTATTTCTTCCCAAATAGGATTCTTTCCTTACTAGCTTCATCTTTCCTCAACTAAGACTGCCCAGATTCACTGACTGGGAATAGACTAGCTACTGGAGTAGACTAGCTACTCAGAGGCCTGGACTACAGCCCAGCATTACCAGTTAATACCCTTGTTACTTAGGGTAGGAGCTAAGTGGATATTTAGTACCTTGAGTTTTCGTTGTATCATATGTTACTTGACTTCAGTCTATAGAACAATATTTTGATTTATTGCAAAGGTCAAATGAAATAGTTGGTGGAAAATTACTTTGAAAATTGGAAAGCACTAAATAGCAATAAGATATTAGTCTAATTATTACCAACATTAGTATCCTTTCTTTGAATATATATTCTGCCAATAGTCTATAGTCACAAATCTGATTGATAATAAAAATTATCTGAAACTTTTTTTTTAACTAACAAGTCTCAGATCTCAACCTTTGAGAATCTGATCCAATTGGTCTGGGATGGGCTTATGGAATTTTTAAACCTCTCAGGTATTTCAGTTAAACAGGTTTACCAATCCCCATTCTATGCCATAAAGTATCATCCTGGATCATGGACCATCTTGAGTATTTCCCATCTATATTTTATCAAGCCTTATCTTCTGTAAAACCTCTTTTCTAAACAAAAGTTATGTATACTTTTAATGTTTTCCTTGTAAAACTTCCAGAACACAGATCAAGACTGGGTAGAACAGTTGATTGAGTTGTATGTATTGACTCCATTGAAAACTGTTGTAAGCAGATCTGCTGAAAACTTGTGTAAAACAATTTTTAAAAGAGACTGAGTTAAAGTTGCAAAGAGAAGTCTTTATTGACCTTGAGAAATTACCTTCTTGAATGGTACCCCCAAGGCATGGGTATAGATTAAATGACCTTTTAAGGTAATGACCCTTTAGAAAGGTTAGTCTTGATTCAAAGGCCAAATCTAGACAAGCAATCATTTTGGAGAGAATAAAATAGCTGAGTCCAGCCAGTAAACTGAATATTTAGTGAACTATCCTTTAAATGAGGTAGTATTCTTAGTGTTTTCTTAGGGGTTTAAAATGTGATCTAGTGCTTTACTGAGATGAAGCATCATGGACCACAGACTCTGCAACCAAACTTGGGACTGAATCACAGCATCGTGATTTAACAGTTGTATAGACATCCAAAAAGTTCCTACTTTCTCTCAGCCTATGTCTTCTCATCTGTGCAACTGAAAGAAGACAGGATTATATGAGGTAACAATACATGCAAAGTACACGTGGTGGCACATGGTGAGCATGGGATAAATGGCAGCTATTATTATTTTTAGACATAACTAATCCACCCAGAACTGTCTGTTTTCTCCATTTCCCCTGATGGTTGAAAGAAATTAATGCAGTTGCTGAGGGAGTGGAGGAGTGCATAAAACACTAGGAAAGGCTGACTTAATATGTGTTTCTGAAAATCTCCTGACTTCTTTGTGAATATCCATTGTCTATCTGTTTAAAAACAAGGTGCACAACACTTCCTGTAGCATTTTGGCTGCTTGTTTTAGAATCGGACATTGATAAATTGGAGAGGACCCCAAAATGATAAAAGGATTAAAGGATATGACCTACAGAGAAAGATTATTCAAAGTGCTTTATACATCCAGCCTAGAGCAATGATGACAGTGGGTAGGAGATATGATAACTGAATATAAATCTAGATATAGGTAAGGAATAAGGACAGGAATTATTTCAGGTGATCAGAGTGTGGGCAAATTAGGATCGATGGCCTTAAACCAGAAAAACAAGCACTTGTGTGAAGTATTCTTAGAAGAAACAAGTTCAGAGAGGTCAGTTAATACCTTGATTATTTTTTCTGAGAGGTGATTTTATGCAGCTCTTTAAATGGTACCTCCATAGGCTGATTTATCCATAGAGTCAAACCTAAGGAATGAGAAAGGAAAGTGTGTCTTGGTTGCCTGTGTTTTTTTGAGTCTAAGCCTTTAGGCAATGTACAAATCTCCAATGTGGAGGACATACATCCATTTCTTCTCCATTCTTTTTTTCCTTCCTCTAGTGCAATAAATAGATTAGTGACCTCCAAAATGATAGTCCTTTTCCTAAATCCCAGAACCCATGAATGTGGCCTTAATTGGAAAAAGGGTATTTGTCTGTGTAATTAAGGATCTTGAGATGAGGAGATTATCCTGGATTAGCTGGATGTGCCTTAAAAACAGTAAGAGGTGCCCTTATGAGATACAGAAGAGAAGACACCGAGACATAGGAAGAGGAGGAAGCAATGTGACCAGGGTGATAGAGATAAGAGTGAAGTAGCCAAGGAAGCTAAGGGTTTCTGGGAGCAGCCAGAAGCTGGGAGAAACAGGGAGGGATCCTCCTCTAGAAACTTCAAGGGGAGCATGGCCCTGCCAATACCTTGATTTCAGGCTTCTGGCCTCTAGAACAATAAAATGATTAATTTATGTTGATTTGAGCCACGAAACTCATGTGCATTTGTTATGGAAGCCCTAACAATATAGAACTCCCATGAATTCTCAACATCAACCACCAAGAAAAGCTGATAATTAATGCATGGAAAAGAGTCTCCTATGGTTTCTTGTGGTCCAAATATTAGGATTCAGTGAGGTATGACTTTAAGTTACTAGTTCACTATGGGAGATGGAGGTAGAAAAATTGGGGGGCAGGATGGAGATCAGAAATACTAACCTAGTCTAGGGCTGGCCATGAAAGCTCAGTAGAGCAGCAATCACAGTGTCCAGAATTAAAGTTGTGGTCCGAATGTTAAGAACACACTCAAGATATGCTTAGGTGGAAGGATAAGTAATAAAGCTGACTGAACATTTACTAGGTGTTGGGCTCTGTGTTAGGTGCTTTACATAAATTTTAAGAGTAAAAGCTATCATTTATTAAACAGTTTATGCTAGCTACTCTACATGTGTGGTCCCACAGTATAATTAATGCCATTAGTATTATCCTCATTTGCAAGTGAGTTGTAGATAAGTCATTTGCCCAAGATTCTACAACAAATTGAAAGATCTCAGATTTGAACCAGATCTGTCTGATTACATAGAATATGATATTCTAAGGTTAATGGGTAGTAAGAGTTGGAAGTGGAATTCACCCATATTCCCACCATTTGCAAAAGCTGTGCTTTTCCCTCAACAACTTCATTTCAAATTACAAAACGGTGGTGGGAGAGGATAGAAATGTCATGCTGGGTGATATAAATTTATACACTCTAATCAAGGATAGAATGCTGCCTGGAGAAGGAAATAAGCTCTGAACCAGAAGTGAGAGCTACAGGTGTAAGAAGAACACTCAGGTGTGGACACTGAAGAAAGGACCCTGCTGATGGATCTCTGAACACACAGAAGCAGAGTTAGAGAAAATCTTAGAGGTCGCTGAGTTCAGACGCTTTGGTTCCCAGGTGCACTACTGAATCGAACACACAGTGAGACTTTTCAGATAACCAATTCTCACTTATGTAACCTTTGAGAATTATAGCCTTCATCATGAATCTCTTTTGCCCTAGGATGATGCTAAGCCAACACCTGCCATGCCACCGATGACCACGCAGAGTGTTTTTAGGATTGTCCCAGAATGAAATCTAACTAGCAAAGTAAATCTACTGACACTAGAAAGAAAAGGCACAGAATTTGCACAGAAGAGGCACATAATAGGTTCATGATTGTCTGTTATTTCATTTTCACTTTTGGACAAAGAGCAATAAAAGTGTACAGTGTAGACTCACTCCTCTGAATTAAAATTATAGGCTATGTGACTGTACAACAAGTGACAGTTACGAAATGAGTGAACTCCCCCAATCAATGCTTTGGGGGCTCAAAGAAGGGCTGGTGCTGTCAGTGCCATTAGATCATCAGATTCAATCTTGGCTTTGTCACCATATACCTACTGTGTGACTTTAGATAAGTTAATCAGCTTTTCTGTTTCTAAAATTTCATATCTGCTAAATCTAAGTTTTTAAAAAGTCATCTGATCTTTGGGAAGATTGAGATACTGTACTTAGTGAAAATAGCACCACACCCTGCAGATGTCAGCTGCAGGAATGATGATGGTAGTAGAAGGATTTGTTGTACCAGGAATGTCACACCTGTGAAGCCTGGCTCATTCCACCATTACTGTAGAGCCTGCCTCCAAGACTCACTATCACAAATCACAAACCCCTGACCTCACATTTTTTCTAAAAGTCTATGTCATTGAGACATTTAAACACCATTTTGGACTCATCTTCACAGAGGATTCTATTCTGGATCCATCATTAGAGGACCAAAAACATCAAATTATTTTCAGATCATGATAAAGGGGTTATAAACACATTTATAATGTTCGCTCCCTGTGATCAACAGTTTGGCTCACAGAGTGGCTCACGAAGCCTGGGGGGGGGGGCGGAAATCTGTGGCCAGGAGGTGCAATGATCTAGGGATGGAAGTCTTGTTTTTGCATAATTCTCCAAGTCTCTGACCTACAAAGGGAGTGGACTGCAGTACAGGAACCACTCAGAAGTACTGCGTCAGGTTTGAGAGGGACCTCGAGGCTCATCTGGTCCTGATACCCATAGAGCCTTCCTCTCATGAGACTATCCGACCTGCATGTGAAAATCTCAGGGTAGAGAAAGGCAAGGTAGGGCATAGCACAGTTCAGATAGAGACTTAAAGTGACACAAATGCCATCCTCTCACAATGCAGCACACAGATTCTGGCTGTTGGCCTTTCTTGTCTTCACACATTTGAAGCCATCCATTCATGTCTCTCCTGGGGCTTCCTTTCTCCAGATTGTAATTTCCTGGATCTTTCTTTGGGTCCTCACAATAAAAGCTGTTCAGTTTTCCTGGCATCTTGGGCTCCCTGATCTGAACTTGTTGCGGTTAGTGTTTTGAGTGTGGCATGAAGGAGTGAGCTCCATACATCCAGGGTCATTTAAACCAGGGTGCATTACCCGCCTTTCTAGATATCTCACTTCTGTTAATGCACACATAATCACAAATTTTGAAATTTGAATTTTACAGTTTCAGAATTTATTATTTGTTCATATTCTAGTAACAACTATTTCACATTTTGTCTCTTTCATCTTCCACATATAGCTCTCAACTGGTATTCTTACAAACTCAAAAGCGACCTTTGTTTGGTCCAGTCTTATAGTACTGCTTGTCTCTGTGTTGGTGTCTTTTTTTTTTTTATAAATTTATTTATTTTGGCAGCATTGGGTCTTCATTTCTGCGTGAGGGCTTTCTCTAGTTGCGGCAAGTGGGGGCTACTCTTGGTTGCCGTGCACAGGCTTCTCATTGCAGTAGCTTCTCCTGTTGTGGAGCACAGGCTGTAGGCATGCAGGCTTTAGTAGTTGTGGCACGCGGGCTCTAGAGCACAGGCTGAGTAGTATTGGTGCATGAGCTTAGTTGCTCCACGGAATGTGGGATCTTCCCAAACCAGGGATTGAACCTGTGTTCCTTGTGTGCATTGGCAGGCAGGTTCTTAACCACTGTGCCACCAGGGAAGCCTTGTGTTGATGACTTACAATAAGATCCATTAAGAGATTCTAAGCTTTTTGAGTTGAGATGATCAGATCAGATTCAGAAATACTTATAGAACATGAATCATGCATGCCCTAGACACATTCATACAGATGACCTTATATTCCCCTCACAATAAAAAAGAAAACTAGGCCTCAGTCATGTTAAATGTCTTACATCATGGTGAGCAAGAGGTCAAGCCAGAAGCTGGAGGCATATCTTCTGCTCTAATCTCTGAGTTTTTCTTCATTTATTTTAAATTTATTTTAATTTGAAATATTTCAAACAAGAATTACAGAATAGGGCTTCCCTGGTGGCACAGTGGTTGAAAGTCTGCCTGCCGATGCAGGGGACACGGTTTTGTGCCCCAGTCCAGGAAGATCCCACATGCCACGGAGCAGCTGGGCCCATGAGCCATGACCACTGAGCCTGTGCATCCAGAGCCTGTGCTCTGCAACGGGAGAGGCCACAGCAGTGAGAGACCTGCGCACCGCAAAATACAAAAAATAATAAAAAAAAAAGAATCACAGAATAACATAATACATACTCGTGCTCTAAACCAACAAATTCATCAAATTATATAGTATATTACCAAATTTGTCATAAAATATCTGGGGCTGTTAACTTTGAAGGCAAAACATATTGTTACACTTACTTACAATAATTGTTACTGATTTATCAAGACTTTCTATTTCTTGTTTTCATTAAGATATATGTATTTTTTGATGTCACCATTTTTCAAGTCTTTATTGAATTTGTTAACAATATTGCTTCTGTTTTATGTTTTGGTGTTTTTGGCTGCGAGGCATGCAGGATCCTAGCACCCCTATGAGGGATTGAATCTACACCCCCTGCATTGGAAGGCAAAGTCTTAACCACTGGTCCACCAGGGAAGTCCTTCTATTTCTTCTTCAGTCAATTTGACTTATTTGTGTGTTTTCAGAAAATCATTCATTTCATTAAGGTTTTTAAATTCAGGTGCATGTTTTTTAAAATATTCTCTTAATATTTTAATATTTTCTGTATTCTATGCAATTATGTCCTATTTATTTACATCAGTAATTTGTATGTGTACCTTTGTGTTCCTTTTCTCCCACTTTATCATTCTTTTTTTTAAGCATCTTTACTGGAGTATAATTGCTTTACAATGGTATGTTAGTTTCTGCTTTATAACAAAGTGAATGCATCATACATATACATATGTCCCCATATCACTTCCCTCTTGCTTCTCCCTCCCTCCCACCCTCCCTATCCCACCCCTCTACGTGGTCACAAAGCACCGAGTTGATCTCCCTGTGCTATGTGGCTTCTTCCCACTAGCTATCTATTTTATGTTTGGTAGTATATATATATCTATGCCACACTGTCACTTTGTCCCAGCTTACTCTTCCCCCTCCCTGTATCCTCAAGTCCATTCTCTACTAGGTCTGTGTCTTTATTCCCATCTTGCCCCTAGGGTCTTCATGACAATTTTTTTTTAATTCCATATATATGTGTTAGCATATGGTATTTGTTTTTCTATTTTAGACTTACTTCACTCTGTATGACAGACTCTAGGTCCATCCACCTCACTACAAATAACTCAATTTTGCTTCTTTTTATGGCAGAGTAATATTCCATTGTATATATGTGCCACATCTTCTTTATCCATTCATGTGTTGATGGACACTTAGGTTGCTTCCATGACCGGGCTATTGTAAATAGAGCTGCAATGAATATTTTGGTACATGACTCATTTGAATTATGGTTTTCTCAGGGTATATGCCCAGTAGTGGGATTGCTGGGTGGTATGGTAGTTCTATTTTCAGTTTTCTAAGGAACCTCCATACTGTTCTCCATAGTGGCTGTATCGATTTACATTCCCACCAACAGTGCAAGAGGGTTCCCTTTTCTCCACACCCTCTCCAGTATTTGTTGTTTGTAGATTTTTTAATGATGGCCATTCTGACTGGTGTGAGATAATATCTCATTGTAGTTTTGATTTGCATTTCTCTAATGATGTTGAGCATTCTTTCATGTGTTTGTTGGCAATTTGTGTATCTTCTTTGGAGAAATGTCTATTTAGGTATTCTGCCCATTTTGGATTAGGTAGTTTGTTTTTTCATACTGAGCTGCATGAGCTGCTTGTAAATTTTGGAGATTAATCCTCTGTCAGTTGCTTCATTTGCAAATATTTTCTCCCATTCTGAGGGTTGTCTTTTCATCTTGTGTATGGTTCCCTTTGCTGTGCAAAAGCTTTGAATTTTCATTAGGTCTCATTTGTTTATTTTTGTTTTTATTTCCATTTCTCTAGGAGGTGGGTCATAAAGTATCTTGCTGTGATTTATGTCATAGATTGTTCTGCCTATATTTTCCTCTAAGAGTTTTATAGTGTCAGGTCTTACATTTAGGTCTTTAATCCATTTTGAGTTTATTTTTGTGTATGGTGTTAGGGAGTGTTCTAATTTCAGTCGTTTACATGTAGCTGTCTAGTTTTCCCAGCATCACTTATTGAAGAGGCTGTGTTTTCTCCACTGAATATTCTTGCCTCCTTTATCAAAGATAAGGTGACCATATATGTGTGGGTTTATCTCGGAGTTTCTATCCTGTTCCATTGGTGTATATTTCTGTTTTTGTGCCAGAACCATACTGTCTTCATCACTGTAGCTTTGTAGTATAGTCTGAAGTCAGGGAGCCTGATTCCTCCAGTTCCGTTTTTCTTTCTCAAGATTGCTTTTGCTATTCGGGGTGTTTTGTGTTTCCATACAAATTGTGAAAAATTTTGTTCTAGTTCTGTGAAAAATTCCAGTGGTAGTTTAATAGGAATTGCATTGAATCTTTAGATTGCTTTGGGTAGTAGAGTCAATTTCACAATGTTGTTTCTTCCATTCCAAGAACATGGTATATCTCTCCATCTGTTTGTATCATCTTCATTTTCTTTCATCAGTGTCCTATAATTTTCTGCATACAGGTCTTTTGTCTCCTTAGGTAGGTTTATTCCTAGGTATTTTATTATTTTTGTTGCAATGGTAAATGGGAGGGTTTTTTTAATTTCACTTTCAGATTTTTCATCATTAATGTATAGGAATGCAAGAGATTTCTGTGCATTAATTTTGTTTCCTGCTACTTTACCAAATTCATTGATTAGCTCTAGTAGTTTTCTAGTAGCATCTTTAGGATTCTCTATGTATAGTATCATGTCATCTGCAAACAGTGACAGCTTTACTTTTTCTTTTCTGGTTTTGATTCCTTTTATTTCTTTTACTTTTCTGATTGCTGTGGCTAAAACACTATATTAAATAATAATGGTGAGAGTGGGCAACCTTGTCTTGTTCCTGATCTTAGTGGAAGTGCTTTCAATTTTTCACCATTGAGGACGATGTTGGCTGTGGGTTTGTCATATATGGCCTTTATTATGTTGAGGAAATTTCCCTCTGTGCCTACTTTCTGGAGGGTTTTTATCCTAAATGGGTGTTGAATTTTGTTGAAAGCTTTCTCTGCATCTATTGAGATGATCATATGGTTTCTCTCCTTCAATTTGTTAATATGGTGTATCACATTGATTGATTTGCGTATATTGAAGAATCCTTGCATTCCTGGGATAAATCCCACTCGATCACAATGTATGATCCTTTTGATGTGCTCTTGGATTCTGTTTGCTAGTATTTTGTTGAGGATTTTTGTATCTATGTTCATCAGTGATATTGCCCTGTAGTTTTCTTTCTTGTGTCATCTTGGTCTGGTTTTGGTATGAGAGTGACGGTGGCCTCCTAGAATGAGTTTGGGAGTGTTCCTCCCTCTGCTATATTTTCAAAGAGTTTGAGAAGGATAGTGTTAGCTCTTCTCTAAATGTTTTATAGAATTTGCCTGCATAGCCATCTGGTCCTGGGCTTTTTTTTGTTGGAAGATTTTTAATCACAGTTTCAGTTTCAGTGTTTATGATTGGTCTGTTTATATTTTTTTATTTTTTCATGGTTCAGTCTTGGAAGCCCTGTGCGTTTCTAAGAATTTGTCTATTTCTTCCAGGCTGTCCATTTTATTGGCATGTAATTGCTTTTAGTAATCTCTCATGATCCTTTGTATTTCTGCAGTGTTAGCTGTTACTTCTCCATTTTCCTTTCTAATTCTATTGTCTTGAGTCTTCTCCCTTTTTTTCTTGATGAGTCTGGCTAATGGTTTTATCAATTTTGTTTATGTTCTCAAAGAACCAGCTTTTAGTTTTTTTGATCTTTGCTATCATTTCCTTCAATTCTTTTTCATTTATTTGTGATCTGGTTTTTATGATTTATTTCCTTCTGCTAGCTTTCAGGTTTTGTTGTTCTTCTTTTTCTAATTACTTTAGGTGTAAGCTTAGCTTTTGTGTTTGAGTTTTTTCTTGTTCCTTGAGGTGAGATTGAATTGCTATAAACTTCCCTCTTAGAACTGCTTTTGCTGCATCCCATAGGTATTGAGTCATCATGTTTTTATTGTCATTTGTTTCTAGGTATTTTTTATTTCCTCTGATTTCTTCAGTGATCTCTTAGTTATTTAGTAGAATATTATTTAGGCTTCATGTGTTTGTTAAAGGTTTGCATATTTTTTTTGTGTTTTTGGAATCTTTTTAATTTTATTTTGAAAAATTTTATACAAGTTTTATAGGTTACTCTCCATTTATGGTTATTACAAAATATTGAGTATATACCCCAAAAATTTCAAAGTAAGATCATTGGATTTTACTGACATGCTCTCTTTTTTCTTAGATTTCTATTTAGTTATTTTTTTCTCTCTAACTTACTTTGGTTTGCCTTCTTGTTATTCTTAGTTAAATTCTTAAGGTATCTATTTACACTTGCTCATTTGAGTAGATATATTGAAATTACATTGTTATTCATTTTTAAGTATTTTTTAAATTTTCATTTCCTTTTTATTCCATAGGAAGAACGAATTTATTTCTAAATATCTAAATACTTGATTTGTCCAAAGTGAATTTTTTGTTTTTTTGAGTTAAGTTGCCTTTTGGAGTGAGGATGTAACTTACATATTATTGATTCTTTGAAAAATTTTAGCCTTATTTTTTTGACTGTAGAGCTGGTGAGTGGTTCCAAGGGTTCTATGCATATACTTTATCTGTCACTTTCAGAAACGTATACACATACATATCTGTCACCTTGTTTGCTGATTTTTTAACTTTATTTTTCAAATTAACTTACTGTAAGTTTTGTTATTTTTTGGTGTTAAATTCAATGATTTTAAATGATGTATAGATTCATATTCATATACTACCAGAAGCAGGATACAGAATAGTTGTATCACTCCTCAAAACTCTCTCATGCTCTCACTTTATAGTCATGTCTTCTCCAAATCTGTAACTTCTGATTGCTATTGCTCTGTTCTCTGTCATTGTGGTCTTTCCTATTTCAGAATGTCACATAAATGGAATTATATAGTATGTAACCTTTTGAGATTGACTTATTTTATTCAATATGATGCTTTTGAGATGTGTCCAAGCTTTTAAATATATCAATAGTTTGTATAATATATCTATAGCAATTTTTATTGATGATACTACAGTCGGCCTATCCATTAACTTACTGAGAAGAAAGAACTTGAGTTGAAAGACTCAAGAACTTGAGTTGAAAGAACACTTGAGTTGTTTCCAGTTTTAGATGATTATGAATAATGCTGTTATAAACATTCATGCACTCTTTATCTCTAGGTCCATACTCTGGAGTCGATAGCTGGATTGTATGGTTAGTGTATGTTTAGCTTTAAAGACACTGACAAATGGCTTTCCAGAGTCATGTTCTATTTTGTATTTCCACAACAACATATGATGGTTGCCAGTTTCTTTACATCCTTTCCAACTCTTGTTATTATTGGTATTTTTTGTTTAAGCCTTCCTAATAGATATGCAGTAGTATCTCATGATGGTATTAATTTACATGTCTTTAAGAGTTATTGAGTTTGACACCTTTTTTTGTGGTTACTCACGTTTTGTATACACTCCTTGTTGAAGGGTCTGTTCAAGACTTTTACCCAGTTTCTCTTTGGGTTGTTTGTTTTCTGACTGTCAAGTTTTGAGAGTACTTTATATATTCCAGATGCAATTCTTTTCTGCATACGAGATTTGCAAATAGTTTCTCCTAGTCTTTAATTTGCTTTCTCATTCTCTTAATAGTGTTTTTCCTAAAGCAAATGTTTTAAATGTAATGAAATCCATTTAATCTATTTTTGGTGTGTTTACTTATGGAATGTGCTTTTGGTACCACATTAAAGAAACTTTGCCTATCCTGAGATCATGAAAATTTTCTCTTTAAATACTCTTTCACATAATTTATCAAATTATCTATCCTACATGCTGAATGTTGTCTTTAGGGCTATTTTTGAAACTACTAACTTTATCTTCTACCATGTCTAGTCTACAATTATCATATCAGGTGCATTTTTATTTAAAAGACTATATTTTTACTTCCAAACTTATGAACTAGTTTTTTTTTTTCCTATAACTCTGATCTTATTTTCAGTTTCTGTGTGCTTTCATAATTTTTTTTCAAATAAATGGCATAGTGTCATTATCTTTTGATCATCTTCAGCATACTAAATGAAGACTAACAGCAGACTGAAAAACTTAAATGTTTGTCAAATAGTAAAATGCTTTTAATCTGTAATTAATATTTTATAATATTAATTGTGCTGATTGACATGTTTACTGTTTGAATTTTTAATTTGTTTTTGGAATTTTGATTTGTATGCTCATTTAGAGTGGAAGTTTTTGGTTTGTTTGTTCAAGATCTGTTTTGTATTGTATGATGTTTCTCTGAAAAAAAAGCAAGAAGTTTTTAGTTAGTTGGGTACATTTACACCTTAAGTTTATAACACAAAATTAGGTAATTTACAGGTATTTCAGTGATTTTGCTCTGCATGAGTATTGATAATTTTGCATATTTACTCACAGACCCAAAGGTCAGCTCAATTCAGTTCAGTGTCATACAGCTATTACTTTCTGCCATCGTCCTAGTCCTATAGCTTTTCCAAAAGAGTAATTCCATAAAGCAATCTAGGAATTATTTTTTTTAATCTCTCTACAAGGAAAAAAATGCCACTGTAGCACTAAGAATGGACCCACACCTAATCCTGACTGGAGTACTTTTACTCCCTTTTATGCCATGGTAGCTGAACCATTGGATTCCATAGTTTGTTTCTGTCATCAGAAACAGCAGACCTGAAAGGACATTTGACTAATAGCTTTTCATTTTTATTCTCATGGGTTCTCTTTCTGTAGGTTCATTACCATTTTTGTATGTATGGAGCTTAGAAGGACTGACAGAGTGAATTGAGGAGCCATCATGAATGGAAATACTTTGTTCCTCCACACATCTTTACCAGGTTTTGGAATGAAAGCTTGGTTTGAAGAAATGTTTCACCAGTGACTGCTCACTGAGCCATCCAGTTCAGACATTCTGGAACAATGTCCTCTGACCACCACACAAAATATTCAACCGTCTTGACTATTACTGGTATCATTTCCTACATTTCTTCCTTTGTTGGAAAATAAAGCTACTTGCCCTTCTTCCTGAAACCCCCTGTTCCTAACACACTCAAATATTTAAATTATCTTGCATTTAGAGAGAGGCTTTTTTTCTCATTCCCATGCAACATTCCATTGCTGACAGAGAGGCTGACAAGGCAGCTGACACAATGGTTATTACTTTGAGCAGTTTCTAAACAATATCATTTTGCTGCCCTTCCACTTTCAGTGAAATTATAGGGTGCTTTCTTCTTTGTGGAACAATGGAACTTAGCTCCCACACCAGGGGTCCTGAACAGATTCCATACCAACCTCCCAAGCCTAAGCATTAATACAATTATCATTGAAGATGTCAAATCAGGCACTCACAGCTTCACTGGTTCATCTTGGCATGCCAGAAAAATGAAGAGTAGAGTTATAAACCTTGGTCTGGATATGTATTGTATGTGTGTGTGCATAAAATATGTATATATGTGTAATATTTATATATAAAGTATGTATATATGTAGGTATCTAAATATGTGCATAAAATATGTGTATAATATCCTGCACATTTGAAATTCATCCTGGGTAAATAAGAGTAATATTTATAGAAATGTGTGGTGACAGATCAGCTGTAAATCTGAACTGGGAGCTGATAAATTCTCATTACCTTCATCTACCTGACAAATGAAATGACATGCTAAACAGCTGCTGAAAATTCAGTCAGATACCTGCAAGTAGCAAGCATCCCATGAGAAAAGTGGACAGGTTTGGGGAACATCTTGAACTGGAATCACACAGAATGGAGAATAAAGGAGAAGCTTTCTCTCTCCCCAGAATCTGCTAGTTTATTTGAGATAGGGGCATTTTTAGTTTCTGTCACCACTATGCCAATTCAAACCACTCTAATTTTCTTCCCATTCCCAGTCTAGAGAGAAAATAATCTCTGAATTTTCCTAATCTTGATATTCCCATTAATCCCTCTCCTAAGACTCTACCTAATGCACAGGATTGTGTCTGCTAGAGAGCAGAAATCACCAATATGGAGAACACATACCCAAGATGGAGTGATGTGACAATCTATTGAAGAGTGGGAGGAAACTACAAAAATTGTCCCTAATGTTTTTGCCTTATTCTTTTAATTCTCTGTATTTGTGAATATTTTTTCAATGTTTATGACATATTAGAATAATTGTACATGATATCATTATAATTGATAAATATTGTATAGATTTTATATTATATATTATCACATATAATAAGCAAGTGAATATATAATACACAATAAAATGATATATTATTATACAAAACAAAAATAGTAGGAGTACATGCTCATTTTTTAAATGATAGGAATGCGTCATTCAAAAAAATTTCAAGAGTACTGTTCCAGAGCAGTTCTTTTCAAACTTGAATATATAAAGAAACCATCTGGGGATTTTGTGAAAAACATATTGAGATTCAGTAGGTCTGGGATGGGGTTAGGAAGTTTGTGTTTTTGACAAACTCCCAGGTGACACTGACACTGCTACTCCTTAGATTACACTTAGAATAACAAAGCATAAGTATGATTTAGTGACCTCCTGAGAATAATCCCTTCCCCAAATTTCTCTCTCTGGGAAAGTAGTGATACTTGGAAACTCCTTCTGTGTTAAAACTTCTTTTTGGAGGACAAAGGTATTGCTTTCTGTTTGTTCACTTTGCTTGGTTTGGTTTTAATTCAAGTCTCCCTGGATAGGTAGAGATATATAGGTATGCCAAGGTTGGGATCCTCTGGAAATAAACTCTGAGACAATGATTGGCAAACATGAAATTTATTGGGTTGTGCTCTCAGGAGATACAGTTGTAAGATGTACATCAATCAGTCACTAGATATGTCTCTGAGAAGAGAAAGTACTCTTGCATGAGATGGTTCTCTTCAGCAGTGGGAAATTCCAGGAGACCTACTAAGCTGAGGACTGTGAACAGCCAACATTCCCAGAAGCTGGAAAAATGAGGGTCTCTGTCTTAAAGGACAGAGATGTGGGCAGGACACCATATTATTCACTATAATTTATGCTAATTAAGCCCTTGCTACACTCAGATATATTTTGTACAATGAGCTCCTCTAGGATTCTGATGGAACTCTTTTCCTGTGGAAATGTAAGATAAAGTTTAGTGAGATGTGCTGGAGGTCCATTACTAATGGTCTTAAATTGACATGGATACTTGTCAAAGTTGACCCAAGTGACACCAAGAAGTTTCTAAGTGAATGATCTGTGTATCCAACACATTCTTTTCTGGATAGTGTGACAGGAGTCCTATCTCTTCCTGATAATCAGGATCCATAACCCTTGCCTGCTTTCCTGCTTGTCTCATGAAACAATGAAGCTGAAGTGATGCGGTGGGAACTGTAGCTTAAAGTTTAATGGTATTTATGCTTTTTACCCTGTTAGAAGACTTCCCTTTTTGGGAATTAGGACCTCTAATCTTATGGAGTCCCAAATTTTGAAGGTGAGAAACACAAATTTCCCAAGTCACTGAAACTGTTAATAAGTGGTTCCCTCCTAGCTCTACATCTTGAATTCTATACCCATGATATAAACTACTTGAATCCTTGATTTGTCCTAGAAGATGGCACATCTTCTTCACAGGGTATCATCACCAAGCTGGTACCTCAGTTGCAACTTGTTCTGGCAGTCTGGCATCACCTGGATGGTATGTAAATGATAGGACTAACAGATCCCATCTATGGTCATGGAAATGATAGGACCAACAGATCTCATCTATGGTCATGTATATGTTGTCACACCTTTTTTGTTCTAAAGAGGCCCCCTTGGTCTAAGGCAGAGTGTTGCAGGATACAGTCCTTTGTTGTACTAAGAACAATGCAGGAAGTAAGTTCTGAGATATAAATGATGAATCAGTTCTTCCAGGCAAGAAAAGCAAATCTATATCTGAAGATGTTTCAATTCCAGTGTTCCAGAAACTACTCTTATGCGAGATTATAGGATGCAGAATTGGGTAGAGGATGAAGATAACTTTGATACTTGTACAACAAAGACATTAGGACAATTCTATGAGAGCTCTTGACCTGGAATGGCCTTTTAGAATTCTTCCACTTGGAGACAAGGAAGCCATTGTTTTATATACTCATGTGAACAGGTTGCTGAATGCAGGATGTTCTAGAGAAAGAGTGTGACTTTGGTCAAGGTGATTCCCTTCAGGTCAAGGTGATTCCCATAGAAGAATTCACCTGAGAGCTGTCAGCTGCCAACATTCCCACAACTTGGAAGAAATAGTTCTTTGTTCTTTCAAAGGGGTGAGAAGATCTGAGCTGTATACTACAGTATCACAGCCTCCACTACAAAATACATAGATACATTTCCTCCCTACTCTAAAAATGAATATGATCAATTCCTTTTCAATGAGGACAGATAAGTTTTCAGCAAAAATTGTCAGGTACGTTCTACATATATGATGTAATCGTAGAAAGCAAAACAATGTAAGATCTCTGGAGGTAGAAATCACTAATAGAGAGATCAGTACAATTGAGAGGAGAAAAAGTGAAAGTACTGAAGACTCCAGTAACTAGTTCGCAGTTTGACACCCATTCGGTGGTACCTCTTCCAAATTCCTGGAAGGATCATCTTCGTGCATCAGTTCTCGTGGACTGAGAACACTGTGCCACACTGAAGAAGGATGCCAAGAGAGAGTGACACTGAGTGTTACACAATCTAATGTCTACAATCTAGTGTTACAGATTGGACTCTGGTAAAAAAGAAACTAATAAAAATGCATAATTCTCAGAGCAGAGGCTTCAGTGCCCTGTGGTGGTTGGGAATGCTGCCCATATTAACCCAGTTCTCTGCTCAATTTGGCCAGTCTCTCACTGGCTGTCAGTTAACCTTCACTGAGACACTGATGACAGCTTAAGTTATGTCCACTTCTTGGGAATTTCTGCAAAATATGATCTTTTCTATTTATCTTTCTATAGCTCTTTATTATGCATTCATGCATAATCTCAAAGGAATTTCATGTAGTAGATAGTATGTTTGTTTTTTTCAGACACATGGGATAGAATGTTATATATACAGAAGTTACATTTTGTCTTTTCCTCTAACCTGCTGTGTAACATTGTTTACATGATACAGCCCCTCAGAGTCTTAATTTTCTTGTTCATAATATGGCAAAAAATTATCCAAATAATGAAAATAAAGATTTATCAACACTAATGTCCATTCTATAATTTGTACTTGATAATTTTCAACTATTATTTAAAACCATTTCTGGCTTTAACTTTTTTTTTTTTTAATGTACTTGGAGGCAAAGTATGCAATATTGTTAAAATTGTGTCAACTGAGAATAAATGAATCTAGCACAATTATGTTAATCAAGTTCATGAGTGCTTCTAAGCACATATTTTTTATAATTATTTTGGCTGTTCACAAATGTTAAGTTCACCTTTTCCTTTTCTTTTCCTATATTCAAGAAGCTAAAGTTTTCAGGGAACTGAATGCCAGATAAGTCAGTCCTTTCTCTCACTTATTCTCAGCACTGTCCCTGCATAGAAGACATTTAGCCTTTCATGTTTCAATTTCTTTATCCACAAACTAGAGGCCATCATCCTGACCTGCATCATCAAAAAGCAATTTCTATTAGCAAATTAATGACTGTTGAGGCAGCTATCAAGGCTGAGCATCCTTCATATTAGATCAGCTTTCAATTACCAAACAGAAAGTGAGCTGTTCCAGGAAGCCCTGATGGGAACACAAGTTTACATTTTTCCTTTCTGCCTGTGAAGGAAAAGTACTGGTCAAAAAGAAGAGGGAATGGCAGGGGGAGGAGAAGGGCAGGGAGGAGAGGTGATAAACCAGTTCAAGGTTGTATTTCCCTGACTTCCTTCCTGCAATGTCGGCCTCACCCTTTATGACAAGGTCTAGGGAAGATATAGTTTATGATGTGCTTCAAGTGTGATAAAGAAGCTGAGAGGTGAGCCCGGGAAGGGTTAGGTGTCCTTGAGGACCGGATGGGCTTGAGTACTCTGTGAGGATGGATGATATTAAATTGAATTATTATTATTAGCACTTAGACAATGTGGAGAGGAAAAGAGGAGAATGGAGAGAGCTAAATTAAAACTGTGGATGGACTACATTGTGAGAGGACATGGAGAGCTGCAGCTGACCTGTAAATATGGCACAGACAACACAGGGAGGGCTGGCTATTGAGTAGGCATTCTTTAATCTCACAAGAAATGAGTTTTACCAGTACATTTTTTATAAAAGTTTGGAGGTATGCCTCTTCTGTTGTTTCACTGAGAACCGAAGATGTAACTAAATAGGATTGCTATTTGGCTCTTTGAGTAACCTCTGTTCAATTCAAAATGGATTCTTCCATTCTGTTCCCCTATATTTGCCCATATTATTCCACCTTCCACAGTACCTTTGTGCTTTTCTGATCCAATTCCTATTCTCCCCACCTTTCATGGGCCAGTTTTGAAATTTCAGTCATAATTTTTATTGGGAGTAGTTGACATTTATGAAGCACTTACCACGTGCCAGACACTGTGCTAAGCCTTTACCATTTGTTGTATTTTCATGTGTGCCCTGAGAGGTATATTTCATTGACCTTACTTCACACTTGAGAATCTTATCTTAGAGAAGTATAGTAGTTTGAACCCAGGGATCATAGTAAGTGTCAGAAATGAGACTCAATCCTGATTCTATCTGACTCCAAACCTTGTTATCTCCACGAGGCCTGAGCAGATACTTCTAATCTCTACTGATTTGCCAGTCCTACCAGCTGCTCTTCATTTCTGTTGATTTGCCTAGGAGCACACATCAAAGAAATAGGAGGAATTGGGAAAAGTCATTACTCCTCTGAGCAGAATTATTATCCTGAGGATTATCTTGTAGTTGATCTTGATGAACAAAGAAAAAGTAATTAAACCACCAATGGAAGAGAGCTTGAGACCAGAAAAAAAAAAAAAGATATTTAGTATACATGAGGAAATACTGAGCAGTTTACCCATTTTGATACCAGACGGTCTATTTAGAACATCATTCATGTCCCATGGAGCATGCAGTGATGTATATTATTTGATCTATCAGCAGCAATCAACTATTAAAAGATCCCTCCTCTTCAAAATATCATTTTTTTCTTCAGCTTCCACATTGGGAGAACATTGTCCTCTTACTAGGGTTTTCTTTTACTTCATTAGCCTCTATCACCCCAGGCTTCTGTGCCTCTTCTAGATCTTTAACTTTGGTGTACTCCAGGATCTTTCCTTGGCACCCTCCTCATCTCCATTCACTCTTCCTGGGTGACATGGGTGATCTTCTTTATTCTCATAGCTCCAATTTGCATCTCTACAACAATCTGCAAATACTTCATCTCTATCCTTGGTTTCCCTAACTCCAGTTTAGATTATCCAACTAATATTTAAAAATTCTACATGAATGCCTAATAGCCATCTCAAATTTAACCTGGCCAAAACAGAAAAAGGCAACTCCTAATTTTTTATGAAAAAAAAATTTTTCCCAGATCAAGCTTTCCTCATCTTTGTGGGAGAAAAAAACACCTCCATCTACTCAATTTTACAAGTAGGGAATCTAGGGGTTATCCTTGCTGCCTCTCTTTACTCAACCCACTATGCCTCCTCTAATGAGTCTCATCAATTGTTCCTCTAAAGTGTTTCTCAAATTGGTTCACTTCTCTAAATATCCACTATCATTCTAATTCAAGGATTAATAATCTTTTACCTGGAATCTCAAAATAAACATCTACTGACCGCCTGCTTCTCCACATGTCCATGTTCAAGTCATCCTCCAAAATGCCAGCAAATGGACTTTTTAAAAGAGTAATCCAGGTTTTGCCACTCATCTGCTCAAACTGTTCTCAGGATGTGCCGTTCCATTTGGGCAAATACTCACTCCCTGACCCTGGCCCACAAAGCTTTGAGTGTGGTGACCCTCATCTCTCATCATTCTTCCTCTTCCTATTAGGGACTCAGTCATTTTGGTCCTTTTTTTCCTTCCTTACACAACTCAAGCTCATTTTTTTTTTAATGATATGTTTTCATTTATTTTTCATTTGGAGAAAAAATAACTTTCTTTCCAAAAGTCTGAAAGCATGCCTTTAAAATATCTTAGACTTTCTTTTTCTTTTATTAGTCATCAATTTTATACATGTTAATGTATATATGTCAATCCCACCTTAGGTCTATCTCCTCTGCCTAGAATGTTTTCCCACCTGACCTTCACAGGGCTTTATATGGCCTCTTATTCCCTTATCATCTTAAATGTCACCTCCCAGGGAAACTAAAGTAGTTTTCAAGTCACCATGATATCAACCTGTTTTACTTATCTGAATAGCATGTATTTTCACCTACTCTATTCATGTTTATTTTCTTTCTATCTCTTCCCTTTTGGTTAGGATGCTAATTTATGAAAAGAAACTTTGTCCATTTTCATACTAGTGATTAGACAATGTTTAGTACTTAGCAGACACTCAGTAGATTTTGTTGAAAGAAAGAAAAAAAAGGAAATAGAAGAAAAAAAGGAACAGAAAAATAGTGATCATCTATACAAATACACTGAGTTTTTATTGTCTAAAGAAAGAATCTGAAATTTGACATAGTATGTAAATGCAGTGATGAAACTGTCACTGAAATTTAGTGAGGCCAGGCAAATGATTAGGAGATAAATGAAGGTTATGCCTTAAAAAAAAAAGAAAATCTGTTTAAATAAAAGACATGAGGAAATAATGTAATCAGAGAAACTATTCTATGCCTGAACATAAATCCTCAAACTTGTCTGATGTAGTACAGTGAAAAGCACTTCGGTGATTAAGTAAAAAAGAAAAACAAAGTGAAATCATTGTGAGAAGATACTATACAGAAAATCACTAGACAAAATATATTGTTATAGTTCTTCTAAAATATATCACAAAATGACACACAAGGAAGTTAAAATGTAGGAGTGAGAGGCAGACGGAGAGCTTTTTAAATGTTTTCTTATTTTTCCAGCAAAGATACTACCATCTTTGCAATTATTTAAGTAAGAAATCTGAGTATCATACTTGATGATTTTCTCTCCCTCAAAATTCAAATCAAATCAATCACTCAGTCCTTTCTGTAACCTCAATAAAACTGAGTTGCCTAAACAGTTTGGTCTCAGCACATTTTATTCAAAACAAAACAAAAACAACAAAGAAACCTTAGTCAACTTAAGTCTTTACTAAAATTTTTCAAAACCATACCAAAAAACATGAAAAAAATATTTTTAAAATCATTTTTTCTCTTTTTGCTCATGGAATATGTATGTGTGTGCATGAGAGAGATAGAGAGTGTGAGAAAGGAAGAGAGAGATTTGTGAGTGTGTGTCTCACACACGGTACTTACCTCAAAATATTTCTTTCATTCTTCTATTTACACTTTATCAACCTTTCTCTTCTCTTTTGCCCAATCCATATTCACTATTCTCTGCCCAACCACACTTTTTGTTCTATCATCCTTTCTTCTGCTAGTAGCTCTTTAGCCAACCCAATGTAAATATAATTAAGCAGATCTAAGATCTTCTCACTTCACCTTCTTACTCACATTCCGGTAGTAGCCATACTCTCTGTCACCCCTTCAACCTTGCAGTCAAAATATTAACAGTTCCCTTACTATGATACTATGTACATCTTAGCAACCTATCTCTTCTGGCTTCTTTCAATTGCTTCTTAGTTGATCTCTCTCACATCTGTGTTTGCACAGTAACCAATAAAATATTTTTTTGAAATAAATACATTCAAGACACGTTTCTTGCTTAAAACTCTTAAATAACTTCCAGCTATTAGAGTTAATTCCAAACACTCTCACATAAGCTGAAAGACCTTCCACAAAATGAGACCTTCTGAGTTTTTGAGACTTTCTCATGTCTTGTTCTACAACTTATCCTTATTCTATTACTGCATGAATTCTATCAGTTCTGAACTATTCTGTGTTCCCTCCTGCTTCTGGACCTTATTATAACTAATCTTTCTTACTATAGTATTCCCCCTTCCCTTTTCCCAGCTAATTCTATTCATCCATCAGCTGAATCAGCTAAAATTCCCTCAGCTAAGCTTGAATCCTCCTATCAAATGTGCTCATAGCATAATTACCTTTTCCTCAAAGACTTCATCACAATTGTAATCATTGCACAAGTATTTGTGTAATATTTTTTTCTTCTTAGATGATAAGCTAAGTGAGGGCAATGATATTGTCATTCTTGTCACTAAAGGAATTTAACACACAGATACCACTTGTTGAATAATTGAATGACTAAATGAATACTTAAATAAATCTATTAGAATTCTACATCTGCAAAAGGCAGTGTATGGCATTTTAATGATTCTTCTTGCTGATAAATTTGCCTTTCATAAGGATGAGGAAACACTAAGCTTCCATAATTGACTATGATAAACAGGAGACGTTGATAGGTAGAGTTACAGTGACAGGAATCTTGGGGAAGCATGACCATATCATCTTGGATAAATAACTTTGAGAAAGAAATCTGCAGTCTTTAAAAGTTAACCTAGGGCTTCCTTGGTGGTGCGGTGGTTGAGAATCTGCCTGCTAATGCAGGGGACACGGGTTTGAACCCTGTCTGGGAGGATCCCACATGCCGTGGAGCAACTAGGTCCGTAAGCCACAACTACTGAGCCTGCCCATCTGGAGCCTGTGCTCTGCAACAAGAGAGGCCGCGACAGTGAGAGGCCTGTGCACTGCAATGAAGAGTGGCTCCCACTTGCCACAACTAGAGATAGCCCTCACACAGAAACGAAGACCCAACACAGCAAAAATAAATAAATAAATAAACTCCTACCCCCAACATCTTCTTTAAAAAAAAAAAGTCCCCCTGATCTCTCTGGTAAGGGCATCAGTAAGCATGCAATATGGGCACTACAGTTTATCATGTAGATTTTGCCTAACTCCATCAGTATTCAGACTCTTTCCTCTTTCTCTGTGCTTCCTATTTGTTATAGGTTATGTTTCTAGAAACCTTCATAGAGGCAACAATGATGAAAATAATTACTTTCATGTTTCTCAGTTCCATACTGATCCTACATTCTCTATGGCAGCTATCATACTGGCTAATTTGTATATGTTTTTCCGGTGCTTGATATGTGTATTCATTTTCTGAAAGAGAAAAATACTAGCCGATTACACATATTCTTACTTCCCCTCTGTATTTTCAACTCTCCTCTACTGGAGCAGAGTGACTAAAATGGGAATTAAGTGATGAAGTCATGTTCTAAAGGACATGCACAAAAGATAGAAAGAGGGACATGCAAAAGAAGAGATATGTTGAAAAGAGCCTTTGTACCTTTAAGAAGCTCACCTGGAAAGTTAAAAACCAGAAAGAGGTGAAAAGCAAGAACCAACACTAGATTCAGGTAAACGGTAATTTTTACTCTGTACAGAGCTGGAAGAAGAACACGGCTTAGGGTAGATAAGGTACTGTTAAAAATGACAGCAAAGGCAGAATGATTCATTCCTCTCTTATTTTACTCCCATTTTATCTATCAAGGAGAATGATCTCCAAACTGTAAAGCATAAAACAAAATGCATAAAGAGCAGATCATGAAGGAAGATAGATGCCAAGATCTTCAAATGGCATCCAACTGTTTTAAATAAGCTCAATGCTTAGAGTATTCACTGGACCCATGCTATCTTTTCCACCTGATATTTCCAGTACTTGATAATTCTACTTTAGTGTCCTAATACCTTTTCTGCAACTCTTAAATGGGATGGTATGCTAAAATACCATCCAGTGGAGCTTTTCTATAAGCCAAAACTTAAGAGACTGAACCTGTAATCCAATGAGTAGTCCTTGATTGTTCTTCTTGGAATTTGAATCTTATACCATTTCTGTGTTTTATCCATTGTTGGGAATCCCCTTTCCTTCAGCCTGGACAATGTCCATTACTTCTTTAAATTGTGACTGAAGGCTGGAACATAACCTTCTAGGATACTATATTTATCTTGCTCTGTCGAATGACTATAATTGACCTACCCTCCTCAAATATTTACATGTACCCTGCCATGTCCCTTCCCCTGTTTGTAATGATGAAGCTTCTTTGCTTTAACAGCCAATCTATATTATGACCCTAGATTGTGCCTATTCAAATGCTAGGTCCTAGGTCCAAGAACTATCACCTTTGTGGTAGTTGTACCACTCTGAGTGACACAAAAAGGAAACTGAACTTTTCCTAACATGTTCTCAAGATGCAGGGGATCCCTCTTCTTTGTGGAAACAAAACCTGGGTCTATTTGCATGTTTGTAAGTTTCATACTGACTTTAGAGACTTTGTAAGAACAACCATCCTGAATGCTGCCCCTGCCCCTTCAGCAATGGCTTTATCAATGCCTTTTTGTTCTCTAGTGTCCTTGACAGACAGGATTCCTCTCCTTCAGGATTCCTTTTTGAAAGCTCAGTCCTCTCATGCTCATCCTAGCCACCTCTGAGCACAAGGTCTAGCACACCTGGATACCAGGAGGGCATTTGTCTGCACGTGTCACTTGTAGAGAACAGGGAAAGCACTTCCTTACCCTCCACCAGAGCATCACTCATTCTAGATTGTCATATATCATTGACATGACATATTCTATTCATAAAAGTTGATCTTAAAGCTATAAAGTATAAATATTGTTTTATTTTTTTAGAAAAAAAAGTAACAGGTATCACATAATTGTTTAGTGACAGAACTCAAATTAAAATCTTAGTTTTATCATTCTCAGTCTGGATGTTTTTTCTCACTATATTACAATATTTTCTTGGTGTATCAAGGCATTATCTCTTTATAAAAAAATACATTGTGTATTTGGAAATGGATGTCAATATCCAATAGTTTTGGGAAAAAGAATATAAAATTAAATTATGTGCTTTTTAATGTAAGATTTTACATAGACTTTGATATATTTATGTGAATTATGAATCTCCAATGGTGTTATATATAGTATGCAATCCTTCTCAAATTTATAAAGGAGCACAGAGTCCTTTTTTTATCACGGAACATCTTCATGTAGATTTCACTTTGGGAAAGGATGCCTGAATTCATCTCATGGCATTAAGATTGTCTCAATTGCTTTTCTGAGTGAACTCCTGAGTACTATTTTCCTGTTCATTCTTTCTGTGACTTTATTCAGTCCACAATTTATCTTGTCTGTGACATTTTATTTAATTTCAATTTCCCCATATTCTATTTCCAAATTTTCTAGGTAAGTTTTGGTTTTTTTTCATTGCTGCTTTGTTTCATAGTATCTTGTGTGTGTGCTTTAATGGATGTAATTCCTTCCATTTTCTTTTTAAACATTGTAACTATATTTGTTTATAAAGCTTTGCCATACTGTTCTATAACAATAACTTCATCTGGAGTTTATTCTATTGATTTTGTATTTTGTTGACTCTGTTAGTATTAGGTTTAATTTATGTTTATATATTTCTATTGTGGATTTACTTTAGTTTTCTCTCTCTCTCTCTTTCCCTCCCTTTCCAGTTATCTTCCTCAATGCAGAGGTCCCATGAGTGCATCTAATTTGTCTGAGAGTGCTAGTTAAGTACTGAGTCTTAAGAAGGCAGTCTTGATCTCTCATACTATGGAGAAGTCAGAGCTATCACCTATCTATGCAAACTCAGCTAACAGATTTATTATATGCCTGGTCATGAGGTGAAGCTATAAACTTAGAAATACTTGGCAGGACTTCTCTAAACTTCCTTTCTTTCATGAATAAGGGAGCCCACTCAAGGCATGAACTTTGGGCTCAGGTCTCCCAACTCACATGGGAATTTTTCTTCCCCTTGCCCACAAGATGTGCCATTTCCTGCATACACGCTCAGAACAAAGAATTTTATCCTCACATATTGTAGTATTTTTGGACTACTTCTTGTTCACAGTGATATTGATGTTATTTTAAAATTCAGCTCTCATTTAAAATGTTGTATTAGTCATTCCACAAGTTTGAGGGATAAGGGATTTATTGAAAAATAAATTTATGCTATCTTTTCTATTGGAAGACACTAATTCTTTCTTTACTTTTTTTTTTATAGGTAGTAAATATATGCGACTTATTTTTAAAACATAGGAAGAAATAAAGGTATATAG
This sequence comes from Aethalodelphis obliquidens, assembly GCF_003676395.1. Lineage (NCBI taxonomy): Eukaryota > Metazoa > Chordata > Mammalia > Artiodactyla > Delphinidae > Aethalodelphis > Aethalodelphis obliquidens. Next base: position 15,930,657 of record NW_020837976.1, read on the forward strand.
GATGAAAAAGCTATTCAGATATTTTAAAAAATTCAACAAAAATCAATGGATCTTATAATATATATGCCATATGTAGAAAAATTTTAAATTTTAAAGAATTGTTTTTAATTGGCTAAGTTTTTTTTTGAATTTTAATTAATTTTTTTATACTGCAGGTTCTTATTAGTCATCAATTTTGTACACATCAGTGTATACATGTCAATCCCAATCGCCCAATTCATCACATCATCACACCCACACCCGCCGCTTTCCCAAATTGGTGTCCATACATTTGTTCTGTACATCTGTGTCTAATTTTCTGCCCTGCAAAATGGTTCATCTGTACCATTTTTCTAGGTTCCACATATATGCGTTAATATACAATATTTGTTTTTCTCTTTCTGACTTACTTCACTCTGTATGACAGTCTCCAGATCCATCCATGTCTCTACAAATGAAACAATTTCGTTCCTTTTTATGGCTGAATAATATTCCATTATATATGTGTACCACATCTTCTTTATCCATTCATCTGTCGATGGACATTGAGGTTACTTCCATGACCTGGCTATTGTAAATAGTGCTGCAATGAACATTGGGATGCACGTGTCTTTTTGAATTATGGTTTTCACTGGGTATATGCCCAGTAGTGGGATTGCTAGATCATATGGTAATTCTATTTTTAGTTTTTTAAGGAACCTCCATACTGTTCTCCATAGTGGCTGTATCAATTTACATTCCCACTAAGAGTGCAAGAGGGTTCCCTTTTCTCCACACCTTCTCCAGCATTTGTTGTTTGTAGATTTTCAGATGATGCCCATTCTAACTGATATGAGGTGATACCTCATTGCAGTTTTGATCTGCATTTCTCTAATAATTAGTGATGTTGAGCAGCTTTTCATGTGTCTCTTGGCCATCTGTATATCTTCTTTGCAGAAATGTCTATTTAGGTCTTCTGCCCATTTTTGGTTTGTCTTGTTTGTTTTTTTGATATTGAGATGCAGAGCTGCTTGTAAATTTTGGAGATTAATCCTTTGTCTGTTGCTTAATTCACAAATATTTTCTCCCATTCTGAGGGTTGTCTTTTCATCTTATTTATGGTTTCCTTTGCTGTGCAAAACCTTTGAAGTTTCTTTCAGTCCCATTTGTTTATTTCTGTTTTTATTTCCATTACTCTAGGAGGTGGATCAAAAAAGATATTGCTGTGATTTACATCAAAGAGTGTTCTTCCTATGTTTTCCTCTAAGAGTTTTATAGTGTCCGGTCTTATATTTATGTCGCTAATCCATTTTGAGTCTATTTTTGTGTATGGTGTTAGACAGTGTTCTAATTTCAGCCTTTTACATGTAGTTGTCCAGTTTTCCCAGCACCAGTTATTGAAGAGAGTGTCTTTTCTCCATTTTATATCCTTGCCTCCTTTGACATAGATTAGTTGACAATAGGTGTGTGGGTTTATCTCTGGGCTTTCTACCTTGTTCCATTGATCTATTTTTCTGTTTTTGTTCCAGTAGCATGTTGTCTTGATTACTGTAGCTTTATAGTATAGTCTGAAGTCAGGGAGCCTGATCCCTCCAGCTTCATTTTTTCCCCTCAAGAATTCTTTGTCTATTCGAGGTCTTTTGTGTCTCAATACAAACTTTAAGATTTTTTGTTCTAGTTCCATAAAAAATGCCATTGGTAATTTGATAGGGATCACATTGAATATGTAGATTGCTTTGAGAAGTATAGTAATGTTAACAACGTTGATTCTTCCAATCCAAGAACATGGTATATGTCTCCATCTGTTTGTATCATCTTTAATTTCTTTCATTAGTGTCCTATCATTTTCTAAACACAGGTCTTTTTCCACCCTATGTGGGTTTATTCCTAGGTATTTTATTCTTTTTGTTGCAGTAGTAAATGGGAGTGTTTCCTTAATTTCACTTTCAGATTTTCCATCATTAGTGTATAGGAATGCAAGAGATTTATGTGCATTAATTTTGTACCCTGAAAGTTTACCAAATTCATTGATTAGCTCTAGCAGTTTCCTGGTGGCATCTTTAGGATTCTCTATGTACAGTATCATGTCATCTGCAAACAGTGACAGTTTTATGTCTTCTTTTCCAATTTGTATTCCTTTTATTACTTTTTCTTCTCTGAGTGCTGTGGCTAGGACTTCCAAAACTATTTTGAATAGTAGTGGCGAGAGTGGACACACTTGTTTTGTTCCTGACCTTAGAGGAAATGCTTTCAGTTTTTCACCATTGAGAATGATGTTTGCTGTGGGTTGGTCATATATGGCCTTTATTATGTTGAGATAGTTTCCCTCTGTGCCCACTTTCTGGAGAGTTTTTATCATGAATGGGTGTTGAATTTTGTCAAAAGCTTTTTCTGCATCTATTGAGATGATCATACGGCTTTTATTCTTCAATTTGTTAATATGGTGTATCACATTGATTGATTTGTGTATATTGAAGAATCCTTGCATCCCTGGGATAAATCCCACTTGATCATGGTGTATGATCATTTTAATGTGTTGTTGGATTGTGTTTGCTGGTATTTTGTTGAGGATTTTAACATCTATATTCATCAGTGATATTGGTCTGTAATTTTCTTTTTTTCTAGTATCTTTATCTTGTTTTGCTATCAGGGTGATGGTGGCTTCATAGAATGAACTTGGGAATGTTCCTTCCTCTGAAAGTTTTTGGAAGATGTCGAGAAAGATGGGTGTTATTTCTTCACTAAATGTTTGATAGAATTCACCTTTGAAGCCATCTGGTTCTGGAGTTTTGTTTGTTGGAATATTTTTAATCACAGTTTCAATTTCATTACTTGTGAATTGGCAGTTCATATTTTCTATTTCTTCCTGGTTCAGCCTTGGAAGGTTATACCTTTCTAAGAATTTGTCCATTTCATCCAGGTTGTCCATTTTATTGGCAGTAGAGTTGCTTGTAGTAGTTTCTTAGGTTGCTTTGTATGTCTGCGGTGTCCATTGTAACTTCTCCTTTTTCATTTCTAATTTTATTGATTTGAGTCCTCTCCCTCTTTTTCTTCATAAGTCTGGCTAATGGTTTATCAATTTTGTTTATCTTCTCAAAGAACTAGCTTTTAGTTTTATTGACCTTTGCTATTGTTTTCTTTGTTTCTGTTTCATTTATTTCTGCTCTGATCTTTATGATTTCTTTCCTTCTTCTAACTTTGGGTTTTGTTTGTTCTTCTTTCTCTAGTTCCTTTAGGTGTAAGGTTAGATTTTTTTTATTTGTGATTTTTCTTGTTTATTGAGGTAGACTTGTATAGCTATAAACTTCCCTCTTAGAACTGCTGTTGTTGCATCCTGTAGGCTTTGGATGTCGTGCTTTAAATGTTATTTGTCTCTAGGTATTTTTTGATTTCCTCTTTGATTTCTTCAGTGATCTCTTGGTTATTTAGTAACGTATTGTTTAGCCTCCCTGTGTTTTTATTTTTCTCCCTGTAATTCCTTTCTAATCTCATAGTGTTGTGATCAGAAAAGATGCTTGATATGATTTCAATTTTCTTAAATTTACTGAGGCTTCATTTGTGACTCAAGATGTGATCTATCATGGAGAATGTTCCATGCACACTTGAGAAGAAAGTGTAATCTGCTGTTTTTGGATGGAATGCCTTATAAATATCAATTAAATCTATCTGGTCTATTGTGTCATTTAAAGCTTTTGTTTCCTTATTTATTTTCATTTTCCATGATCTGTCCATTGGTGTAAGTGATGTGTTAAAGTCCCCCACTATTATTGTGTTACTGTCGATTTCCTCTTTTATAGCTGTTAGCAGTTGCCTTATGTATTGAGGTGTTCCTATGTTGTGTGCATATATATTTATAATTGCTATATATTCTTGTTGGATTGATCCCTTGATCATTATCTAGTGTCATTCCTTGTCTCTTGTAACGTTCTTTATTTTAAAGTCTATTTTATCTGATATGAGTATTGCTACTCTAGCTTTCTTTTGATTTCAATTTGCATGGAATATCTTTTCCATCCCCTCATTTTCAGTCTGAGTGTGGTCTGAAGTGGGTCTCTTGTAGACAGCATATATGTGGATCTTGTTTTTGTATCCATTCAGCGAGCCTGTGACTTTTGGTTGGAGCATTTAATCCATTCATGTTTAAGGTAGTTATCAATACGTATATTCCTGTGGCCATTTTCTTAATTGTTTTGGGTTTGTTTTTGAGGTCCTTTCCTTCTCTTGTGTTTTTCACTTACAGAAATTCCTTTAGCATTTGTTTTAGAACTGGTTTGGTGGTGCTGAATTCTCTTAGTTTTTGTTTGTCTGTAAAGCTTTTGGTTTCTTCATCAAATCTGAATGAGATCCTTGCCGGGTAGAGTAATCTTGGTTGTAGTTTCTTCCCTTTCATCATTTTAAGTATATTGTGCTACTCCCTTCTGGATTGTAGAGTTTCTCCTGTGAAATCAGCTGTTAACCTTATGGGAGTTTACTTGTATGTTATTTGTCATTTTTCCCTTGCTGCTTTCAATAATTTTTCTTTCTCTTTAATTTTTGCCTATTTGATTACTATTTGTCTTGGCATGTTTCTCCTTGGGTTTATCCTGCATGGGACTCACTGAAGTTACTGGGCTTAGGTGGCTATTTCCTTTCCCATGTTAGGGAATTTTTTATTATAATCTCTTCAAATATTTTCTCTGGTCCTTTCTCTCTCTCTTCTCCTTCTGGGACTCCTATAACGTGACTGTTTCTGTGTTTAATGTTGTCCCAGAGGTCTCTTAGGCTGTCTTCATTTCTTTTCATTCGTTTTTTCTTTATTCTGTTCCACAGTAGTGAATTTCACCATTCTGTCTTCCAGGTCCCTTATCCATATTGTTTAGCCTCCATGCGTTTTTGTTTTTATGTTTCTTTCCCTGTAATTCACTTCTAATCTCATAGCATTGTGGTTAGAAAAGATGCTTGATATGATTTCAATTTTCTTAAATTTACTGAGGCTTGATTTGTGACTCAAGATGTTATCTATCATGGAGAATGTTCCATGCACACTTGAGAAGAAAGTGTAATCTATTGCTTTTGGATGGAATGTCCTTCTGCCTCAGTTATTCTGCTATTGATTCCCTCTAGTGTAGTTTTCATTTCAGTTATTGTATTGTTCATTTCTGTTTGTTTGTTCTTTAATTCTTCTAGATCTTTGTTAAACATTTCTTGCATCTTCTCAATCTTTGCCTCCATTCTATTTCTGAGGTCCTGGATCATCTTCACTATCATTATTCTGAATTCTTTTTCTGGAAGGTTGTCTATTTCCACTTCATTTAGTTGTTTTCTTGGGTTTTATCTTATTCCTTCATCTGGTACATAGCTCTCTGTATTTTCATCTTGTCTCTCTTTCTTTGAATGTGTTTTTATTCCACAGGCTGCAGGATTGTTGTTCTTCTTTCTTCTGCTGTCTGCCATCTCAGAAGACCCTGCTTTTTAATTGTGACTGTTAATATGCTTCACACTTAAGTGTGGTAAGAGACCAAAGGGTCGCTAAATACATGAGAAGAATTCAATGGCAGAAAAAAAATTATCTGATAGAGGCAGATAATGTAGGGAACAGACAAAATTAAATAAATACCCTTCTCATAATTATCTTCAGCTATACCAAGAGCAAAATCCACAGATAAGACAAAAAATAATTGTATTTAATTTTTTTTTAAAAAGGAAAAAAATTTCTGGAAATGTAAAATATTAGGAATCAAGTAAAGTTAGAACATAATGTCAAAATTTTCCATAAAGTGTAACATAAAAACAGTGGAAATTAAAGCTATAACAGAAAAGTCTAACATAATCAATCCAAGACCTAAACAGCTGATATAGAGTCCAGAGCAAACATAAGAAATACCTATTTTGGAGAAATAATAACCATTTTTTAAAGTCAAGGACATGGAAATCTGCATTGAAAGATGGATGTCCATCTAGTGTCCAGCATAGTGAAAAATAGCATATCCATCATAAAATAAATTATCATGATATTTCAGAACATGGGATGTTGATGGAATTATTAGTCACACAAAAAATAATGATTTGTATGGATTATAGTTTCAAAATAGCAAGAATGGATGTTAGAACCTAATAACTTCAACACTCTGAGTAAACATCATTTTCAACATAGAATTTAGTAACCAAACTATCAACTGAATGTGAGGACAAAATAAAGACAAAGAAGACTCAAAAAAATTTAACTATCAGTCACCTTTATGTGAGAAGCAACATGATGATGTGGTCTAGAAACATGCAGTTAGTCAACCAAGACAGATTAAGATTTCATATCCAGGAAGAAGGAATGTAATCATACTAGGAGAACATTTAAGAGAATTCTTTAGACTATAATGAAGAAGCATTCTTTGAGAGAGCATTCAAGTCTAGATTGTAGTTAGAAGATAGAAAGTTCTGGTAGGAAAGTCCTCAGGGAATAGAAAATGATAACAGAATATCTGATATGGTAGCATATTCAGGAAAAATGTGGGGTTTGTGTTTACTGGATAGAGCAAGAGAGAAAAGGAAAGGTCAATAGAAAACTAATGGAAAGCAAACTGTTGTGAAGAAAGGGAATGTAATACCAATATATTATTTGGCTCAGCAGTGAACAATGTTTATATAATTATTATAAGATTAATATAGCTATGGTTTTAACTGAGTGACTTATTATTTGCATATATGTGGAAGATGAGATGCAGATGTTGTATGAGGAATAATGTCTAAGTCAATACAAAATAATGCATTATTTGCATCTTTAGAAATATGAAGGTGATTACTAGAAGACACAACAAAAGGAGCTGTATAAGAGGTATATTGGGACATGGGATTGTCATTAAGAACTATTTGTGTTTTCAAATTATGTGTATGCATTCTGCAGATAAACATTAGACCTAAACCAAACACAAAAACCTTCAGTGCTCTCTTGCCTCTCTCTCTTTCTCTCCCTGTCTTTTCCATGAAGCTTTCCACCATCCATCCAGTTCCTTTATTTGTCCCTAGAGTCAACCACAAAACACAGAAAATGATGAGCAACCATTTTCTCACTTCCTCCAAGAATGATACATACATAACTAGTGCCATCTTAGATACATGGGAAAGAAGTTGATTCATTATATTCAATGGATACCTTAGGTGATTAAGACAATTCTCTTGCTGAATAGGTGGAGAAAATATGTACTTGGGCTCTGTTAACACTTAACTTATTGTTTTGATTATCTCTGCATAGTACCTCCTCCCATTATATCCATGATATTTCTATCATTCTGCCTATACTAACTTTTTGCTTTCTAATTTTCTGCTCCAAAGCCTGTTTCTTCCTCTAGTTTCTTTAAAGGCAGAACTCTATCCTATTTTTCAGATGCTAAAACATTGTCTGATATTTAATATATGACCCATAGCTCTTGATTTAGTTTTGCTAATTAATCCATGTGTATGCATTTTAGAAGACTGAAGTGTCTCCGCCAAAAATGGTGGGCAATTGAAAAAGCCAAGTCATACATCCATATTACCACTAACCAGCTGAATGTACTTGGAAAAGTTTACACTCTTGGAGGCTTGTTTCCTCATTTACTCAGTGGTGTTGGTAATATGTTAGCTAAACATCTCATGGGACTGTTGCTAATACCCAGAAAGAAGATGAAGGAGGTGATATTGAGAACAATCTATCCAGCACCTAGGAGCTTAGAGTTAAGGACTCCTTACAACAAGTCTTACGGTCCTTCCTGCATGGTAAGGCTGGTCTTCCAAACCTAGTGAAGTGTTTACATTTGCAAAGATGGTCCAAAGTTAACCAGAACCCCCCAGTGTGGTAGGCTCAAAAAAGTGACAAAGGTTTGGGCTTAAATAAGGTAATTCTGAGTATAGTATTGAGTTTAAATAATGCCATCACATAAAGAAATGCATAGGAGGGTTTTCTGTCCCTGGCCCCTGCATGTGCTGAATACACAGTGAGGTCTTAGGGTTTATTGACAAGATATCAGCAAAAGGTGAGCTATAGACAGATCTGATAAAAGTTGGACAGTGCTATGCACAAATAGCTCCCACTGAAGGCCAGCAAAATGCAAAATGAATAAGATCTCTCTCTGTGTATGTGTGTGTGTTGTATAAACAAACTTTACCCAAAATAATTTTCCAAAATCTGTTAATCTACTGACTTTCCCCATCACCACTGGGAAATGAGAATTGAAAATATTTAAATATTGGCAGAGGGATGGGATCTGGGCGGCAAACCAATATTCTCCATTAAAGTTTGAGGTTTAAAGATCCATTTATCAAAACCTTTGGTGTGTGCCCAAGTCTTCCTGAATTAATGCATGCGTGCATATGAAAATCAATGTTTCCTGCCCATATAAACACTGCAGCTCTGAATCAATCTCTCAAAGCTGAAGAGGGTTAAATATTTAAACAAGCTATGTATTGAAATACATTTTTAATGCCGTGAAGTCATTCTGATGAAAGATTACTCAGGAGCCTTCATTACTGAGTGTAGAGAGTAATGTGGTATTATCGGAACAGATGGCCCAACTGTCTGTGGGCCCTGGCCCCCCTCAAGGTAGATTCAAATACTACTCCTAGAGTCAGCTGTTGGTAGCCAGTGGCCTGAATGGATGGCTGCCTGCACACCACACATCCCTGCATGACAGCCATGCTGGCTGCTGTCTTGGGGAATATTTCCTTAAGGAGTCAAATGCTGATTTGATTTGACTTGATTTCTTTGTGAGCACGTCATGCTTCTGCTGGTTGTTTTGAGCAGAAGCTGTTGTTCAGGAATCCAGAGTGGATGAGATGACCATTTAGCTGCTTGTTGTCTGATTTCAGCTGGGGTACTCTCAAAAGTCTGAATGGAGTACGATTTAAGGCTACCTATTTTGCTACCTGTTTCTGATGAGACATTATAGTGAGTAGAAAGGGCACTTCATTGTGCTTAAATTTGAATGTCCTGAGCTGTAGTGCTTTTGCCCTTGATTACTAGCTGTGTGGCTTTGGGAAACTTGCATAATTGTTCTGAGCCCAGTTATTTTTAAATGTGATCCCTTATACTCCTTTCTTTTATAGCTTTCTCTGACCAGATTTTCAGTCTTGTGATTACAGGAAAGAATCGTATAGAGAATATTAGTGATAGAAAGAGGACTGGATTCAGATCCAGACAGAGGGATCTGGTCTCCAAACACATTTCAAGCCCCTTTGCCTCACTGAATCTCACTTTTGTTGTCTCTAAAATGACATGAAACTTCCTGTTCTATCTACCTCTACTGAACATTTTGAGGAATCTGTAAAAATACTGAAAAATGTATGTTAAAAGGATACATTTCTGATTGTGAAAGCTAGGGATGAGCAAATGGGGAAGATTATGACACCGTGAGGAGGAGGGGTCTGAGGTGACCAGTGCGACTGGTACATTTCAGAGCATATGGGTAATCTGTAAATTAAACTCCGTGCTGTCCTAAGTCAGATTAGCTAAGTGACTCTTCACCGTTGCTTTCCAAGCCCAAATGTGGGAGGAAATATGTCACCATAAGCAACCATCTGAGTTTTATTTATTTGAGTATCAATCAGGTCAAGACTAGAAGCCACCTGGGCTACCAAGAGACCATAAGTGATGAGCACATATTGTGGTTTTGCATTTGGATGATGAACGAAATTTACAAAGGTAAATGTAATACTCGATGAAAATCATTACATTCTTGAGCCAGATATTGACTGAATTAAACATTTCTGAGGTTTTTCTAATGTGCTATTGGTGACAGGTATTCAGTAAAGAATAACACTCTTCAGGGAGAGAAAATAAAGAACACACACTCTTCTAAGTAGCCACAATCTTCTGCGGGAAGCGTGAAAAGGGAAAAGTTGGAGAGGATTTAAAAGAACACTTGGCAGCTTTCACATACAGCCTCCTTGTTACAATCCCACTAATTTGCCAAGGATCAAATCATCAACTGTAAGAGGAATTGGATCCAGACATTTTGAGTCACAGACTGATAGCTGCCATTTTCATTAGGTAAAGCCTGTCATTCCCTCTGCTTGCTTATTAGCTGTGGAAGCTGATAGCTATATATGTACCGCAGGGGCAGGCAGGTGCCAAGCCCTGTGGTCCTGCACTGGTTTGGTATGTTCAGGGTCTCTAGTTTCATTATTTCTTTTTCCTACAGATTAACTGGTTTCTACATCCCACTTATTAATTTCACTTCCACTCAGAGGCATTACAGCTATACCATAGGCATCCAACAATATGTCCCTACTGGCAATGTCACCATTTCTTCCCTGTCCCTTGTAACTCATTATTGAACAAATTGCTTCCTGGTCAAGTCATATGATTCCTTCTGAACTTATAATAGTTAAGGGACATGTGTGAACTTGATCTCTGGAGGTCAATCTATGAAACCAATGCATGAATCCTTTGGAATATTCCACACAATTTCTTGCTTCTTTCAGTTTGTTTTCTCAATTCCTTCCACCTAGAATATCTATATGCCACTCCCTTGGGATGTTTAAATTTTTCCTACCCTTTCTGTTTCTAAGTAATCTTCATGATTTCCATGGAGCATCTCCTAACCACCTAACTTTGTATGTTCTTTTACTAATCTGAACTATGATACCACATGCCTTTGAAACACTTCTTTGTCACATAAAATACAGTATCACACTGTTAGCTAGGTGTTGGGGGTGCACTAGTGAATTATCCGTAGTCCTTATCTTCTGCCACCTAACTAGCCTGTGTGACTTTGAGAAAATGATTAATCACTCTCATCTACCATGGAAATAATACCTCCTCTACAAATTGTTGTAAGAACAAAATAAGAAAGTGTGAAATTCTTTTGTAAATTTTAAAGTACTACATGAACACAAGGTATTGATTTTATTATGCCTACTTCCAATCATATTTGTTTGCAATCATTTGGTGTATAAAGATCAAGATATCTTTTGTTGGTTTTAGCAGAGTGATTTGCACATAAAAATTGAATTGATTGATTCATTTGTGACTTCAGATTTATGATCCAAGGGTCTAATAATATTTCAAAATTTTAGCAGTCCATGACTGAGGTTTTGAGTTTCTTTTCTCTTTAGTCCTTGCAAGTTCAAATGGAGTTGTTTCCCATCTATATGAGATTGTGGTCACTCAAACATGGAGGCTATATGGGGCTGGGGTTCTGGGCATGTGTCCTCCATATAATCTCATTATACTTTACTCATAACTTTCCAGTTTAGAAAAGAAACCATGGCCAGCTGTTCTTCATCAACTTTTTATTTGAGTTAACTGATTTTAAAGTCTGCTAGCCTCATTTTGGTGTTAGAACTTTTAGCAAAAATATCTTCAGACCCAAATAATAAGGAAGAATAACAAAATTGAGCAGTAAATTTTGAATGCATCAATTTTTTTTATTTTTTAAAAGTATATTCATGTGTATATTCATGTGTGTTAGTCCATATAATCTTTTGGGCATGCTCATGAATGAAAACATTCTAAAACTTATTTTATAGATAAGAAGTAGAAGGAAACTAGCTTATTTGAAGAGGCAGTTATAAAATCAGTTTTGCATATTATCTATCCAAATCACCTTATCCTGGGACAGAGGAGTGATCTAACTAGATATCTGTGTGAGAAAAAAAATTGTGGAGAGTGACTCTTGCCCCCCAAACCACAAAGAGCACTGCCATTAGGTTTGTAAGCAGAATCAAAACTTGAGAATGTGCTCAAGGAAGCTGCTGGAGGAGGAAATCTGAATGAATTGTTAGTGGAAGACACCACACATCATGTCATCTTGTAAGACATTCATTGTCAGATATAAAAGAAAAATTATTTTGTGAATGAAAAACAAATAAGTGTACAGTAATTGGATATAGTTTTCTTATTTTCAATTTATTTTAATTGAAATAATTCTTTTAGACTTCTTTCGACATAGATTGTTAGGAAAACCTCTGTTGTATATACATGAAAATAAACCTATGTAAGATACACTGGTTTTGGAGGTCCTCAGTCTTTTCTAACTCTGACTTTTCTCAATGACTTCTCTACTTGGACATTGATGCTCATGTATTTGCAAGTTATATTGTCTTCTGAGCCATGAAGAGAATTGATGAGTCAGCATTCCTTAAAAGGGTGCTCTAGTATTGCCTCCATGAGTTTTTTGGGTTTAGCTTATCGGGTTTTGGGTTTTTTGTTTTGAAACTGCTGTGACTCACTCTTGAAATTAACTTAAGGATGATTGCTACAATAGTAACTGTTGTTATTTTGTGATCTCAGAGGTGTAAAATATGGTGAGACAAATTCATTTTGGTTGTCTGTGAGTATATGGAAATAGGAAATGAATCTGTAGTCAGGGGTTAGAGAGTGGCATAAAACCAGGAGTCCAGCAAATATAGCAAAAGACTGGAGGTCATTCTTTGGATAGTTGTGGGATTGGAGATGACTTTTATGCACTCTCTGGGGCTGATACAGTGGTGGAAATGGGAGAGTAAACTAAAAATGAATAATAACCCAGGACAAGGTCTACCCCATTATTTAAAGATTGGACCTGCACAGTTACAATATAATTACTCACAAAACAATCTGTACAATACCGTTTAGAGGTGACAGCTGTAAAATAGACATCAGGCATCCTGAGTGCAAATCGCACTTTTGTCGTTAACTTGTGAGACTTGACTTAGGTGATTGTTATTTTCCTCATCTGAAAAGAAAGGATCCTACTTGCTTCTCTTTCCTCACTCTAAGGATTACTATTGGCTTCCATAGACAGTTATTTAATAGCTGCTACATACAAGATAACCAGGTAGGTCTACCCGTATCTGGCTTTAAACATGAACCTACAGCAGAGGGTCCTCATATTACACATAAGGAACCTGACACTTAAGTCTGTTGAGTCACCAGGACTAGTTCAACTCACTACTAAACAGCAGAGATGGGATTAAATATAGACCTATTGATTCAATCTAGTTTTCTTTTGTTATATCATGTAAGAAAAATTGGGAGATGCAAGAGGGAGGAGATATGAGGATATATGTATATGTATAGCTGATTCACTTTGTTATAAAGCAGAAACTAACACACCATTGTAAAGCAATTATATTCCAAAAAATATGTTAAAATAAAAAGAATGAAATTATAACACGAATGGTATGTAATGAAATAAACGAATGGTATGTAATGAAACTTAAAAGCTTTTGCACAGAGAAGGAAACCATAAACAAGATGAAAAGACAACCCTCAGAATGCAAGAAAATATTTGCAAACAAAGCAAATGACAACGCATTAATCTCCAAAATGTACAAGCAGCTCATGCAGCTTAATACCGGAAAAACAAACAAGCCAATCCAAAACTGGGCAGAAGACCTAAATAGACATTTCTCCAAAGAGGATACACAGATTGCCAACAAACACAAGAAAGGATGCTCAACATCACTAATCATTAGAGAAATACAAATCAAAACTACAATGAGATATCATCTCACACCAGTCAGAATGGCCATCATCAAAATATCTACGAACAATGAATGCTGGAGAGGGTGTGGAGAAAAGGGAGCCCTCTTGCACTGTCAGTGGGAATGTAAATTGATACAGCCACTATGGAGAACAGTATGGAGGTTCCTCAAAAATCTCAAAATAGAACTACCATATGACCCAGCAATCCCACTACTGGGCATATACCCTGAGAAAACGATAATTGAAAAAGGATCATGTACCACAATATTCACTGCAACTCTATTTAAAATATCTAGGACATGGAAGCAACCTAAGTGCCCATTGACAGATGAATGGATAAAGAAGATGTGACACATATATACAGTGGAATATTAGCCATAAAAAGAAATGAAATTGAGTTATTTGTATTGAGGTGGATGGACCTAGAGACTGTCAAACAGAGTGAAGTAAGTCAGAAAGAGAAAAACAAATACCATATGCTAACACATATATATGGAATCTAAAGAAAAAAAAAACCTAGGGTCAGGACAGGAATAAAGACGCATATGTAGAGAATGGACTTGAGGACACAGGGAGGGGAAAGGGTAAGCTGGAACGAAGTGGGAGATTGACATGGACCTATATACACTACCAAATGTAAAATAGGTAGCTAGGGGGAAGCAGCCGCATAGTACAGGGAGATCAGCTCGGTGCTTTGTGTCAACTTAGAGGGGTGGGATAAGGAGGGTGGGAGGGAAGTGCAAGAAGGAGGAGATATGGGGATGTATGTATATGTATAGCTGATTCACTTTCTTGTACAGCAGAAAATAACACACCATTGTAAAGAAATTATACTCCAATAAAGATGTTAAAAAGAAAAGAATAATTGGGAGAGCTTAACACAAAATAAAGGGCTATAGGGGAATAGTGTGTTAATGATATAGTCACTTTGTATATGGAAAATTTCGATGTCAAATATTTTGATTAAAGTCTTGCTTCTTTTCTTGATGAGGAGATGCACAAATGCTGTTTACTGAAGAATCTTATTCTGTGCCCTTAGAGTTTTTTTCTGTGTCTCCCTCACCTCTACCACCATCACTACCAAACTCGAAGTTGATTGTTTTCTGAGAAACTGGGACTAAATAGGAATCAGATTGCAAGTCAGTCCCAACAACGCCATATTTAACAACACCTACAAGATAAAAGTTACATACTCAAAGTAATCCAGAGTGCATAAATGAATATTCACAGAGCTCTTATCACAAGCTTGGCATTGTGTTCTGTGATTTTATATTTGTCAGTTCATAAAATTCTTGCTATCCTGCTGATTAGAAAACTGAAGCTTTGGCAATGTTACCCAGTTTATCCAAATTCATATAGATAGGTCTTCTGATTCACTGCTTATCCCATTCTAGCCATGAGATTCTTTTCAAGGGCAGTAGAAATCAGGACCAGTCAAATTCAAATTCCTGTGGTAACACTATAAGTACCTGTGTTTCTGTTGCCAGGGGATTTTTAAAAAGGGAGTGCACAGGAATTACAAGATGGCAGATCAGGGAGCAAACTTTCTCTTCTGGCTGCACTGCATGGCATGGGAGATCTTAGTTCCCCAACCAGGAATCTAACACTTGTCCCCTGAAGTAGAAGTGTGGAGTCTTTTTTTATTTTTTTACATCTTTATTGGAGTATAAATGTTTTAAAATGGTGTGCTAGTTTCTGCTTTATAACAAAGTGAATCAGCTATGTATATATACATATATCTCTATATCTCTTCCCTCTTGCATCTCTCTCCTTCCCACTCTCGCTATCCCACCCCTCTAGGTGTTCACAAAGCACTGAGCTGAACTCCCTGTGCTATGTGGCTCCACCCCACTAGCTATATGTGTTAGCATACTGTATTAGTTTTTCTCTTTCTGACTTACTTCACTCTGCATGACAGACACTAAGTCCATACACTGCACTACATATAACTCAATTTCATTTCTTTCTGTGGCTGAGTAATATTGCATTGTATATATGTGTCACAATTCTATATGCATTCATCTGTTATGGACACTTAGGTTGCTTCCATGTCCTGGCTATTGTAAATAGAGCTGCAATGAACATTGTGGTACATGACTCTTTGAATTATGGTTTTCTCAGGGTATATGCCCAGTAGTGGGATTCCTGGGTCTTATGGTAGTTCTATGTTTAGTTTCTTAAGGAAACTCCATACTGTTCTCCATAGTGGCTGTATCAATTTACATTCCCACCAACATTGTAAGAGGGTTCCCTTTTCTTCACACACTCTCCAGCATTTATTGTTTATAGATCTTTTGATGATGGCCATTCTGACTGGTGTGAGGTGATATCTCATTTTGGTTTTATTTTCATTTCTCTAATGATTAATGATGTTGAGCATCCTTTCATGTGTTTGTTGGCAATCTGTATATCTTATTTGGAGAAATGTCTATTTAGGTCTTCTGCCTATTATTGGATTGTTTTTCTTGTTTGTTTTTTTTAATTGAGCTGCATGAGCTGCTTATATATTTTGGAGATTAATCCTTTGTCAGTTGCTTCATTTGCAAATATTTTCTCCCATTTTGAGGGTTGTCTTTTCATCTTGTTTATGGTTTCCATTGCTGTGCAGAGCTTTTAAGTTTATTAGGTCCCATTTGTTTATTTTAGTTTTCATTTCTATTTCTCTAGAAGGGGGTTTAAAAAGGATTTTGCTGTGATTTATGTCATAGAGTGTTCTGTTTATGTTTCCTCTAAGAGTTTTAGAGTGTCTGGCCTTACATTTAGGTCTTTAATCCATTATGAGTTCTTTCTGTATATAGTGTTAGTAAGTGTTCTAATTTCATTCTTTTACATGTAACTATCCAGTTTTCACAGCATCATTTATTGAAGAGGCTGTATTTTTTCCATTGTATATTCTTGCCTCCTTTATCAAAAATAAGGTAACCATATGTAAGTGGGTTAATCTCTAGCCTTTCTATCCTGTTCCATTGATCTGTATTTCTGGTTTTGTGCAAGTACCATAATGTCTTGATTACTGTAGCTTTGTAGTATAGTCTGAAGTCATGGAGGCTGATTCCTTCAGCTCTGCTTTTCTTTCTAAAGATTTATTTGACTACTCAGAGTCTTCTGTGTTTCCATACAAATTGTGAAATTTTTTGTTATAGTTCTGTGAAAAATGACAGTGATAGTTTGATAGGGATTGCATTGTATCTGCAGATTGCTTTGAGTAGTACAGTCATTTTCACAATGTTGATTCTTCCAATCCAAGAATGTGGTATATGTCTCCATATGTTTGTATCATACTTAATTTCTTTCATCAGTGTCTTATAGTTTTCTGCATACAGGTCTTTTGTCTCCTTAGGTAGGTTTATTCCTAGGTATTTTATTCTTTTTGTTGCAGTGGTAAATGGCAGTTTTCCTTAAAGAAACTTTCAGATTTTTAATCATTATTGTATAGGAATGCAAGAGATTTATGTGCATTAATTTTGTATCCTATCACTTTACCAAATTCATTGATTAGCTCTAGGAGTTTTCTCATAGTGTCTTTAGGATTCGCTACGTATAGTATCATCTGCAAATAATGACAGCTTTAATTCTTCTTTTCTGTTTTGGATTCCTTTTATTTCTTTTTCTTCTCTGATTGCTGTGGCTAAAACTTTCACAACAAAGTTGAACAATAGTGGTGAGAGTGGATAACCTTGTCTTTTGTCTGATCTTACTGGAAACAATTTCAGTTTTTCACCATTGAGGCCGATGTTAGCTGTGGGTTTGTTGTATATGGCCTTCATTATGTTGAGGTAAGTTCCCTCTATGCCTACTTTCTGGAGGTTTTCTTTTCATAAATCGATGTTGAGTTTTGCCAAAAGCTTTCTCTGCATCTATTGACATGATTATATGGTTTTTCTCCTTCAGTTTGTTACTATGGTGTATCACATTGATTTGCGTATATTGAAGAATACTTGCATCCCTGGGATAAACCCCACTTGATCATGGTGCACGGTACTTTCAATGTGCTGTTGGATTCTGTCTGCTAATATTTTGTTGAGGATATTTGCATCTATGTTCATCAGTTATATTGGCCTGTAGTTTTCTTTCTTTGTGACATCTTTGTCTGGTTTTGGTATTAGGGTGATGGTGGACTTGTATAATGAGTTTGGGAGTATTCCTCTCTCTGCTATATTTTAGAAGAGTTTGAGAAGGATAGGTGTGAGCTCTCCTCTAAATGTCCAAAATAATTCGCCTGTGAAGCCTTCTGCTCCTGGGCTTTAGCTTGTTAGAATATTTTAAATCACAGTTTCAATTTCAGTGCTTGTGATTGGTCTCTTTATATTTCTGTTTCTTCCTGGTTCAGTCTCAGAAGGTTGTGCTTTTCTAAGAGTTTGTCCATTTCTTCCAGGTTCTCCATTTTACTGGCATAGAGTTGCTTGTAGTAATATCTCATGATCGTTAGTACTTCTGCAGTGTCAGTTTTTACTTCTCCTTTTTTGTTTCTATTTCTATTGATTTGAGTCTTCTCCCTATTTTGTTTGATGAGTCTGCCTAATGGTTTATCAATTCTGTTTATCTTCTCAAAGAACCAGCTTTTAATTTTTTTGATCTTTGCTATTGTTTCCTTCATTTCTTTTTCATTTATTTGTGATCTGATCTTTATGATTTCTTTCCTTCTGCCTACTTTGTGTTTTTTTGTTTTGTTTTGTTTTTCTTTCTCTAATTGCTTTAGGTGTAACTTTAGGTTGTTTATTTGAGATGTTTCTTCTTTCTTAAGTTAGCTTTGTATTGCTATAACTTTCATCTTTAAACTGATTTTGCTGTATCCAATAGGTTTTTGTCATCAGGATTTCATTGTCCTTTGGTTTTAGGTATTTTTTGATTTCCTCTTTGATTTCTTCAGTGATATTTTGGTTATTGAGTAGTGAATTATTTAGCCTCCATATGTTTGTATGTTTTACAGATTTTTTCCTGTAATTGATATCTAGTCTCATAGCATTGTGGTCGGAAAAGGTACTTGATACAATTTCAATTTTCTTAAACTTACCAAGGCTTGATTTGTGACCCAAGATATGATCTATCCTGGAGAATGTTCCATTAGCAGTTGAGAAGAAAGTGTGTTCTGTTGTTTTTGGATGGAATGTCCTATAAATATCAATTAAGTCCATCTTGTTTAATGTATCATTTAAAGCTTGTGTTTCCTTATTTATTTTCATTTTGGATGATCTGTCCATAGGTGAAAATGTGGTGTTAAAGTCCTCCGCTATGAGTGCATTACTGTCGATTTCCCCTTTTATGTCTGCTAGCATTTGCCTTATGTATTGAAGTGCTCCTATGCTGGGTGCATAAATATTTACAATTGTTATATCTTCTTCTTGAATTGATTCCCTTGATCATTATGTAGTGTCCTTCTTTGTCTCTTGTAATAGTCTTTGGTTTAAAGTCTATTTTGTCTCATATGAGAATTGCTACTCCAGCCTTCTTTTGATTTTCATTTGCATGGAATATCTTTTTCCATCCCCTCACTTTCAGTCTGTATGTGTCCCTAGGTGTGAAGTGGGTGTCTTGTGGACTGCATATATACGGATCTGATTTTTGTATCCATACAGCCAATCTATGTCTTTTGGTTGGAGTGTTTAATCCATTTACATTTCAGATAATTATCGATATGTATGTTCCTATTACCATTTTTCTTAATTGTTGTGGGTTTGTTTTTGTAGGTCTTTTCCTTTTCTTGTGTTTTCTGCCTAAAGGAATTCCTTTAGCATTTGTTGTAAAACTGGTTTGGTGGTGCTGAATTCTCTTAGCTTTTGCTTATCTGTTAAGGTTTTAAATTCTCTTTCGAATCTGAGTGAGATCCTTGCTGTGTAGAGTAATCTTGGTTGCAGTTTTTGCCCTTTCATCACTTTAAGTATGTCTTGCCACTCCCTTGTGGTTTGCAGAGTTTCTGCTGAAACATCAGCCATTAAACTTATGGGGATTCCCTTGTATGTTATTTGTTGTTTTTCCATAGCTGCTTTCAATATTTTTTCTTTTAATTTTTTAATTAAAAAATTAATTTTTTTAATTAAAAAATTTTAAATTTTTGATAGTTTGATTAATATGTGTCTGGGCGTGTTTCTCCTTGGATTTATCCTGTATGGAACTCTCTGTGCTTCCTGGTGTTGATTGACTATTTATTCCCATATTAGGGAAGCTTTCAACTATAATCTCTTTAAATATTTTCTCAGTACCCTTCTTTCTCTCTTCTTCTTCTGGGATTCTTATAGTTTGAATGTTGCTATGTTTAATGTTGTCCCAGATGTCTCTGAGACTGCCCTCAATTCTTTGCATTCTTTTTTCTTTATTTACGTCTGCAGTAATTATTTCCACTATTTTATCTTCCAGGTAACTTATTCGTTCTTCTGCCTTAGTTTTTCTGCTATTGATTCCTTCTAGAGAATTTGAAATTTCATTTATTGTGTTGTTTGTCATTGTTTCCTTGCTCTTTATTTCTTTTAGGTCCTTGTTAAACGTTTCTTTTATTTTCTCCATTCTATTTCCAAGGTTTTTTATCATCTTTAATATCATTACTCTGAATTCTTTTTTAATGTAGACTGCCTATTGCCTCTTCATTTGTTTCTTCTGGTGGTTTTTACCTTGCTCCATCATCTGCTGTGTGTTTCTCTGTCTTCTAATTTTGCTTACCTTACTGTGTTTGGTGTTTCCTTTTTGCCAGCTGCAGGTTCGTAGTTCCCATTGTTTTCAGTGTCTGCCTGCAGTGGCTAAGGTTGGTTCAGTGGGTTGTGTAGGCTTCCTGGTTGAGGGCATTAGTGCCTGTGATCTGGTGGTTGTGTCTGCGTCTTTTTTCTCTGGTGGGCAGGTCTGCATCCGGTTGTGTGTTCTGGGGTGTCTGTGACCTTATTATGATTTTAGGCAGCCTCTCTGCTAATAGGTGGTGTTTTCCTGTCTTGCTAGTTGTTGGTCACAGGTTGTCCAGCACTGTAGCTTGCTGGTTGTTGCATGGAGATGGGTCTTGGTATTGAGTTGGAGATCTATTGGAAATTTTTGCTGTTTGTTATTATGTGGAGCTGGGAGGTCTCTGGTGGACGAAGGTCCTGAACGCGGCACTCCCACCTCAGAGGCATAGCCCTGATGACCAGCCAGAGCACCAACACTCTGTCATCCACATGGCTCAGAATAAAAGGGAGAAAAAAAAGAAAGAAAGAGAAAATAAAATAAAGTTCTTAAAATAAAAAATAATTATTAAAAATAAAATATTTAAAAAAGTAATAAAAAAAATGAAAGAAAGAAGAGAGCAACCAAAGTGAAAAACAAGTCCACCAATGATAACAAGCACTAAAAACTATACTAAAAGAATGAAAAAACGAACAGACAAAACCCTAGGACAAATGATAAAAGCAAAGCTATACAGACAAAATCACACACAGAAGCAGACACATACACACTGAGAAAAAGAAAAAATCTATATATATCATTGTTCCCAATGTCATCACCTCAGTTTGGGTTGATTTGTTGTCTATTCAGGTATTCCACAGATGCAGGGTACATCAGCTTGATTGTGGAGATTTAATCTGCTGCTCCTGAGGCTGCTGGAAGAAATTTCCCTTTCTCTGCTTTGTTCGCAGAGCTCCTGAGGTTCAGTTTTTGATTTGGCCCTGCCTCTGCATGTAGGTCGCCTGAGGGCATCTGTTCCCCACCCAGACAGGATGGTGTAAAAGGAGCAGCTGATTTGGGGTCTCTGGTTCACTTAGGCCGGGGGGAGGGAGGGGTACAGTATGTGGGGTGAGTCTGCGGCTGCAGAGGCCAGCTTAACTTTGCAACAGCCTGAGGCACACTGTGTGTTCTCCTGGAAAAGTTGTCCGTAGATCATGGGACCCTGGAAGTGGCAGGCTGCACAGTCTTCCAGGAGGGGAGGTGTGGATAGTGACCTGTTCTTGTACACAGGCTTCTTGGTTGCTGCAGCAGCAGCCTTAGCATCTCATGCCCATCCCTGGAGTCCGCGCTGATAGCCACGGCTTGTGTAGGTCTGTGGAGCTCATTTAGGTGGTGCTCTGAATCCCCTTTCCTCGCACAATGTGAAACAAAGAGGCAAGAAAACGTCTCTTTCCTCTTCAGCAGTTCCAGACCTTTTCCCGGATTCCCTCCCTGCTAGCTGTGGTGCACTAGCCCCATTCAGGCTGTGTTCACGCCGCCAACCCCAGTCTTCTCCCTGGGATCTGACTGAAGCCAGAACCTCAGCTCCCAGGCCCCACCCGCCCCGGAGTGAGCAGGCAAGTCTTTCTGGCTGGTGAGTGCTGGCCGGCACCAATCCTCAGTGTGGGAATCTCTCTGCTTTTCCCTCCGCATCCTTGTCTCTGCGCTCTTCTCCATGGCTCCAAAGCTTTCCCCCTCCACCACCTGCAGTTTCCACCCATGAAGGAGCTTCCTAGTGTGTGGAAATTTTTCCTCTTTCACAGTTCCCTCCCACTGGTGCAGGTCCCATCCTTATTCTTTTGTCTCTGTTTTTTCTTTTTTCTTTTGCCTTACCCAGGTATGTGGAGAGTTTCTTGCCTTTTAGGAGGTCTGAATTCTTCTTCCAGAGTTCAGTAGGTATTCTGTAGGAGTAGTTCCTCATGTAGATGTATTTCTGATGTATTTTGGGGAGGAAGGTGACCTCCACTTCTTATTCTTTCACCATCTTGAAGCTCCTTCAAAGTGTGGAGTCTTAACCACTGGACTGCCTAGGAAGTCCCAGACAATTTTTTTATTTTCACTGTAATGAATTTTACTTGCTTCTAATGATAGCCTTAGGGCTGAATAATATTTATCCAAGACTAACTTCTGCCTCCAACTCCAACTCCAATTACATTTGTTTGTAATGCAAATCTTCCTTCTCTGCCTTTATTTATTTATTTATTTATAACATCTTTATTGGAGTATAATTGCTTTGCAGTGGACATATACACCCTACCAAATGTAAAACTGACAGTTAGTGGGAAGCAGCTGTGTAGCACAGGGGGATCAGCTCGGTGCTTTGTGACCACCTAGAGGGTTGGGATAGAGAGGGTGAGAGGAAGGGAGATGCAAGAGGGAAGAGATATGGGGATATATGTATATGTATAGCTGATTCACTTTGTTATAAAGCAGAAATTAACACATCCAGAGACTTTGTAATCTCCTGAATACTTTACTTGTAAAGAATACTAGCTCTGTTGTTTGTTTGTTTGTTTTTCTGGTTGATTATCTTCTCCAGGAGACAGGCTTCTGAGTAAAGTTTTTAAAAACAAAACAAACAACAAGCACATCTGCACAGACACAAACTCAGTTTTAAGGATTGTGGGAGAAGAAACTGGGGTGCTAAGGCTAGTCTCCTTTTAAACTATTCATTGATGACTAGTCAGACAGTTCTCATCCTATTTACATACAGCCTCCTTTCCATTTTGTGTGGCTTCTCCAGTTCTAGAGAAAGCTGTTCATCCATGCAAAGCTACTACCCTATGCAGACCAGTCTCTTTGAACAGTTGCTGAGATCACTCACCAAATCTCCCAGAGGATAAATGGATGCTTGGGTGAAATGTCAACACCCTGACTGTTTTATTAAGCCTGACTATATTGACAGCAGTGGTCTAGGTCATTTGAAGAGTACAATGATCATGCAGTCCCTCATCTTTGACATTGGATAGTTTTATATCTACACAGGGAGAATAGATAACGCATGTGAAACCTAATGCAATGCATGTCTAGGCTCTAGTGTTGGCTTGGAAGCTGAAGGATGAAGAAAGACAAAATGAACATGAACAGAAAGAGAAAAATGAATTCCTGAAAGAAGTGAGAATTGATCTGGATTCTCAGATTCTTGTTTTCAATTGTTATTTCCATTGGAAAACTTACTTATAAAAAGAGACCTCAAAGTTAAATGACCTGTATCTGGTAACCTCCCCAATCATATTAGGATCCCCTAACTTCTCTGAGTTTTCCACATTTTTCCCATTCTGCTTTCCTTCCTAATGCATGACTTCTTCTCTCCTTCCACTACTCCCTGGTTTCTTATACTTCCCCCCACCCCACACCTCCAAGGCCTTTGACACATATTCCCTATATCTTGTCTTTTTCATGACGGCTTTGTCTCCTTTAATCATATTTCTCTTCTTCTCTGATGTTGCATTGCCAGTTGTGAACTAAAGAATGTACCAATGAATTCAAGGGGGAAAATCCTGGGAATCTAATGTTTGGGTTGCCAAACATCCAAGAATTTTATGGATCCTCTGCCCAAATTGTGTAAGGGGAACATCTGACTTAGAAGGGCAATGCCTTCAGAACTGAAGTATAAAAATGGATATATACAAAGGATTAAATTGTTATTAGCTAATCTCAACTTTCACCTTGGGCTCATGCTCAGTTATTTTAAGGAGGGAAGAAAAGAATCCCTTGCATATTGATTATGTAGTATGTACCAAGACTTGTCCTGGGCACTTTCAAACATTTAATTCTCCCAAGAGCCATCAAGGTGGATATTGGTATCACCCAATTATAGACTGGGAAACTGAAACTCTGAGAGTTTAACCCTATCATCCAAGGTCATGCAGCTGATAACAGCAGAGACTAGATTCTGTCTCTCTGCCACTGTTTCTAATAGCGACTTGATTTCTCCCTCCTTTCCTGCAAGGACCACTGACACCAGACTCTCAGTAAAAATAGCAGCCTTAAGAGTTGTTTCAGCCTTGTAGTAAAGCTTTGATGCCCCTTTGTGTTTTAAGGAAGGGCCCTGGGTGCTGTGCTGAGGAGAGGACAGCAATGGTCTCAGGCAGACCAGGAGGAGACAGAGCTGAGGGCTCGATCACACAAGTGTGGGTTGGAAAATACAGGAAGTTGACAGGTCAGGGGCTACTTTCCAGGGAAGTCAGCAAGGCAGATAGATATCAAAAGCCCAAACAGTCAGGGTCCAGAGACTCAGTGATCACAGAGGCAGGGACAATGGTTCTATTGAAGGAGAGACATGAAGGCAAGCAAAGATCCTAGAACAGGCACTTCTTTTGTTGCCTGCTGAGTATGAGCAGCTTCGTATCCTAGGCATTAAAGAAAGTTAGAAGGATCTCAGATACACGCAGGAAAACGGTGCCTCTTCTGGAGCATAAAACAGAGATGTGGAAATTGTTTGACTATGGTTAGTGCTGCAAAGGAGCTAAGTTTTATATTGGTTGATGCAGACAGGACTGGGTTTAAGACATGAATAAGTGTACCTTTTGCATTGCTTACACTTCATTATGTGTCTACAGAAATCTCAAGAGACAGTGATGTTTTATGACCTCCAACTTCATTATTTTATGCCCCCTCCCTTCACTTATGGCCTAGCATTAAGTATTATCCACTTACTCTTATACTGCCTTCCAACCTCTATCAAAACCTGCTCTTTGATTACATTTAGTGGAGAGTGTCTATGGGAGCACATAGGGCACATTTCTTTCATAGGGGCACTGACTTTACTCAGATGGAAGCCAGGGGAATTTCACTTAGAAAGACTCTGAGCAAAGACTGAGATGAGGCAGGACCCTCTGGATCTCCTAATCTACAAGGAAGTGAGCAAGCATGTGGCTATTTCACCCACACATAAGGTCAGCCCTGACAGCAGTAGGTTGTTTTTTTTTTTTGTTTTTTTTGTTTTTATGTGTCCTGGAACCATTTTCTCAGAGTGACATTGACATATGCCCCCATAAATAAATTAGCAACCCCATCTCAGCTGACACATTTGGCAGAAACAAGAAGTTCATGTGCCAGTATGTGGGTTAATTTCCGTGCCCGTTCCACTGAGATAGATCAAGTGTATCACTGTGTGTTCATATCACTGGGAAGCAGAAAGCTTTTCTTTTCTTATTCTTGATTTTCACGGAAATATATTTTGACTTATCTTTATAAAAGATGTATGTGAGAAGTTATTAAGCCAACAGAAAAGTGATAGAAAGACAGGAGGATAGGTATGTCAGAAATAGATTTTTACAATTTACAAAAATAGAAATGGGGACTTCCCACAGCTTATCCCTCCAAATTCTCACTGTGCAAGGTGGATATTTATGTTCTTTATATTGTAAAGCTACCTCTGCTAAATCTCCATGTAGAATAAAGACATGGAAAAAAAGCAAAGAATTTCTATTCTTTTCTACCTCGTTTCCTCTGAAAGAGTAGTGACTGCTCAAAAATGTCTTTATGCCCTTCCCTATAACCCAATCAACAAAGTTTGGAGTCTTGTATGTGCTGGTCCCAGTATTAGGAATTCTTTGGGATAAGAAAAAAAAATAAATGGACAAAATCCCTGTTACATATAGTTAACTGGGAGAAGCAATTACTGAAATAAATACAACATGTTTATCCAATAAGTATTGATTGAACATGTGAAATGTGCAAGGCCCCATGTTGGAAGCAGCCTAACTCATGCCCATCCTGCATATAGCAGGGCTCCTCATCTAGATAACAGAATTTTTATCACAAATGTTAGCTCAGTCCATCCAGTCAAGATATTTACAACAATACATAGAGTGTTTTGCCCATTCATTTACTAATTCATTTACATATTTTCCGTTCACTTACTATACATCATTGACTCTTTTAAATGTTGGGATTATGAGAGTGAACAAGATAGATGAAGCTCCTGCCCTCATGGAGCACACAGTCTAAAGATTCTCAGTTTTTTTTTTCTTTCTTTATTTTTTAATTGAAATATAGTTGATTTATAATGTTGTGTTAGTTTCAGGTGTACAGCAAAGTGATTCAGTTCTACATATATATAAATCTATTCTTTTTCAGATTCTTGTCCATTATAAGTTATTATAAGATATTGAGTATAGTTCCCTGTGTTATATAGTAAGTGTATATGTTATATACAGTATTTTATATACAGTAGTGTGTATATGTTAATGCCAAACTCCTAATTTAACCGTCTGCCTCACCTTTCCCCTTTGGTAACCATATGTTTTTCTTTTATGTCTGAGTTTCTTTCTGTTTCATAAATAAATTCATTTGTATCATTTTCTTAGATTTCACATATTAACAATGTCATATGATATTTGTCTTTCTCTGTCTGACTTAATTCACTTAGTATGATAATCCATCCATGTTGCTGCAGATGCCATTATTTCATTCCTTTTTATGTCTGAGTAATATATATGTATATATACCACATCTTCTTTATCCATTCAGAGACCCTCAGTTTTTTATGAAGGCAACACAAAGTTCATCTGAGAGAGATAGCACCTATCCAATGTAATGAGAATAGTGCTATTCTTCCTGATGAGTGTTGGCATCCTCCTTGATGAGGAATTAGAACGGCTTCTAAATAATTTATCCCTTGAGCATAGTCAATGCAACATCTCTGTGCCTATGTTTTCAGGTGCAAAATGAGTCATAGATATTCAAGAACTGCCTTGAACAATGTGAAAGTCACTAGCCTCATGTGGTTATTAAAAGTAAGTTAAATTGCATTCATACTAAATATAATTTAAAATTTACCTTCTCAGTCAAACTAGCCCATTTCAAATACTCATATCCATCTGTGGCTAATGGCTACCATGTTGAACAGTGTATAACAGAACGTTTTCACCACCACAGAAAGTTCTCTTGGACAGCACTGCTTTAGAAGATAACTTCTGGTGTTAATACCTATGATGTTTATTTGTCTTTGGGGTGTTTGGCTGCAGAATTCAACATGTAGCTCCCTGCTATGAAATTCTACATCACCTTCGTACACATAAATTACATGGCATTATTATGCAAACTCTTGTAAATGTTTATGCTTACTTGCACAGTACTCCTCCTTTATTTGTGGCTTTGCTGTCTGTGGTTTCATTTACCTGTGTTCTGAAAATATTAAATAAAAAAGTCCAAAAAAACCCACAATTCATAAGTTTTAAATTGCACACTGCTCTGTGTAGTGTGATGAAATCTCACACGGTCCCACTCTGTCCTATCCTGGAGATGAATCATCCATTGTCTAGCATATCCTCCCGTTGGTCAGTTAGTAGCCCTCTCGGTCAGATCAGCTGTCATGGTATTGCAGTGCTTGTGTCCAAGTAATCCTTATTTTACTTATAATGGTCCCAAAGTGCAAAAGTAGTGATGCTGGCATTTCGGATCTGCCAAAGAGAAGCCTCAAAGTGCTCCAAGTGAAAAGGCGGAAGTTTCCGAATTAACATGGAAAGATAAAAATCATATGCTGAGGTTGCTAAGATCTATGGTAAGAATGAATCTTCTAGCCGTGAAATTGTAAAGAAGAAAAAGGAAATTGACGCTAGTTTAGCTGTGGACCTCAAACTGCAAAAGTGGCCACAGTGTGTGATAAGTGCTTAGTTAGAATGGAAAAGACATTTAATCTGTATAATGAGATATTTGGACAGAAAGAGAGAGTGAGACTACATTCACATAATGTTTAATACAGTATATTGTTAAAATAGTTATATTTTATTATTAGTTATTATTATTAATATCTTACAGTGCCTAATTTACAAATTAAACTTTTATCATAAGTATACAGGAAAATAGTAGTATATATAGGTTTAGGTACTATCTGTGGTTTCAGGCACCCCCTGGGTTTCTTGAAACATATTCCCCATGGATAAGGGGGGATTACTGTATATGCCTTTACTCCCTACTACACTGGAAGCTCTTAAGGGCAGTGATCATGCCATATTCCTCTGCATTCTAAATGCTTAGTACCGTGTCCGGCAGACGGTAAGACCTCAATCAATATTTGATGAGGAGCATAATTTCTGATATTCAATTGCACCTTAACAGACTCTGAGCTCTGCCTCTAAGCAGCAGAGGGTACCCTTTACTACAGAGAAGCCCCGAGGGACAGATCACGAGTTTGGACTTCTCCACACTGAGTTTGATCTCAAAGGCTATTTCTGTACATCAAGCCATCTGGAGATAGCGTGGGTGCCAGGCATCATGCCTGTGTAGTGATGTATCTCATCCCTTGGTATTTAAATGCTGTCTTGGCATGGGGCACTGGTGTCCACAATCAGCCACAGGCATAAAATAAAAGTTCTGACTACTAGTCGTGGGCTGCAAACTTTATTTCCTTGGTTGAACTTAGTTACCTCCTGGGTCTAAACACACATCCACTTCTACAGCTGTGAGGATTCTCATTCTGGGTCTCTAAGAATACAATTACAAAAGCTTTATAATAATGAGAAGGAATTAGAGTTCTACAGGATGGGTCATATCCAAATTCAGTCTATAAGAAACTAAAAAAATGACATCTGTTCTGGAAGATCACATCTGCTCTGGAAGATGAATTATTTTAAGTAGCCTTCAGCATTACTCAGTTGCATCAAGATCCAGCTGCCAAGAAAAAAAAAAATTTAGTCACTTAATGTTTCGTGTGATAAAATAGTCTTCTTCTTGTCATTGCTTCCTCCGTTACTGAGGTCCATTTTCTCAGTCCCCTTGTCTGCTTGTATTTGCATCAAAAGAACCTGTACCATTTTGCCCACAGTGCTGGCTTTGGACATTTGAAAGAGAAAATCTGAAAAAATAGGTCAGTATTTACAACACATCTTTTATTTCAAGTCTTCTTCCTTTCAATATATTGAGCAAGGTGACTCGTATTAACTATTTGAAAATATTCTGGAGACCCAAAAGCATAAGCAATTGTTGGAGATTCTATTGTGAAATAATGATAGAACCAGGACTAGAAACCAATGTGGGACTTGAAACAAGGTCAGAAAATAAATTACATGGTAATATTTCAGAGGTGCTGGAAAGGATATCTACTTTCCATATGTCCCTTTGCCTACTAATTAATTATCATGACTTTATTAAATACTAATAATGTATAGGAATATACAGGCAAATATGGAAAGTGTTAAAAGAAGTTCACTGGCCTCAGGATGTTTACAATTCCAATTTGGAGTAGTTCTGAAAACAATAACATATCAGAGTAATGTAAGTAACAAGAAAAATCAATATATATGCAATAAATGATAACTGAGCTCAGAGGAGGAAAAGAAACCTTCATGTAAGTGTTATCACAGGTGAATTATTATTGATTGGTAGGAATGAAATAAAAAGTAGAGATTAGTCTCTCATTCGAAGAGAAGGGGAAAGTAAGAAAAATCCATAGAGATTGGAAAGTCCAATGCTGATTTAGTCATTGAGGAACATGCAGAAATAAAACAGGAAAGGCAGGATGGATCCAGATTCTGAAGGTATTTGAATTGCTGGCTAAGAAATATTGTCTTTATCCTGCACAATTAAGAGGCACTTTTTCAAAGAATACTTTAATTCCAACGTGTCCTCCTGACCTTATAATATCATGTTTATTTGCATTCCTGTCTTTGTTTTTTGATGCTATTCACACCTTAATTCTCTTTCTCATATCAACTCTAATGAGTTTCAAAGCTCAGTCCAAATTGCACCTCTTCCAGGAAAGCTTCTTCAATTTATGCAGCAGTTATACATAAATTCCATAAACTTCCACTTACATGTTTGATTAGGTATGTTTCCATAATGTTATCTGTTATGCCTGTGTGAACACATAACTCTGTACATTTAAAAACACTGTTAAACTGTAAACTCCTTAAGGTCAAAGAACATCATTTATATCTCTGTTCTTTCAAAATACAGGCTGGAGCTCATAATAGAGAGAATTATGTTGACTTGAAGAAAAGCAGTTAGTAAGGAGGAGGCCTTGTGTTTATACTGGTAAACTTATTGAGATATAACACTAATAACTCTAAAAATATAAAACATAAAATAATCACTGTATAATTTCTCATTTCTGCTTTGGGAGTGATGGAGGCAATGGAATACATGGCAGATTATAACATGCTTTATTCCTAAAACTACTTTTACAAAGAAAGCTGAAAATTTTTTGAGACATTTTAAACCATTTTCTTAAGACACATAATCTAATTTTGTGAATTCAAAGAGTTTTTAAAATAATTATCAGCTTTGACAAAAAGTGCCTAAACTTTTGAAAAATTGACTGTTTTTTCAACATGTATTGAAATCCTACTATCTGGAGATGTTGGGCTAGACGCCATGCGTAGTAAGAGGATGCACTGCAAAGAGTTTAGAACGCCTTTGGAACCTGCAGAGTCTATGCTCTTGTTCCAACTTCCCCTTGTACATCATTCCTTTTAACCGGTTATTGCAGTATGTGAAATTTCCTGCCTGTCCTTCAAGACTACAGATGATCGGTGAGGTCAATGTCTTTTTCATTTTATCTGGGTTCTGGTACATAAGAAGTTGGTAACCAATAAAAGTTTGTTGAACTCAATTGTCATGCACCAGGATTTTTACCTCACATCCTTTCAATTAGTAACAGATAAGATAATTCAAATCTCATGCCAAAGATGAATTCTAGGTCCTCCAAGACTTAATTGCCCAAGACATTCACACAAATAAATTATAAAGATGGAAAGACCTGGGAACTAAAGAGCCAAATGTTGATACAACATTCTTTCTAAGGATTAGAGACATAATTAGAGTTAAACAAATTGAGAATTTTTCAAAGCATTATAATTTGGCAGTGAGAGTCTGGACTTTTCTTATTAGAGAGGAAATAGCTTTTTGAATACCACTATGTGAAAACAAGGAAACAGACATCCTTTGTTGCATGATTGATCCTGTATGTCTGCTCATAACACAGAGTAGAGACAGGAGTCTCTTAGTCCTATTTTTATTGTGAGAAATCAAGCCTCAGGGGATTCAGGGTGGGGTGTTGAAACTCAGTGACCAAATGAATTCAGTATATGTCTTGACTATTTAATTTTTAGCAGACCTCTTCCTCAGCTCATCCAACTGCAGACTGAAGGTTTTATTATCCCTCCAACATTTGGTTCCATTCTCTGACATTTTTCTTGTTGCCTGTGATTTTACAAAGCATCCAGTTTTCACAAGTGAAAACTGATTTTGTCCAAACAGATGCTTGTTTCTATATTTTGCATTCTGGAAAAAATATGGATATGATTTGCTTGGGGAGGGGGCTAGAGAGAGATGGGGAATGAAATCGCTGGTGGAGACACAGCTTGAGCTGAAATTAGAAGCCAAGTGAGAGCTGTAAGCAGGAGGAAGGGGGTCTCCAAAGAAAATTTGTTGTATAATAAAATACTCATTGAAAATATTCTGACAGGGAGCCCTAACAAAATTCTCACATATCTTTGGCTAGATAATAAAATGGCTTCTCTCTTAAGTTTGTGTGAGAATCTGTGGTAAGCCTGAATTGAACAAGTTATTCCAAATGAGTCAATCAAGTCCTCAATCAACTCCTCAATCAGCAATCATATCCTGAGCATCATTTTTCATCCTGATCACTTGTTAGGCTTGAATCAGGGGAATCAAGAGAAACACAAACAAACAAACAAAACAAATAAACACATCTTAGATGATGTCCAGGAGATGCACACTGTAGGGGTGGGAAATGGGGATAATATACATGCAAAAGGAGTGAGCCAGAGGAGACAGTACAGATCCATCCCAGCTACTATTTCTCTGAGGCACAGCTGCCTTGTTGTTCCATAGCTCAGTCTACTCTGACTTCTTAACATTGCTCAACATTGGAGAGAAGGCATAATACCTATTGTTCTACCTGCTCTGCAGGCACCAAAGGTGCTGAGGCAGTGTCCATTCTCCCCAAGTGACTTTGCTGGCTTGAGAAGTACCTCACTGTTCTTTGTGCTGAGCCAGCATATGGGAACTGTCTG
Source organism: Aethalodelphis obliquidens (assembly GCF_003676395.1). Classification (NCBI taxonomy): domain Eukaryota; kingdom Metazoa; phylum Chordata; class Mammalia; order Artiodactyla; family Delphinidae; genus Aethalodelphis; species Aethalodelphis obliquidens. The sequence continues at coordinate 15,962,679 of NW_020837976.1, forward strand.
TACCCCATCCTCAGCATCCTTAATCACTGAAGGTAAATTTCATATCCCCAACTAGGGTAGCTGGTACAAATTTTAGGGGCAGAAAATCTTCCTAGAGAAAAGCTTGATCTACTAAATCAAATACTGAAGATAGTAAGATCATCTTACCTTGTGAATGTGGTAAGAGCATCTCCTGGACAGCATCTCAACATTTTACTCCACCTACCACCCTTCTCCCCAGGCTAGGGTGTTGCTTAAAAGAGATTCTACCTTCTTACCAGACACAGGTTACCCACAACAGTGAGTTGTCATGTTTCTCCCATTCTCCTGCAGCACTGGAGTAGGATATCGTTACATGTACTGAAGGCATTCCATGACTGGTGCAGATTCAACACCACCAAGATGTGATTGGAATGGCTCCCTTCTAATCTGATTTGGCCTCTGATAACTGCTTCCACTTATACAACCTGAGCTCACTGCTGAGGACTTTGCATTTTACATCAAAAGTAATTATTACTTTTATAGTTCAATTAGCAATCATTATGTTTCTGTTTGCCTCGTTAAGATGACACCACTGAATTTAACAATAACACATTTATTCCAAAGCTACCAAGGGACAAGCACTTATAATGTAGCACTTTTTTTTCCTTGTGTTTTTTCTCCCTCTTTTATTATGCAGACAGGTCATATTCAATTTTAAAATGAGAATGATTCAAATTATGAATGTTAGACCTGTAAAAGGACTTGTAATCCTACAGAATTAATTTCTCAACTTAGAAATGAGGACACTGAGGTCCCAAATTAGTAATTAGCCCTAAATGATACCAGTCTGTAAAAGAATCAGCTTTCTAACTAATGTCTTTAGACACCAAGTTCAGTACTCATGTTTCCTTCTCTTTTTAAACTATGGATACAGAAAAGAGAAGGGAAAAAATTCCAGACTAAAGGAAAAAAAAGTGATCCCCTGTTTGTAGAGTAACTCCTGAGTGCAAGGTACTTTATACAACTTAATATCTTACGCTGGATACCAAGGCCCTAGTCTATACTCTGACACCAACTATCTATGTGACTTTGTGCCCTGGTTCTCCATGAACTTTGTTTTTCTCCCTTTTGTAATCAAGAGGGCTAGACTAGAGTATTTCAGAAATTCTTTGCACTATCATTCTGGAGCAAGAGTCAGCCATCTCTCAGTTCAAGCATCTAAGTACCCTTTGAATTTTCTTTTCATCTTGTTACTCCAAGTGGGGAGGGGGTCCTTTTGCTCTGCAGCAATATTGCTGTGTGTTCCTGGATTTAACCACAATTGGAAACCTCTCAAATAGTTTTTTTTTTTCTCTCTTTATTCCTGACACTGCTGGCATAGTCAGGAGGAAGAATGTGTCATGTCCCAGGCAATGAGCACCATGTGGGTTGGGTGTTCAGAGCTGGGTCCAGCACAGTGGAAGCCACTCTCTTCCTTTCGCTGCTCCATCTATGTGGGCAAAGGGCTCTCCAGCAATCTGACAGCCTGTTTCCATATTATCACTGATTTCCCCTCTCCAGCTTTATTAAGCATGTTAAGTAAGATGTTTTGCCATGTTCTTACAGAGTCTGTTGCATTGATTATTCACAATGCCATCTCCCCTCTTCCCATCCTGCTTAGTAACCTCCCTCCCAGCATTGATTTATTACCCACTATATTGTTCCCAGCACAGACCTTTTTATCATTGTCACATATGTGAGCCTGGTGATGAGATATACTCAGTAGTGGCTGGAGGGGCAGGAGGGAAGTGTGGGAAGCAAGCAAGGAGGAAGTTTGCAACTGATTGTGTCTTTTTCTAAAACTCGTCTCTGCTTATATATTGGAAGATGGCAAACATAATTCTCTTTGTCTCTTTATAATATATAATTAAATGGATTATTTGAAGAATAACATTTAAACTTCATAGGCAAGTTATACTAGGGACCCTGAAATAAGTTACAAAGGTAAAGGCAAACAGTTATTAAACATTTAGAATGCGCCCATCATGATGTTAAGTGCTTTATATGGATGATCTCATGTGATTCTGTCTCAAAACAACAAACAAATAAAAAGCAAAATACACCTTGTTACATAGATCCTGCTTTAATCCCATCCCTCTTTTTCATGTGAAGAAATTGAAGTACAAAGGGGTCTAATCATACAATTATAAAAGGGTAGGTCCAAGGTTTGATCCTTAGATCTTTCATAGTGATTATACAAATTCTGTTCCCAGATTCAAATATAATGATAGAATTTATTGTTAATGATCTGAGTGGATTTTCCATTTCTGTTTTTTTTTTTTTTTTAATAACTAGCTGAGGGCTTCCGGGAAGATGGCAGAAGAGTAAGACGCGGAGATCACCTTCCTCCCCACAGATACACCAGAAATACATCTACACGTAGAACAACTCCTACAGAACACCTACTGAACGCTGGCAGAAGACCTCAGACCTCCCAAAAGGCAAGAAACCCCCCATGAACCTGCATAGGGCTAAAGAAAAAAGAATAAACAGAGACAAAAGGATAGGGACGGGACTTGCACCAGTGGGAGGGAGCTGTGAAGGAGGAAATGTTTCCACACACTAGGAAGCCCCTTCGCGGGCGGAGACTGCGGGTGGCGGAGGGGGAAGTTTCGGAGCTGCGGAGGAGAGCACAGTAACAGGGTTGCCGGGGGCAAAGTGCAGAGGTTCCCGCACAGAGGATCGGTGCTGACCGGCACTCACCATCCCGAGAGGCTTGTCTGTTCCCCCCGCCAGGGCGGGCGGGGCTGGGAGCTGAGGCTCGGGCTTCGGTCGGAGGCAGGGAGAGGACTGGGGGTGGCGGCGTGAGCACAGCCTGCAAGGGGTTAGTGTGCCACAGCTGGCCGGGAGGGAGTCTGGGCAAAAGTCTGGACCAGCCGAAGAGGCAAGAGACTTTTTCTTCCCTCTTTGTTTCCTGGTGCGTGAGGAGAGGGAATTAAGAGCGCTGCTTAAAGGAGCTCCAGAGACGGGCGCGAGCCGCGGCTGAAAGCGCGGACCCAAGAGACAGGAATGAGACGCTAAGGATGCTGCTGCCACCACCAAGAAGCCTGTGTGCGAGCACAGGTCACTATCCACACCTCCCTTCTGGAGAGCCTGTGCAGCCCGCTACTGCCAGGGTCCCGGGAACCAGGGACAACTCCCCTGGGAGAGCGCATGGTGTGCCTCAGGCTGGTGCAACCTCACGTTGGCCTCTGCCGCCGCAGGCTTGCCCTGCACTCCGTGCCCCTCCCCCCCTCGGCCTGAGTGAGCCAGAGCCCCCGAATCAGCTGCTTTTTTAACCGCATCCTGTCTGAGTGAAGAACAGACGCCCTCTGGCGACCTACACGCAGAGGCGGGGCCAAATCCAAAGCTGAGCCCCTGGGAGCTGTGAGAACAAAGGGAAAGGGAAATCTCTCCCAGCAGCCTCAGAAGCAGTGGATTAAAGCTACACAATCAATTTGATGTACCCTGCATCTGCAAAATACATGAATAGACAATGAGTCATCCCAAATAAAGGAGGTGAACTTTGAGAGCAAGATTTGTGACTTTTTTCCCCTTTTCCTCTTTTTGTGAGTGTGTATGTGTATGATTCTGTGTGAGATTTTGTCTGTATAGCTTTGCTTCCACCATTTGTCCGAGGGTTCTATCTGTCCGTTTTTGTTTTTATTTTTTTCCTTAATAATTATTGTTTATTTTAATAACATTATTTTATTTTACTTTATCTTTGTTCTTTCTTTCCTTCCTCCTTTAGACAACAAATCATCACAAATTGAGGAGGTGGACTTTGAGAGCAAGATATATGACATTTTCCCCTTTTCCTGTTTTTGTGAGTGTGTATGTGTATGCTTCTATGTGAGATTTTGTCTGTATAGCTTTGCTTCCACCATTTGTCCTAGGGCTCTATCCGTTGATTTTTTTTTAAATTTTTTTTCTTTTTTATTCTCTTAATAACTATTTTTTCATTTTAATAACTTTATTATGCTTTATCTTGCTTCTTTCTTTTTTCCTTCCTTCTTTAATTCTTTCCTTCCTCCCTCCCTCCCTCCTTCCTTTCTTTCTTTCTTTGTTTCTACTTCTGCTAATTCTTTCTTTCTACTTTTTCTCCCTTTTATTCTGAGCCATGTGGATGAAAGGCTCTTGGTGTTGCAGCCAGGAGTCAGTGCTGCACCTCTGAGGTGGGAGAGCCAACTTCAGGACACTGGTCCACAAGAGACCTCCCAACTCCACATAATATCAAACGGTGAAAAGCTCCCAGAGATCTTCATCTCAACTCCAGCACCCATTAGCAGAGAGGCTGCCTAAAATCATAATAAGTCCACAGACACCCCAAAATACACCACCAGACGTGGACCTGCCCAGCAAAAAGACAAGATCCAGCCTCATCCACCAGAACACAGGCACTAGTCCCCTCCACCAGGGAGCCTACACAACGCACTGAACCAACCTTAGCCACTGGGGACAGACACCAAAAACAACGGGAACTACAAAACTTCAGCCTGCAAAAAGGAGACCACAAACACAGTAAGATAAGCAAAATGAGAAGACAGAAAAACACACAGCAGATGAAGGAGCAAGATAAAAACCCACCAGATGAAGAGGAAATAGGCAGTCTACCAGAAAAAGAATTCAGAATAATGATAGTAAAGATGATCCAAAATCTTGGAATAGAATATACAAAATGCAAGAAACATTTAACAAGGACCTAGGAGAAATAAAGAGGAAACAAACAATGATGAACAACACAATAAATGAAATTAAAAATACTCTAGATGGGATCAATAGCAGAATAACTGAGGCAGAAGAATGGATAAGTGACCTGGAAGATAAAATAGTGGAAATAACTACTGCAGAGCAGAATAAAGAAAAAATAATGAAAAGAACAGAGGACAGTCTCAGAGACCTCTGGGACAACATTAAACACACCAACATTCGAATTATAGGGGCTCCAGAAGAAGAAGAGAACAAAGAAAGGGACTGAGAAAATATTTGAAGAGATTATAGTTGAAAACTTCCCTAATATGGGAAAGGAAATAGTTAATCAAGTCCAGGAAGCACAGAGAGTCCCATACAGGATAAATCCAAGGAGAAATATGCCAAGACACATATTAATCAAACTGTCAAAAATTAAATAAAAAGAAAACATATTAAAAGCAGCAAGGGAAAAACAACAAATAACACACAAGGAAATCCCCATAAGGTTAACAGCTGATCTTTCAGCAGCAACTCTGTAAGCCAGAAGGGACTGGCAGGACATATTTAAAGTGATGAAAGGGAAAAATCTACAACAAAGATTACTCTACCCAGCAAGGATCTCATTCAGATTTGATGGAGAAATTAAAACCTTTACAGACAAGCAAAAGCTGAGAGAATTCACCACCACCAAACCAGCTCTACAACAACTGCTAAAGGAACTTCTCTAAGCAAGAAACACAAGAGAAGGAAAACACCTACAATAACAAAACCAAAACAATTAATAAAAGGGGTATAGGAACATACATATCAATAATTACCTTAAATGTAAATGGACTGAATGCTCCCACCAAAAGACAAAGATTGTCTGAATGGATACAAAAACAAGACTCATATATTTGCTGTCTACAAGAGACCCACATCAGACCTAGAGACACATACAGACTGAAAGTAAGGGGATGGAAAAAGATATTTCATGCAAATGGAAACCAAAAGAAAGCTGGACTAGCAATTCTCATATCAGACAAAATAGACTTTAAAATAAAGAATATTAGAAGAGACAAAGAAGGACACTACATAATGATAAAGGGATCGATCCAAGAAGAAGATATAACAATTGTATATATTTATGCACCCAACATAGGAGCACCTCAATACATAAGGCAAATACTAACAGCCATAAAAGAGGAAATCGACAGTAACGCATTCATAGTAGGGGACTTTAACTCCCCATTTTCACCAATGGACAGATCATCCAAAATGAAAATAAATAAGGAAACACAAGCTTTAAATGATACATTAAACAGGATGGACTTAATTGATATTTATAGGACATTCCACCCATTTTTCTCAAGTGCTCATGGAACATTCTCCAGGATAGATCATATTTTGGGTCACAAATCAAGCCTTGGTAAACTTAAGAAAATCGAAATTGCATCAAGTATCTTTTCCGACCACAATGCTATGAGACTACATATCAATTACAGGAAAAGATCTGTAAAAAATACAAACACATGGAGGCTAAACAATACACTACTTAATAACGAAGTGATAACTGAAGAAATCAAAGAGGAAATTAAAAAATACCTAGAAACAAATGACAATAGAGACATGACGACCCAAAATCTGTGGGATGCAGCAAAAGCAGTTCTAAGAGGGAAGTTTATAGCAATACAATCCTACCTTAAGAAACAGAAACATCTCGAATAAACAACCTAACCTTGCACCTAAAGCAATTAGAGAAAGAACAAAAAACACCTAAATTTAGCAGAAGGAAAGAAATCATAAAAATCAGATCAGAAATAAATGAAAAAGAAATGAAGGAAATGATAGCAAAGATCAATAAAACTAAAAGCTGATTCTTTGAGAAGATAAACATAATTGATAAAATATTAGCCAGACTCATCAAGAAAAAAAGGGAGAAGACTCAAATCAATAGAATTAGAAATGAAAAAGGAGAAGTAACAGCTGACACTGCAGAAATACAAAAGATCATGAGAGATTACTACAAGCACCTTTATGCCAATAAAATGGACAACCTGGAAGTAATGGTAAAATTTTTAGAAATGCACAACCTGCCAAGACTGAATCAGGAAGAAATAGAAAATATGAACAGACCAATCACAAGCACTGAAATTGAAACTGTGATTTAAAATCTTCCAACAAACAAAAGCCCAGGACCAGATGGCTTCACAGGCAAATTCTTTCAAACATTTAGAGAAGAGCTAACACCTATCCTTCTCAAACTCTTCCAAATATAGCAGAGGGAGGAACACTCCCAAACTCATTCTACGAGGCTACCATCACCCTGATAACAACACCAGACAAGGATGTCACAAAGAAATAAAACTATAGGCCAATATCACTGATAAACATAGATGCAAAAATTCTCAACAAAATACTAGCAAACAGAATCCAACAGCACATTAAAAGGATCATACACCATGATCAAGTGGGGTTTATTCCAGGAATGCAAGGATTCTTCAATATACGCAAATCAATCAATGTGATACACCGTAATAACAAACTGAAGGAGAAAAACCATATGATCATCTCAATAGATGCAGAGAAAGCTTTTGACAAAATTCAACACCCATTTATGATAAAAAGCCTGCAGAAAGTAGGCATAGTGGGAACTTTCCTCAACATAGTAAAGGCCATATATGACAAACCCACAGCCAACATCATCCTCAATGGTGAAAAACTGAAATCATTTCCACTAAGATCAGAAACAAGACAAGGTTGCCACTCTCACTACTCTTATTCAACATAGCTTTGGAAGTTTTAGCCACAGCAATCAGACAAGAAAAGGAAATAAAAGGAAACCAAATCAAAAAATAACAAGTAAAGCTGTCACTGTTTGCATATGACATGATACTATACATATAGAACCCTAAAGATTTTACCAGAAAACTACTAGAGTTAATCAATGAATTTGGTAAAGTAGCAGGAAACAAAATTAATGCACAGAAATCTCTGGCATTCCTATACACTAATGTTGAAAAATCTGAAAGTGAAATCACGAAAAAACTCCCATTTACCACTGCAACAAAAAGAATAAATTATCTAGGAATAAACCCACCTACGGAGACAAAAGTCCTTTATGCAGAAATTTTAAGACACTGATGCAAGAAATTAAAGATGGTACAAATAGATGGAGAGATATACCATTTTCTTGGATTGGAAGAATCATTATTGTGAAAATGACTCTACTACCCAAAGCAATCTACACATTCAATGCAATCCCTATCAAACTACCACTGGCATTTTTCACAGAACTAGAATAAAATTTTTCACAATTTGTATGGAAACACAAAAGACCCCGAATAGCCAAAGCAATCTTGAGAATGAGAAACAGAGCTGTTGGAATCAGGCTCCCTGGCTTCAGACTATATTACAAAGCTACAGTAATTAAGACAGTGTGGTACTGGCACAAAAACAGAAAGATAGATCAACGGAACAGGATAGAAAGCCTAGAGAAAAACCCACACATATATGGTCACCTTATCTTTGATAAAGGAGGCAGGAATGAACAGTGGAGAAAGGACAGCCTCTTCAATAGGTGGTGCTGGGAAAATTGGACAGGGACATGTAAAAGTATGAAATTAGATCACTCCCTAACACCATACAAAAAAATAAGCTCAAAATGGATTAAAGACCTAAACTATCAAACTCTTAGAGGAAAACATAAGCAGGACACTCTATGACATAAATCACAGCAAGATCCTTTTTGACCCGCCTCCAAGAGAAATGGAAATAAAAACAAAAATAAACAAATGGGACCTAATGAAACTTCAAAGCTTTTGCACAGCAAAGGAAACCATAAACAACACCAAAAGATAACCCTCTGAGTGGGAGAAAATATTTGCAAATGAAGCAACTGACAAAAGATTAACCTCCAAAATTTATAAGCAGCTCATGCAGCTTAATAACAAAAGAACAAACAACCCAATCCAAAAATGAGCAGAAGACCTAAATAGACATTTCTCCAAAGAAGATACACAGACTGCCAACAAACACATGAAAGAATGCTCAACATCACTAATCATTAGATAAATGCAAATCAAAACTACAATGAGATATCATCTCACACTGGTCAGAATGGCCATCATCAAAAAATCGAGAAACAATAAATGCTGGAGAGGGTGTGGAAGAAAGGGAACCCTCTTGCACTTTTGGTGAGAATGTAAATTGATACAGCCACTGTGGAGAACAGTATGGAGGTTCCTTAAAAAACTACAAATAGAACTACCATATGACCCAGCAATCTCACTACTGGGCATATACCCTGAGAAAACCATAATTCAAAAACAGTCATGTACCAAAATGTTCATTGCAGCTCTATTTACAATAGCCAGGAGATGGGAACAACCTACGTGTCCATCATTGGATGAATGGATAAAGAAGATGTGGCACATATATACAATTTAATATTACTCAGCCATAAAAAGAAACGAAATTGAGCTATTTGTAATGAGGTGGATAGACCTAGAGTCTGTCATACAGAGTGAAGTAAGTCAGAAAGACAGAGACAAATACCGTATGCTAACACATATATATTGAATTTAAGAAAAAAAACTGTCATGAAGAACCTAAGGGTAAGAAAGGAATAAAAACACAGACCTACTAGAGAATGGACTTGAGGATATGGGGAGTGGGAAGGGTAAGCTGTGACAAAGCAAGAGAGAGGCTTGGACATATGTACACTACCAAATGTAAGGTAGGTAGCTAGTGGGAAGCAGCCTCATAGCAGAGGGAGATCAGCTTGGTGCTTTGTGATCGCCTGGAGGGGTGGGATAGGGATGGTGGGAAGGAGGGAGATTCAAGAGGGAAGAGATATGGGAACATATGTGTGTGTGTGTGTGTATATATATATATATATATATATATATATATATATATATTACTGAAACATTCATTATGTTGTAAAGCAGAAACTAAGAAAAAAAACTTAAAAAAATAATTAGCTGAGACAAAGAAAATACAAACTATGTTATAGAAGTACAATATATTAAAGGAAAAATAAAGGAAGGTAGAAGTAGAGAAAGAAGCTCTAGAAACTCGCCCCCTGCATTCTCCCATGCCCCCCATAAAGCAAAGATGAAAGAATTACACATCTATGTGTTCATCACTCGGACTACATCACTAACATTTCATTATACTCCACTATCCATCCATCCATTCATCCATTCATGTATTCATTTCATTTCTTTGATGGGACTCAAAGCAAAGTATGGACAAAATCTCTCTTTTTTTGATATTCCAGCCCACGTTGTCAACCACAGTTCAACTCATTTCTGTCATTTTTTTCTTTGTATACAAAGATATGCACAAATCTTAAATTAACTTTTATTGAGTTTTGACAAAAGCATACATCCATATATATAAACCTGTATCAAAATATAAAACAGCACAATCATCCCAGAAAACCCCCTTATATCCCTTCCCAGTGAAGCCTGTTCCCATCCTCCAGTGGCAATCATTATCCTGACTTTTTTCCATCATAAATTACTTATATCTAATCTAGAGGTCCACACATAGAGACATACAGTGTGTATTAATATCTGTGAGGTTTTTTAAAACTGGGTATGTTTTTGAAATTCATTCATTTTCTCATTTATTAGTAATTTGTTCCTTTTTATTGTTAAATAATGTTTCATAAAGTGAATAAATCACCTTTTGTTTACTCATTCTCCTGTTGATGGACACCTGGGCTATTTCCAGGTTTTTACTATTGTGAATAAAGTTGCTAAAACATTTTTATATAAGAATTTTTGTGAACATGTATTTTCATTTATTTTGAGTATATATTGAGGGGCAAATTATTGGGCTAGAGGGTAGAAAGGTGTAAATTTAGTTTTATGATAAACTGTCAGAATGTTTTCAACAATGTTTACAAGTTCTAGTTGCTCTGCATTCTCACCAATATTTGGTGTTTTAGTCAATTAAAAAAAAAATAGCCATTCTGATGGGAGTGTAAATGTGTCTCATGGTGTTTACATTCTGATGCCTAATAATTCTGAGCACTTTTCCATTTGCCTAATAGATATGCCTATATTTTCCTCTGCAAAGTGTTTGTTTTTGACCTCTTTTAATGGTGTTTGGCTTTTTATTATTGACTTGTGGGAGTATTCCTGAGTAAAAATCCTCAGAACACTAAAATAAAATAGGAACAGAAATCCATAGGTGTAAGCTACCATTGAAACTATTAGCAAGTGCTCTACTAATTCACTGTGACCAGAGATTTTATTTTAATGTATAAACTTTTGCCTTTGTTACTCTATATAGACTTCAATTTTTCCCTGGTGTAAGCAGAAATAGAGTGTAAAAACCACAAAAGAAAGAATAAGTCAATAAAAATGTCAAGAAAACAGGAAAAAGAAACAGTTGAAAGTATTACAAATTAAAATAAATCCAAATATATAATTTATTACAATAAATATAAATGGACTATACACACAGCTTAAAATAAAAGATTGTTTGATTCTATGAAAAATACAATTATACATTTTCTACAGTAAGTCCTGTTTAAGATATAAACACACAGAAAAGAAGAGGAAGATTGAAAAAGATACATCATGAAAATATTAACCAAAATGCAGCTGATTTGGCTATACTAATATAAAAAATATGTTTTAAAGTGTGCCACTACATAAAGGTTTCAGTTTGCCAGGGTGATATAATAATTCTAAATTTGAATACCACTACTTTTATGGTTTTAAAATATATAAAATACAAATTTAAAAAGCTGTGAAGGATAAAATAAATCTACCATCAAAATTTAAGAGTTAGCATGTTAACAATCATAGACAAAGGAGAAAAAATAGGCTATAAGAATACATGCTATTTGAACAAAACTGTTCAAAACTGGACTGACTAAATAGACATACAAACAACAATGAACCCAGAAAGTGAAGAACACAGGTTTCCTTCCAATTTATTTGAAACGTTTATTAAAACTGATACTAAAATATGCCTTAAAACATATCTCAACATACATCAAAAAATCTGACATGTTCTTTGATGGCAATACAATTAGTTAAAAATCAGTAACGAAAGAAAACTAAAATCAAGACAAGAAAATATACAAGATTATCTATAAATATTAAAATAAAATTCTAAATAATGAAAAATTCCAGGTAGAAAGCATAGTGGATATTTAAATTACTTAGAAAAAGCTATGAAAAAACTACAAACCAAAACTTTTAAGACAAGTAACTGATAATTAAAGAAAAATAATTCTAAATGATTATATTACAAAATAAAAGAGCTAAATATCAATAATACATTATAAATATTAGAAAAACAAACCTTTAGAATAAACATAAGGAAACTAAATAAAGGAAATATTTTTTTAAAGAAAGCAGAAACTAATAACATAAAAATAAAGACACAACCAAGAAAAATCATAAAACTAACAATGAATTCATTAAAAAGACTAATACAATTGACAAACTTCTGGTAATGGTGATCAAAAAAATAAGATAGGGGAGACGTTAAGATGACAGAGGAGTAAGATGTGGAGATCACCTTCTTCCCCACAAATACATCAAAAATGCATCTATATGTGGAACAACTCCTACAGAACACCTACTGAATGCTGGCAGAAAACCTCAGATTTCCCAAAAGGCAAGAAACTCCCCATATACCAGGGTAGGGCAAAAGAAAAAAGAAAGAAACAGAGACAAAAGAATAGGGACAGGACCTCCACCTCTGGGAGGGAGCTGGGAAGGAGGAAAACTTTCCACACACTAGGAAACCCCATCACTGGCGGACACTGGGGAGTGGCCATGGATAAACTTCAGAGACACGGAGGAGAGCACAGCAATAGGGGTGCAAAGGGCAAAGCGGAGAGATTCCCACATAGAGGATCAGTGTTGACCAGCACTCACCAGCCTGAGAGGCTTGTCTGCTCACCTGCCAGGGTGGATCGAGGCTGGGAGCTGAGGCTCCAGCTTCGGAGGTCAGATCCCAAGAAGACTGGGTTTGGCTGTGTGAACACAGCCTGAAGGGGGCTAGTGCCCCACAGCTAGCCAGGAGGGAGTCCAGGAAATGTCTGGAACTGCCTAAGAGACAAGAGACAATTGTTTTGGGGTGAGCGAGGAGAGGAAATTCAGAGCACTACCTAAACTATCTCCAGAGATGGGTGCGAAATACGGCTACAAGTGCGGACACCAGAGACTGGCATGAAATGCTAATGCTGTGGCTGCAGCCACCAAGAAGCCTGTGTACAAGCACAGGTAACTATCCACACCTCCCCTCATGAGAACCTGTACAGCCTGCCACTGCCAGTGTCCTGTGATCCAGGGACAACTTCCCCAGGAGAATACACGGCATGCCTCAGGCTCTTGCAAAGTCACGTTGGCATCTGCCACTGCAGGCTCACCCTGCATTCCATACCCCTCCCTCTGCCCAGGCCTGAGTGAGCCAAAGCCCCCTAATAAGCCACTCCTTTAACCCCCTCCTGTCTGGGCAGGGAATAGAAGCCCTCAGGCTACCTACAGGCAGAGGTGGGGCCAAATCCACAGCTGAACCCCGGGAGCTGTGTGAACAAAGAAGAGAAAGGGAAATCTCTTCCAGCAGCCTCAGGAGCAGAGGAGTAAATCTTCAAAATCAACTTGATGTACCCTGCATCTGTGGAATCTGAATAGACAACGAATCATCCCAAAATTGAGGCACTGGAATTTGAGAGGAACTGCAGACTTGGGGTTGGCTTTCTGCATCTAATTTGTTTCTGGTCTTATATTTATCTTATTTTAGCAGGTAGAATTTATTATCATTGGTAGATTTGTTTATTGATTTGGTTGAGCTCTTTATTTATATATATATATATATATATAATATATATATATATATATTTTTCCATTTTCTCTTTTTGTGAGTGTGTATATATATACTTCTTTATGTGATTTTGTCTGTATAGCTTTGCTTCTACAATTTGTCCTAGCATTCAGTATGTCCATAGTTTTTTCCTTTTTTCTTTTTTTTTTTTTTCAGTATAGTATTTAGCACTTGTTATCATTGGTTCATTGTTTTTTGATTTGGTTGCTCTCTTCTTTCTTTTTTAATTACTTTTTAATATTTTTTAATTTTTAATAATGTTTTTTATTTTAAAAAAAAATCTCTTTCTTTCTTTCTTTTTTCTCCATTTTCTTCTGAGCCATGTGCCTGACAGGATTTTCATTCACCAGCCGCATGTCACACCTGTGCCTCTGAGGTAGGAGAACCGAGGTCAGGACATTGGTCCACCAGAGACCTCCTGGCTCCATGGAATATCAAATGGCAAAAGCTTTCCCAGAGATCTCCATCTCAATGTTAAGACCCAACTCGACTTAATTACAAGAAAGCTAGACAGCCAGATACCCTATGCCAAAAAACTAGCAAGACAGGAACACAGCCCCACCCATTAAAAAAGAGGCAACCTAAAATCATAATAAGGTCAGAGACACCCCAAAACACACCATGGGCTGTGTTCCTGCAGACAGGTGGGACAAGATCCAGCCTCATCCACCAGATCACAGGCACCAGTCCCCTCTACCAGGAAGCCTGCAAAACCCACTGAATGAAATTAGCCACTGGGGCAGACACCAAAAATAATGGGAAATATGAAATTGCAGCCTATGAAGAGGAGACCCCAAACACAGTAAATTAACCAAAATGGAAATACAGAGAAACACTCAGCAGATGAATGAGCAAGGTAAAACCCCACTAAAACAAACAAATCAAGAAGAAATAGGCAGTCTACCTGAAAAAGAATTCAGAATAATGATAATAAAGATGATCCAAAATCTTGGAAAGAGAATGGAGAAAATACAAGAAACGTTTAATAAAGACCTGGAAGAACTAAAGGGGAAGCAAACAGTGATGAACAACACAATAAATGAAATGAAAAATTCTCTAGAAGGAATCAATAGCAGAATAACTGAGACAGAAGAATGGATAAGTGACCTGGAAGATAAAATAGTGGAAATAATTACTGCAGAGCAGAATAAAAAGAAAAAAAGAATGAAAAGAATTGAGGACAGTCTCAGAGAACTCTGGTACAACACTAAACACACCAACATTCAAATTATGGGGGTCCCAGAACGAGGAGAAAAAGAAAGGGACTGAGAAAATATGTGAAGATATTATAATTGAAAACTTCCCTAATATGGTTAAAGAAAGAGTGAATCAAGTCCAGGAAGCACAGAGAGTCCCATACAGTATAAATCCATGGAGAAACACGCCAAGAAACATAATAATCAGACTATCAAAAATTAAATACAAAGAAAAAATATTAAAAGCAACAAGGGAAAAACAACAAATAACATACAAGGGAATCCCCATAAGGTTAACAGCTGATCTTTCAGCAGAAACTCTGTAAGACAGAAGGGACTGGCAGGACATATTTAAAGTGATGAAAGGGAAAAATCTACAACCAAGATTACTCTACCCAGCAAGAATCTCATTCAGATTCGACTGAGAAATTAAAATCTTTACAGACAAGCCAAAGCTAAGAGAATTCAGCACCACCAAATCAGCTTTACAACAAATGCTAAAGGAAATTCTCTAGGCAAGAAACACAAGAGAAAGAAAAGACCTACAATAACAAACTCAATACAAGTCAGAAAATGGTAATAGGAACATACATATTGATAACTACCTTAAATGTAAATGGATTAAATGCTCCAACCGAAAGATATAGACTGGCTGAATGGATAAAAAACAAATAAAACCTGTATATATGCTGTCTACAAGAGACCAACCTCAGACCTAGGGACACATACAGATTGAAAGTGAGGGGATGGAAAAAGATATTCCATGCGAATGGAAATCAAAAGAAAGATGTAGTAGCAATTCTCATATCAGACAAAATTGACTTTAAAATAAAGACTACTACAAGAGACAAAGAAGGACACTACATAATGATCAAGAGATCAATCCAAGAAGAAGATATAAAAATTTGTAAATATTTATGCACCCAACGTAGGAGCACCACAATATAAAACACAATTGCTAGCAGCCACAAAAGGGAATATCGACAGTAATACAATAATAGTAGGAGACTTTAACACCCCACTTTCACCAATGGACAGATCATCCAAAATGAAAATAAATAAGGAAACACAAGCTTTAAATGGCATTAAACAAGATGGGCTTAATTGATATTTATAGGACATTGCATCCCAAAACAACAGAATGCAATTTCTTCTCAAGTGCTCATGGAACATTTTCCAGGATAGATCATATCTTGGGTCACAAATCAAGCCCTGGTAAATTTAAGAAAATTGAAACCATATCAGTTATATTTTCCAACTACAATGCTATGAGACTAGATATCAATTATAGGACAAATCTGTAAAAAATACAAACACATAGAAGCTAAATAATACACTACTAAGTAACCAAGAGATCACAGAACAAATCAAAGAAGAAATCAAAAAATACCCACCATCAAGTGACAACGAAAACACGATGACCCAATACCTACGGGATGCAGCAAAAGCAGTTCTAAGAGGGAAGATTATAGCAATACAATCTTACCTCAAGAAACAAGAAACACCTCAAATAAACAACCTAATCCTACACTTAAAACAATTAGAGAAAGAAGAAAAAAACTCCCAAATTTACCAGAAAGAAAGAAATCATAAGGATCAGATCATAAATAAATGAAAAAAGAAATGAAGGAAACAACAATAGCACAGATAAATAAAACTAAAAGCTGGTATTTTGAGAAGATAAATAAAATTGATAAACCATTAATCAGACTAATAAAAAAAAAGGAGTATATATAAGTCCATGCCAGTCTCTCACTTCGTTGCAGCTTACCCTATCCCTCTCCATGTCCTCAAGTCCATTCTCTACATCTTATATATACTACCAAATGTAAAATCATTACTAGTGGGAAACAGCTGCATAGCACAGGGAGATCTGTTCAGTGCTTTGTGACCACCTAGAGGGGTGAGATAAGGAGGGTGGGAGTGAGACGCAAGAGGGAAGAGGTATGGGGATATATGTATATGTATAGCTGTTTCACTTTGTTATAAAGCAGAAACTAACACACCATTGTAAAGCAATTATACTCCAATAAAGATTTAAATTAAAAAAGAAAAAATAAATTAAAAAAAAGAAAAAGGGAGAAGACTCAAATCAATAGAATTAGAAATGAAAAATGAGAAGTAACAAGTGACAGTGCAGAAATACAAAGTATCATGACAGATTACTACAAACAACCATATTCCAATAAAATGGACAACCTGGAAGAAATGGACAAATTCTTAAAAAGCACAATTTTCCAAGACTGAACCAGGAAAAAATATAAACAGACCAATAACAAGCACTAAAATTGAGACTTTGATTAAAAATCTTCCAACAAACAAAAACCGAGGAACAGATGGTTTCACAGGTGAACTCTATCAAACATTTAGAGAATAGAGATGGAAGTCTTTACACCTATTGATAGAAGAGAACACTTCTAGAGATAGAAGACTATAAACATAGAGATAGAAGAGAATACACCTAGACGTAGAAGACTTTACAACTACAAATAGAAGATTATTTTTCGAGAGATAGAAGACTATACACCTACACATAGAAGAATATATCCTAGAGATAGAAGACTTTACAACTAGAAATAAAAAAGTAAAAAAGGAAAAAAAAAACATTTAGAGAAGAGCTAACACCCATCCTTCTCAAACTCTTCCAAAAACTTGCAGAGGAAGGAACACTCCCAAACTCACTCTATGAGCCCACCATCACCCTGATACCAAAACCAGACAAAGATGCTACAAAAAAAGAATATTACAAACCAATATCACTGATGAATATGATGCAAAAATCCTCAACAAAATACAAGCAAACAGAATCCAACAACATATTAAAAGGACCATACACCATGAACAAGTGGGATTTATCCCAGGGATGCAAGGATTCTTCAATATTCCCAAATCAAACAATGTGATACACCATAGTAACAAATTGAAGAATAAAAAACATATGATCATCTCAATAGATACAGAAAAAGCTTTCAAAGAAATTCAAAACCAATTGATGATAAAAACCTTCCAGAAAGTAGACATAGAGGGAACTTACCTTAACATAATAAAGGCCATATATGACAAACTCACAGCCAACATTGTTCTCAAAGGTGAAAAACTGAAACCATTTCCACTAAGATCAGGAACAAGACAAGGTTGCCCACTCTCACCACTATTATTAACGTAGTGTTGGAAGTTTTAGCTACAGAAATCAAAGAAGGAAAGGAAATAAAAGGAATCCAAATCGGAAAAGAAGAAGTAAAACTGTCAATGTTTGCAGCTGACGTCATACTATACATAGAGAATCCTGAAGAGGCTACCAGAAAACTGCTAGAGTTAACCAATGATTTTGGTAATGTAGCAGGATACAAAATTAATGCATAGAAATCTCTTGCATTCCTAAACAGTAATGACAAAAAATATGAAAGCAAAATTGAGGAAACACTCCATTTACCATTGCAACAAAAAGAATAAAATACCTAGGAATAAACTGACCTAAGGAGACAAAAGATCTGTATACAGAAAACTATAAGACACTGCTGAAAGAAATTAAAGATGATACAAACAGATAGAGATATATATCATATTCTTGGATTGGAAGAATCAATATTGTAAAAATGACTCTACTACCCAAAGCAATGTACAGATTCAAGGTAATCCCTATCAAACTACCAATGACATTTTTCACAGAACAAGAACAAAAAATTTCATAATTTGTATGGAAATACAAAAGACCCTGAAGACTCAAAGCAATCTTGAGAATGAAAAAAGGAGCTGGAAGAATCAGGCTCCCAGACTTCAGACTATACTACAAAGCTACAGTAATCAAGACAACATAATACTAGCACAGAAACAGAAATATAAATCAATGGAACAGGATAGAATGCCCAGAGATAAACCCATCACATATGGTCACCTTATTTTTGATAAAGGAGGCAAGAATATACAATGTAGAAAACACAGCCTCTTCAATAACTGGTGCTGGGATAACTGGACTGCTACATGTAAAAGAATGAAATTAGAACAGTCCCTAACACCATACACACACACAAAAAAAACCTCAAAATGGATTAAAGACCTAAATGTAAGGCCAGACATTATAAAACTCTTAGAGGAAAACATAGGCAGAACACTCCATGACATAAATCAAGGGAAGATCCATTTTGACCCACCTCCTAGAAAAATGGAAATAAAAACAAAAATAAACAAATGTGACCTAATGAAACTTAAAAGCTTTTGCCCAGCAAAGAGAACCATAAACAAGACAAGAAGGCAGCCCTCAGAATGAGAGAAAATATTTGCAAATGAAGCAACTGACAAAAGATTAACCTCCAAAATTTGCAAGCAACTCCTGCAGCTCAATATCAAAATTAAAAAAACCTAACCCCAAAATGGGCAGAAGACCTAAATAGACATTTCTCCAAAGAATATATACAGACTGCCAACAAACACATGAAAACATGTTCAACATCACTAATCATTAGAGAAATGCAAATCAAAATTACAATGTGGTATCACCTCACACCAGTCAGGATGGCCATCATCAAAAAATCTACAAACAGTAAATGCTGGACAGCGTGTGGAGATAAGGGATCCCTCTTGCACTGGTGGTGGGAATGTAAATTGATACAGCCACTATGGAGAACAGTATGAAGGTTCCTTAAAAAACTAATAATAGAACTACCATATGATCCAGCAATCCCACTACTGGGCATATACCCCGAGAAAATCATAATTCAAAAAGAGTCATATACTACAATGTTCATTGCAGCTGTATTTACAATAGCCAGGACACAGAAGCAACCTAAGTGTCCATCGACAGATGAATGGATAAAGAATATGTGGCACATATATACAATGGAATATTGCTCAGCCATAAAAAGAAACGAAATGAGTTATTTGTAGTGACGTGGATGGACCTAGAGACTATTATACAGAGTGATGTAAGTCAGAAAGAGAAAAACAGATATCGTTTTTTAACACATATATATGGAATCTAAAAAAAAAAAAAAAAAAGGTGGTTCTGAAAAACCTAGGGACAGGACAGGAATAAAGTCACAGGTGTAGAGAATGGACTTGAGGACACCAAAGGGTGAAGGGTAAGCTGGAACGAAGTAAGAGAGTAGCATGGACATATATACACTATCAAATGTAAAATAGATAGCTAGTAGGAAGCAGCTGCATAGCACAGGGAGGTCAGCTCGGTGCTTTTTGACCACCTAGAGTGGTGGGATATGGAGGTTGGGAGGGAGATGTAAGAGGGAGGAGATATGGGGATATATGTATAGCTGATTCATTTTGTTATAAAGCAGAAACTAACTCAGAATTGTAAAGCAGTTATACTACAATAAAGGTGTTTTTTTAAAAAATGAAAATGAGATAAAAAAGAGCAAATGAGTGTTAAGCTAGAAAGATGTGCCATAAAATGAATAGTATCAGAGAATAAAAAGTGAATAGAAGAACGTTATGAGCAATAATCCAAGCCCTTTGAAAACTTACATGTAATTTTAAAAATTGTATAAAATATAAATAACCAAATCTGACTCTACTATAAATAGAAAATATTATTAAAATCATTAACATTTTGAAATGGTTAAGAATCCTTCCAAAGAGAAAACATATCTAGGTAGTTTTAAAATTTTGAGTACTTTTTCTTAGAATTTCCCAAAAGCTGACCTTGATGTAAAGATTTAAGTGAAGCAGTTTCTTTGGACAACGATCCTTAGAATCACTGAAGGGCACAGGAAAGGAAGACAGGAAGGAGAAGAAATCCAATAAAAGATAAGCTGGGGGCTTCCCTGGTGGCGCAGTGGTTGAGAGTCCACCTGCCGATGCAGGGGACACGGGTTCGTGCCCCGGTCTGGGAAGATCCCACATGCAGCGGAGCGGCTGGGCACGTGAGCCATGGCCGCTGAGCTTGCGCGTCCGGAGCCTGTGTTCCGCAGCGGAAGAGGCCGCAACCGTGAGAGGTCCGCGTACCGCAAAAAAAAAAAAAAAGATAAGCTGGTGAACAGTTTGCCTATGGACAACTAAGCCTGATGCCAGGAAAGACTTCTGAGTGATTATATAATCACTGACTCCAAATTTTCCCATTTTGGAGAAAGGAAACTGGGGTATACATAAACTGACATCCATCTGTTAGTAGTTGAGGGCTGTTCCCAATGGCACTTACTCTCCAGCATTGCCATCTTGTTTTAGAAATAGACCTACTGGCTTCTAATGGGCAGAGGAAGTCCTCAGACATAGTCGCTAGTGTTTGCAGCTAAAAACAAAACAAACAAAAAGAATAGTCTATATGTCTGAGACTGAGTGCTAAGGGTAGGGTATTGAGGCCATCTGCTATAACTAAGCAGTACTTAAGGAGAAGATTATTCCACTTGCCCCAACATAGCTTTACTACTAAAAAGAAAGGAAATTATAGCAAATACATTCTTACTAGAGGCAAAAAATTTTAACTCAAATATGAGTAAATCAAATTTAGCATGCTATTAAGTTGAGTTTATCACAGAAATGAATGTTTAATTTAACAGTAAACAGTCTATTAAAGTATTTTATTACATAAACAGATTAAAAAGAAAATAGCCATCTTGATAGAAGAAGAATATTTAGTAGAATGTGATATCAACATACAACAAAAAGTCCTGTTAAACAAGAAACAGAATGAAACTTTCTGATTCTGATCACCAAATCTGATATGTGGGTTCTTTCCCTACACCAAGCAATTCTCAGACACCAGCTCTGTGTCCTACAATTCAAGTCATGTCTAGACATTATTAACCTGTGATGGCACCAGATCCCACAATTTAAAGGCTCAGTCATAGAAGACTTCCCCTTCCACCTCTTCAGATGCCAATTGTGAGTCCAGTTTATCACCTGTGCTCTTGACCAACCATCTATGGATTGAAAAATTCCACAGTTCCCTCCTTGGGTTTGATTAATTTGCTAGAGGGGCTCACAGAACTCAGATAAATATTTTACTTATTAGATTACAAGCTTATTGTAAAAGGATATAACTCAAGAACAGTTAAATGGAAGAGAGTCATAGGGTAAGGTGTAAGGAAATGGTGTGGAGCTTCCATGCCCTCTACAAGCCTGCCACTCTCCCCAAATATCTACATGTTCACCAACTGGAAGCTCTATGAAACCCATACTTTGGAGGTTTTATGGAGGTTTAATTACATATCTATGACTGATTAAATCATTGACCATTGATGATTGAACTCAATTTCTAGCCCCTTTCCCGTCTGGGAGGTCAGGGAGATAAGTCTGAAAGTTTCACACTTTTAATCACATGGTGTGTTCTCCTGGCAACCAGCCCCCATCCTTAGGTGTTTTCCAAGTCTCCTCATTAACATAACTTTTAACAGACATTTTTATTGTTCTCATCACAAAAAATTCTGAGAGTTTTAGGATCTCTGTACCAGGAATGTGATGAAGACCAAATATATCTTTCATACTATAAATCACAATATCACACACTTCCTTAACCTGACAAAGAGAAGCAACAAGGGAAACAAAACCCAGAGACAATAATCTACCACATGGGTAAGTATTTTAAAGCATTTTCTTTAAAATCAAGTATAAGGAAAAGATGCCCATTATCATCATTTGCAGTCAACATCATGCTAGATATCCTGGGCCAGCAAAGTAAGATAATAAAAGAGAAATTAAAGGCATAGAATCAGAAATACAAAGACAAAACAACTTATTTTCAGATATTATGATTGTTTACATAGAAAACCAGAAAGCACTTACAGAAAAATTATTAGTGATAATAAGAGAGTTCAGCAATACAGCTGTGAGCTGTAAGATCAATATACACAATAAACTGTATTTCTATATACGAGCATAATTCAGAAAAATATAATTAAATAAATGTTTCCCTTTACAATGGCATCCAAACATATAAGGTGTCTGAGAACTAATATAATAAACGGTGTGACAGACTTCTAGAGAAAATTATAAAAGAAGGCCAAAATAAGAGGAGAACTAAATAATGTTTATTGATAGTCATTATATAAATGTGACTATTCTCTTTGTTTTGGTCTGTGCATCAATTTAATTACAATCAAAACTCCAATAGAATTTTAGTGGAATTATTAAGCTGATTTCCAAATTTATGGAAAAGCAAATGACAAAAATCACAAGACTTTTCTGAAGAAAATGTTGAGACAATTATACATTCCAGATACCAAGACATAGTACCCAACTGAATTAACTAGGGCAGTGTAGAATTGGATTAAAGAATAAATTAGTTAACACATAGGGTTATATTATAGACTGAATGTTTGTGCCCCACAAATTAATAAAGCCCTAACCCCCAATGTGATAATATTTGGAAGTGGGGCCTTTGGGAGATAATTAGGTTTAGGTAATGTCATGAGGGGTGGGGTCTCTACAATGGAATTAGTGTCCTTTTAAGAGGAAGAGAACCCAGAGCACTCTCTCTCTTCACCATGTGTGGATACAGCAAGAAGTTGGCCATCTGCAAACCAGGAAGAGGGATCTTACCAGGAACAAAATATTCTGGCACCTTGATCTTGAACTTCCTAACCTCCAGAACTGTGTGAAATAAATGTCTGTTGTTTAAGCCACACAGTCTATGGTATATTATTATAGCAGTCTGAGCTGACTAAGACAGGCTGAGGCAATTACTCATTCATACTAAATGCATATGTATATAATAAATGATATATAATAATGAATATACTATATATATAAAGTATGCTATATATGATTATACACTTTATATAATATTATCTAATGTAATCTCACTATCTTATGCAAAATACAATTCTAGGTGGAAAAAATCCTTAAACATAAAAGGTAAAGTTTAAATTCTTCAACATAAAATATAGAACATAACTTTATGAGATAAGGCATGAGAAATTAAAGACAATAACAAAGAATATTAATATAAAAATGTCATTGATGAATTTGACAAAATTAAATTGAAAAACGTCCATTCATGGAGAGATACTGTATTAGTTTGTTTGGGCTGCCATAACAAGATATCACAGATCGGTGGTCTAAACCAGCAGTCCCCAACATTTTTGTCACCAGGGACCGGTTTTGTGGAAGACAATTTTTCCATAGAACGGGGTGAGGGGATGGTTTGGGGATGATTCAAGTGCATTCCTTTTACTGTGCCCTTTATTTCTATTATTATTACATTGTAATATATAATGAAATAATTATATAACTCACCATAATGCTGAAAGGAGGCGGAGCTCAGACAGTAATGCGAACAATGGGGAGTGGCTGTAAATACAGGTGAAGCTTTGCTTGCTCGCCTGCTGTTCACCTCCTGCTGTGTGGCCTGGTTCCTAACAGCAGGAACTGCTACCGGTCCATGGCCTGGGGGTTGGGAACCCCGGCCTAAAAAATGGAAATTAATTTTCTCACAGTTCTGGAGGCTGGAAGTCCATGATCAATGTACCATGTGGTTTCTGGGATGACCTCTCTCTTTGACTTGAAGATGGAATCTTACCTGGTCTTTTCTCTGTCTGTATGTGCAGAGAGAAAGCAAACTCTCTTCCTCTTTTTATAAGGACACCAGTACTATTGGATTAAGGTGGCACTCTTATGTCCTCATTTAACTTTACTTACCTCCTTAATAGCTCTATCTCCAAATACAGTCACATGGGGTATTAGAGATTCACCATATGAATTTTTGATGGACAAAATTCAGTCCATAATAGACATGATAGAGATATTAATTTAAAAAATAAACAGAGTCATAAAGTTGAGAAAGACATGCAAGACAAAAATAAAGAAATCAAATTTAGAACACATAAATTACTTATCAATTGGTAAGAAGAGACAAACCAAACAATAGAAATCAGGCAAGAGACTTGAAAGGGCTTTCACAAAATAAGAAATACAAATGGACAGCTGATTTATTAACACATACTCAACCTCATTAGAACCCAGAGAACTATAAATTAAACCAGAAGGAGATATCATTTTACACCACTTGACTTATAAAGATTAAAATGTTCAATAGCACTAATATTGACAAAGATGTGGAGCAGCAGCAAAACTCCTTTGGTATACAGTTGGGCATCATGCCACACACATCTTTTGCCCAGCAACTGTAGTCCTAGATAAATGCCTAGAGGCAATATGTCACATGAGGATCAGCAAGTATCGTCCCAATATTTATAACAAGATATAAAAGAAAATGACTTACATATTTCTTTTCCAAATGTAAGTAAATTCAGGTTTTTCTTTTCCCCCACAAGTACACAAGCCAAATTAAGAGTCATAATGAATTTCTAATGCTTTTAGGGTTTAAACCAAAATCTTTATCATGATATAGATGTTTAGGAGCATTGTGGCTTTCATTGATTTTATGACACTATCATAGATCTTTTTATCCTTTCTTAAAGATTCCTAGGTCTGCCTACTTCAGAGCCATCTACCTCCCATCTCAGTGTTTTCATTTGCTGTTCCCTTACCTGGAATACTTTTCCCTCATATCATTATGGTGCTCATTCTTCATGACATTAATGTTTTTGTTCAAATATCTCCCCAGAGAGGACTTCCCTGGCCACACTAAAGTTCCTTTCACTCCACCACTGTCTATTTCCTTACTCTGCTTAACTTTTCTTCATAGCATTTATCACTAGCTGAAGTTAAATAATTTCTTAGACTATTTACTTCTTTTTCTTACAACTTCCATGAACCAGTCTCCTCCCAGCCATAAAGTCTGCTCCTACTATTACACTTTCATAATGCAATGGAACATCTTTGATAGCATTATCCACCCTCGAAATATTTACATGTATTTATAATCATTGGACAACAGTTTCATCAAGAACATGTAAGTTTTTTTCCCCTCAAATATATGGCTAGGGTGTGGCTGAACCCCACTGACTCCATTTTGTCAGCTCCATCTTAGGCTTACAGTCCCACTCCCTCCCATTTCTGCATGACTGAACTGGCCCACTCACAGAAATGGGCCAAAGTCAGATAAGATCCCTATCAACATTTACCCTTGCCTTCATCTGATTTGAAAACTGGAAGAGTGTCTGTTGCTGATGCACATGGTTAAAGTCATGAGATCCCTGCCGTAAGGAAAAACTGCCAGGTCCTGTCGGTGTAAACAAGCATTTCCTTAGCAGTCAGATTCAGTTTTTATCTTTGACCCCTTTAAATTCCTTTGTACCCCTTTCTGTGACATGGAGTGCAGTTGCAAATGCCTCTGGATCACCGTCCACCAGATCCTTCTTATCTATATATAAGTTACCAACAATAAACTGTATGGAATTGTCTGCTTCATTTTTCAGTCTCAGGGTTCCTTCTCAATTCAAAGGATATTATTCAGTATCTTCACCTCCCAACACTGAGCATGTTGCAAAGTGCATGGTAGATTCTTAATAAATATTCTTTGAATTCATTCAACTATGAATGTATGGATATGAATGAATGTATGGATTGGATTCAACTATGAATGAATGTATGGATCACTCAAGTTCTTCTTGCTTTTGTCATTTCTTATTGACCTCAGGTCCAAAGACACTTCAAAGACTGGACCATCTTTATTCTTCCTTTTCCTGTCATCTTTTGGCCATAGTACAGCAAGACTGAAAAATAATGATTAATAAGTGTATACATTATAGTGTGTGAGAGTTAGATGATTTAGTAATTGAAAATCAGGAAGTAACATGAAAAAAGGAAAATATAAAGAAAGTAATACATTTTGTAGCAAGAAAAAAAAAGCTGAGATCTCTAGTAAATTCTGGTAGGAGACTGCTGTATGTACCATGTTCAAAGTTTTGAGAACATGACACCTTGGAAGTCTTGAATGGTTTGTCTCTGGCTTCAGATGGGGCAGGACCTTGGTAGCAGGTGTGCTCAGTGTGACAGGGCATGAGGTAGACAACTGGGAACGCAAAGCTGAAGAGGTCTATGTATTGTACAATTATAAGGCACAACACTTGGCACTTGGGAGTTAGAGCGGTCTCCAGGGATGGGTCAAGTGCTGGTCACCATCAACATTTGAAGATAAGGCAAGTATTTCAGTATCTTAAACAGAGAAGGACAGTGGCATATGAAAGGTGGGTCTATGGCAGACAGAGTTCCAGGCACCAGGATTATATCTACAGGTTTTTGACAACAAGATGTGGAAAGAGCAATCTGGTATGTAAGCAGCTTTGGCAGGGAGATAAAATATCTAGCTGGAACCAAGAAAAAGACAAAAACTTAATTATTTTATTCGTGGTATCAAGGGGACTCTTCACTGAATCTTGAGTACTCAGTCCCTCTCTATTAATAGAATGGAGCAAAGAAAGGGAAAAAAAAAGTAAAGGGAAGGAAACTAATAGATATTGGGCCCTTACTGTGTCTAGGTGTTTTCATGAATTATCTCTCTTAATCTTCAGAGCTGTTCTTCAAGATGGGTAAACACGTAGTGACGAGTGGTGTATTGACATCACCTGGGGAGCACCTTATCAACAAGAAATCTTTCTGGATGTGTTAATCACCAGTGCTCTCCATCCTGTGAGAATCACTGGGATGAGTTAATTCAGGAAGATACAACATAGCCTCACATGCTCATTATACAGAAGAGGAGAATAAGGTTCAGAATGAATAAAGTATTTCCCAAAAGTAACTTGGCTAGTGTGGTAGGCATAATAATTTTCTCCCCCCAAATCTACTTTTTAATTCCTGGGACATCGGAATATGCTATGATACATAGAAAATGGGAATTAACGTAGAAGATGGAATTAAGGTTACTAATCAACTGACTTTAAAATATAGAGATTATCCAGGGCTTCCCTGGTGGTGCAGTGGTTGGGGGTCTGCCTGCCATTGCAGGGGATGCAGGTTCGTGCCCCGGTCCGGGAAGATCCCACATGCCCCGGAGTGGCTGGGCCCGTGAGCCATGGCCACTGAGCCTAGCGTCCAGAGCCTGTGCTCCGCAACGGGAGAGGGGAGCAGACACAAGAGTGAGAGGCCCACGTACGGCAAAAAAAAAAAAAAATAGGGACTATCCTGGATTACCCAAGTGGGTGGGATCAGTGTAATCACAAGGATCCTTAAATGGGATAAAGGCAGAAAAGTCATTATTTGAGTGGTGGGGTGTGAGAAAGACCTGATTGGTCATTGCTACAGTTGAAGATTGAAGTGGGCTGTGAGCCACGACATGGGGACAGCCTCTAGCAGCTGGAAAAGGCAAGAAAGTAGATTTTCCCCTAGAGCCTCCGTATAGTATTACAGTCCTCCTGACACCAGTTTTAGCCTTGTGAGACTCAATTTGAATTTCTGACCTCCAGAAACATAAGATAATAAGTGTGTTATTTTAAACCACTAAGTTTATAGTAATTTTCTACAACAGCAGTAGGAAATGAATATAGACAATTAATTGCAGAATTCCAACCCAGGTCTCTGACTCCAAAGGTGTGTGAAAACCAAAGCCAGTGCCATTACCATTTTATGTGCTGCCTCACTGACTACCATCCTGCAAGACAAGAGTATATGTAATTTATGTCAACTACAAAAGTCCAGTGGTCAGACTTGTGAAGGGTCAGATCTGTAGGGTATGAAACCTGGTTCTCCACGGATTGAGTTAGGCCACTGCTCTGTAATTACACCATGCTTCGAGATGGGGGTGCAAGTCAGTAGTTCTAAACTTTGGGCTAAATATTGGAATTGCATAGAAGCTTTTAAAACTTCTTTATTCCCAGGCCACATCTTCCCTTAAATCTTCATATCCCAAAATCAAGAGGGTCAGCAATTAGCTATACTGGTAAATAGCAGAATTTGTCTCCAGTAACCTCTGGTTCTCCTTCTTGGTCCCACACATACACTTCTGTTAGTCACTCACTCACTTTAATACTGCTTTTCTCAGTTGAAACCTACTTTTATAACTTCCCTATATGTGTCTAAATCCAGAAATAATAGGAGAGAAATACTGATAAACATGAATATATATATATATACACATATAGATATGAATATAAATAAATAAATAAATAAATAAATAAATAAATAAATATATACACACAAAGTTAAGTGAAAACCTGTAATGTAAAGTTTGAATTGGAAATACTCATACTATATATATATATATATATGTTTTTAAAACATATTTTCCTACCTATTTAAAAGGGCTGGAAACAATAACAAAACCATTAGAAATGAACACATCTAGAACTCACATAATATTCTCAAAATAACCATTCCCATTAAAAGAAAATAGGGTTCTAGATTTCAGATCTGTGACAGAAAATATTTATTATGAACTGGGATATATTTTCATACCAGAAAACAAAGAAGATATTAAAGACTCTGCGGTTGTGTCAGAAGGGACAATTTGAATAAAAAAAAATGAATTGGACATACAAATAACTAAAATGAGTTAGATATATAAAATACTGTTAAATCTATGATTTGGCAATGATAGTATCAAAAGTTATTATTCACCCTAGAAAGATCTTAGGAAATCAGTCCATTATTCTGGAGACTAGTAAATAAAGTAAGGAAAACATTTGTAACACTGTGGTAGATTGAAGTATTGTTTGTAACTGCAATTTCCCCCAGTTAAAGTCAGGGTGTACCTCCCCACCCTCTGATTTTGCCTTAAGCAATGTGATGAATGGATCTGGGGGAAGGGCACCAAAGTACCAGTTTTGAACAGAGGTGTTAAGAGACCTCACATGTATATCTTATCTCCTTGCACATGGGACATGACCATGAGTAAAACATGCCCCAACTAGCCTGCTGGTCCAAAGAAGAAGACGAAATACACATGGAGCATGTAACACACCAGGTAAAAAATCATTAGAGCCACCTCAGCCTACTAGATTTACACTTAGTATTTTGTCAGCCATTGTTGATTACTACCTAGGTACACAATTTTATTAGGGATTCCAAAATGGTAAATATCTAATTCTAACATTCACTTTTTACTTTTTAGTTTGAATAGTTTTATAAAGAAAAACATTCCCTAACCAATTATTTGGTTACCCTTATGTACTGTTTTAACAAAAGAGTCAGATATACCCCCAGATATTGTAACAAATAGCCACAAAATCTCAGGAACATTCAACACTAGTCATATGTTTGTCACATGTTTGGGAAGTTTATAACTAACGTGTAGGGTTGACAGCACCTAAACCCCTGGTCAATTTTAACATCAAAATCTTAAAAAAAGAAAAACAAAAAGGAAAGAAAAACAAACTTTATGTGCCCCTGATGCAATAAACACCATGCATATGAAGAATTCTTGTCAAAGTGTCCTGTCTGTATTTGATAAAGGCTCTGCCTCGACTTCCAATTTATGGATACAATGGAAATAACAGCATAACAAACACTACAAGGATGCAATCCTCAAAATTCAGAACAGGGTAATGCTGTAGGGCATATTTCTTGGTTTCTTCAACAGATAGACTATAAAGACAAAAAAAGGAGGAAGGAACTTCCATGAAAAAGAAAGATTCAAGGAAGTTGAGAGATCTATTTTAGATCCTAATTCAAATAAACCAAATATAAAGAAACACAAATAGAGGGGCAGTGGGCAGACAACAGGGAGCCAGTCAGAAACAATCACCTTTAGTCAATTAAAATGGAGAAATTAAATAATCCATATGAGGGAGCTTCAAGATGGCAGAAGAGTAAGACATGGATATCACCTTTCTCCCCACAAATACATCAGAAATACATCGACATGTGGAAATACTCCTACCGAACACCTACTGAATGCTGGCAGAAAACCTCAGATTTCCCAAAAGGCAAGAAACTCCCCATGTATCACGGTAAGGCAAAAGAAAAAAGAAAAATAAGAGACAAAAGAATAAGGACAGGACCTTCACCTCTGGGAGGGGGCTGGGAAGGAGGAAAAGTTTCCGCACACTAGGAAACCCCATCACTGGTGGATACTGGGGAGGGGCGGTGGGTAAGCTTCGGAGACATGGAGGAAAGCACAGCAATATGGATGCAAAGGGCAAAGTGGAAAGATTCCCACATAGAGGATCAGTGTTGACCAGCACTCACCAGCCTGAGAGGCTTGTCTGCTCACCCGCCAGGGTGGGTCGGGGCCGTGAGCTGAGGCTAAGGCTTCAGAGGTCGGATGCCAGGGAGAGGACTGGGTTTGGCTGCATGAACACAGCCTGAAAGGAACTAGTGCACAACGGCGGGCCTGGAGGGAATCCAGGAAAAAGTCTGGAACTGCCAAAGAGGTAAGTGACATTTTCCTGCCTTTTGTTTCCTTGTGTGCAAGGAAAGGGGATTAAGAGCACTGCTTAAAGGAGCTCCAGAGATGGGCACAAGCAGTGGCTATCAGTGTGGACCCCAGAGATGGGCATGAGATGCTAAGGTTGCTGCTGCAGCCACCAAGAAGCCTGTGTGCAAGCACAGGTCACTATCCACAACTCCCCTCCTGGGAGTCTGTGCAGCCCCCCACTGCCAGGGTCCTGTGATCCAGGGACAACTTTCCCAACAGAACACAGGATGTGCCTCTGGCTGGTGCAATGTCACGGTGGCCTCTGGTGTCACAGGCTTGCCCTGCATCTGTACACCTCCCTCCCACAGCCTGAGTGAGCCAGAGCCCCCAAATCAGCTGCTCCTTTAACCCCATCCTTTCTGAGTGAAGAACAGACACCCTTGGGCGACCTACATACAGAGGTGGGTCCAAATCCAAAGCTGAACCCCAGGAGCTGTGCGACAAAGCAGGGAAAGGAAAATCTCTCCAAGTAACCTCAGGAGCAACGGATTAAATCCCCACAATCAACTTGATGTATCCTGCATCTGTAGAATACCTGAATAGACAATGAATCATCCCAAATTGAGAAGATGGACTTTGAGAACAATGATATATATATATATATTTTTTTTTTCCCTTTTTCTCTTTTTGGGAGTGTGTATGTGTATGCTTCTCTGTGTGATTTTGTCTGTATAGCTTTGTTTTTACCTTTGTCCTAGGGTTCTGTCTGTCCTTTTTAATTGTATGTTTCTTTTTTTAAGTATAGTTTTTAGTATTTGTTATCATTGGTTGATTTGTTTTTTTGCTTGGTTGCTCTCTTCTTTCTTTCTTTTGTTTTATTATTTAAAATATATTTTAAAATTATTTTGACTTTTTATTTTAATAACTTTATGTTATTTTACTTCATTTTATGTTACTTTATGTTATTTTACTTTATTTTATTTTATACTCTTCTCATTTCTTTCTTTTTTTTCTCCCTTTTATTCTGAGCCGTGTGGATGAGAGGCTCTTTGTGCTCCAGCCAGGCATCAGGGCTATGCCTCTGAGGTGGGAGAGCCAACTTCAGGACACTGGTCCACAAAAGACCTCCCAGCTCCACATAATATCAAATGGTGAAAGTCTCCCAGAGGTCTCCATCTCAACGCCAAGGCCCAGATACACTCAATGACCAGCAAGCTACAGTGCTGGACACTGTATGCCAAGACAGGAAAAAGACAGGAACCCAACCTCATCCATTAGCAGAGAGGCTGCCTAAAATCATAATAATGCCACAGACACCCCAAAACACACCACCAGTTGTGGACCTGCCCACTAGAAAGACAAGGTCCAGCCTCATTCACAAGAGCACAGGAAATAGGCCCCTCTACCAGGAAACCTACACAACACACTGAACCAACATTAGACACTGGGGACAGACACCACAAACAATGGGAAGTACTAACGTGCAGCCTGCAAAAAGGAAACCACAAACACATAAGCTAAGCCAAATGAGAAGACAGAGAAACACAAAATAGATGAAGGAGCAAGGCAAAACCCCACCAGACCTAAAAAATGAAGAAGAAATAGGCAGTCTACCTGAAAAAGAATTCAGAATAATTATAGTAAAGATGATCCAAAATCCAGGAAATAGAATGAAAATACAAGAAACGTTATAAAAGGACCTAGAAGAATTAAAGAGCAAACAAACAGTGATGAACAACACAATAAATGAAATGAAAAGTTCTCTACAGGGAACAATAGCAGAATAACTGAGGCAGAATAATGGATAAGTGACCTGGAAGATAATTACTGCAGAGCAGAATAAAGAAAAAAGAATGAAAATAATTGAGGACAGTCTCAGAGACCTCTGGGACAACATTAAACACACCAATATTTGAATTATAAGAGTTCCAGAAGAAGAAGAGTAAAAGAAAGGTACAAAGAAAATATTTGAAGAGATTATAGTTGAAAACATCCCTAATATAGGAAAGGAAATAGTTAATCAAGTCCAGGAATCACAGAGAGTCCCATACAGGATAAATCCAAGGAGAAACACACTAAGACATGTATTAATCAAACTATCAAAAATTAAATACAAAGAAAAAATATTAAAAACAACAAGGGAAAAGCAACAAATAACACACAAGGGAATCCCCATAAGGTTAACACCTGATCTTTGAACAGAAACAAGCCAGAACCGAGTGGCAAGATGTTTAAAGTGATGAAGGAAAAAAACCTACAACCGAGATTACTCTACCCAGCAAGGATCTCATTCAGATTTGACAGAGAAGTTAAAATCACAGACAAACAAAAGCTAAGAGAACTCAGCACCACCAAACCACCTTTACAACAAATGTTAAAGGAACTTCTCTAGACAGGAAACACAAGAGAAGGAAAAGACCCACAATAACAAACCCAAACAATTATGAAAATGGAAATAGGAACATACATATTGATTATTACCTTAAAAATAAAAGAATTAAAAGGTCGACTGAAAAGACATAGACTGGCTGAATGGATACAAAAAGAAGACCCGTGTATATGCTGTCTACAAGAGACCAACTTCAGAAATAGGGACACATACAGACTGAAAGTGAGAGGATGGAAAAAGATATTCCATGCAAATGGAAATCAAAAGAAAGCTGGAGTAACAATTCTCATATCAGACAAAATGGACTTTAAAATAAAGACTATTGCATTAAACAAAGAAGGACAGTACATAATGATCAAGGGATCAATCCAAGAATACATAACAATTGCAAATATTTATGCACCAAACATAGGAGCGCCTCAATACATAAAGCATATACTAACAGCCATAAAAGGGGAAATCAACAGTAACACAATCATTGTAGGGGACTTTAACACCACACATTCATCAATGGACACATCATCCAAAATGAAAATAAATAAGGAAACACAAGCTTTAAATGATACATTAAACAAGATGGAATTAATTGATATTTATAGGACATTCCAACCAAAACAACAGAATAAACATTCTTCTCAAGTGCTAATGGGACCTTCACTAGGATAGATCATATCTTGGGTCACAAATCAAGCCTTGGTAATTTTAAGAAAATTAAAATTGTATTAAGTATCTTTTCCGACTGCAATGCTATGAGACTAGATATCAATTACAGGAAAAAATCTGTAAAAAATACAAAAACATGGAGGCTAAACAATACACTACTTAATAACCAAGAAATCATGGAAGAAATCAAAGAGGAAATCAAAAAATACCTAGAAACAAATGATAATGAAAACACGATAACGCAAAACCTATGGGATGCAGCAAAAGCAGTTCTAAAAGGGAAGTTTATAGCAATACAATCCTACCTTAAGAAACAAGAAACATCTCAAATAAACAACCTAACTTTACACCTAAAGCAATTAGAGAAAGAGGAACAAGAAATCCCCAAACTTAGCAGAAGGAAAGAAATCATAAAGATCAGACCAGAAATAAATTAAAAAGAAATTAAGGATATTATAACAAAGATCAGTAAAACTAAGTGCTGGTTCTTTGAGAAGATAAGCAAAATGGATCAACCATTAGCCAGACTCATGAAGAAAAAAAGGGACTAGACTCAAATCAATAGAATTAGAAATGAAAAAGGAGAAGTAACAACTGGTACTGCAGAAATACAAAGGATCATGAGAGATTACTACAAGCAAATATATGCCAATAAAGTGGACAACCTGGAAGAAATGGACAAATTCTTAGAAATGCACAATGCTTCTGAGACTGAACCAGGAAGAAATAGAAAATATGAACAGACCAATCACAAGCAGTGAAATTGAAACTGTGATTAAAAATCTTCCAACGATAAAAGCCGAAGACCAAATGGCTTCACATGCGAATTGTATCAAACATTTAGAGAAGAGTTAACACTCACCCTTCTCAAAATCTTCCAGAATATATCAGAGGGAGGAACACTCCCAAACTCATTCTACGAGGCCACCATCACCCTGATACCAAAACCATACAAAGACGTTACAAAGAAAGAAAACTACAGGTCAATATCACTGATGAACATAGATACAAAAATCCTCAACAAAATACTAGCAAACAGGGTTTCCCTGGTGGCGCAGTGGTTGAGAGTGCACCTGCCGATGCAGGGGACACAGGTTCATGCCCCAGTCTGGGAAAATCCCACATGCCGTGGAGCAGCTGGGCCCATGAGACATGGCCGCTGAGCCTGCGCGTCCAGAGCCTGTGCGCCGCAACGGGAGAGGCCACAAAAGTGAGAGGCCTGCATACCTCAGAAAGAAAACAAAAACGAAAACAAACAAAACAAAACAAAAAATACTAGCAAACAGAGTCTGACACCACATTAAAAACATCATACACCATGATCAGGTGGGGTTTACCCCAGGAATGCAGGGAGTCTTCAATATACGCAAATCAATCAATGTGATACACCGTAATAACAAATTGAATGAGAAAAAACATATGATCATCTCAATAGATGCAGAGAAAGGTTTCAACAAAATTCAACACCCTTTTAAGATAAAAACCCTCTAGAAAGTAGGCATAAAGGGAACTTTCCTCAACATAATAAAGGCCACATATGACAGCCCACAGCCAACATCGTCCTCAATGGTGAAAAACTGAAACCATTTCCACTAAGATCAGGAACAAGACAAGGTTGTTCACTCTCACCACTCTTATTCAACACATTTTTGGAAGTTTTAGCCACAACAATCAGAGAAGAAAAAGAAATAAAAGGAATCCAAATCGGAAAAGAAGAAGTAAAGCTGTCACTGTTTGCAGATGATATGGTGCTATACATAGAGAATCCTAAAGATGCTACCAGAAAACTACTAGAGCTAATCAATGGATTTGGTTAAGTAGCACCTTACAAAAATTAATGCACAGAAATCTCTCACATTCCTGTATACTAATGATGAAAAATCTGAAAGTGAAATTAAGAAAACACTCCCATTTACCATTGCAACAAAATAATAAAATACCTAGGAATAAACATACCTAAAGAGACAAAAGACCTGTTTGTAGAAAATTATAAGACACTGATGAAATAAATTAAAGATGATACAAACAGATGGAGAAATATACAATGTTCTTGGATTGGAAGAATCAACATTGTGAAAATGACTCTACTACCCAAAACAATCTACAGACTCAATGCAATGCCTATCAACTACCATTGTTATTTTTCACAGAACTAGAACAGAAAGTTCACAATTTGTATGGAAACACAAAAGACTGCAAAATAGCTAAAGCAATCTTGAGAAAGTAAAATGGAGTTGGAGGAATAAGGCTCCCTGACTTCAGACTATACTACAAATCTACAGTAATCAAGACAGTATGGTACTGGCCCAAAAGCAGACATATAGATCAATGGACCAGGATAGAAAGCCCAGAGATAAACCCAAACACATATGGTCTCCTTATTTTTGATAAATGAGGCAAGAGTATACAGTGGAGAAAAGACTGCCTCTTCAGTAAGTGATGCTGGGAAAACTGGACAGCTACATAAAAGAATGAGATTAGAACACTCTCTAACACCATACACAAAAATAAAGTCAAAATGTATTAAAGACGTAAATGTAAGGCCTGACTGTATAAAACTCTTATAGGAAAACATAGGCAGGACACTCTATGACATAAATCACAGCAAGATCCTTTTTGACCCACCTCCTAGAGAAATGGAAATAAAAACAAAAATAAACAATTGGGACCTAATGAAACTTAAAAGTTTTGCCCAGCAAAGGAAACCATAAACAAGACGAAAGACAACCCTTAGAATGGGAGAAAATATTTACAAATGAAGCAACTGACAAAGGATTAATCTCCAAAATTTACAAGCAGCACATGAAGCTCAATATCAAAAAAACAAACAACCTAATCCAAAAATGGGCAGAAAGCATATATAGACATTTCCCCAAAGAAGATATACTGATTGCCAACAAACACATGAAAGAATGCTCAACATCTTTAATAATTAGAGAAATGCACATCAAAACTACAATGAGATATCATCTCACACCGGTCAGAATGGCCATCACCAAAATATCTACAAACAATAAATGCTGGAGAGGGTGTGGAGAAAAGGGAACCCTCTTGCTCTGTTGGTGGGAATGTAAATTGATACAGCCACTATGGAGAACAGTATGGAGTTTCCTTAAGAAACTAAAAATAGAACTACCATATGACCCTGCAGTCCCACTACTGGGCATGTACCCTGAGAAAACCATAATTCAGAAAGAGTCATGTACCAAAATGTTCATTGCAACTCTATGTACAATATCTAGGACATGGAAGCAACCTAAGCGTCCATCAACAGATGAATGGAAAAAGAGGATATGGCACATATATACAATGGAATATTACTCAGCCACAAAAAGAAATGAAATTGAATTATTTGTAATGAGGTAGATGGACCTAGAGCCTGTCATACGAGTGAAGTAAGTCAGAAAGAGAAAAACAAATATCATATGCTAACACATGTATATGGAATCTAAAAAAGAAAGAAAATAGTCGTGAAGAACCTAGGGGCAAGGTGGGAAGAAAGACGCAGACCTACTAGAGAATGGACTTGAGGATACGGAGAGGGGGTAAGGTAAGCTGGACAAAGTGTGAGAGTGCCATGGACATATATACACTACCAAGTGTAAAAAAGATAGCTAGTGGGAAGCAGCTGCATAGAACAAGGAAATCAGCTCAGTGCTTTGTGACCACCTAGAGAGGTGGGATAAGGTAGTGCGAGGGAGGGAGATGCAAGAGGGAAGAGATATGGGGACATTTGTATAACTGATGTACTTTGTTATAAAGCAGAAAGTAACACTCCATTATAAAGCAATTATACTCCAATAAAAATGTTTTTTTTTTTAAAAAAAGAAACACAGATTAAATTTAGCACTTGCTGGTACTTGATGATGTTAAGGAATACAAATTTTAGGTGCAGTGATGATTTTGTGGTTGTTTTTAAAAAAACAATTTGTATATATGCATCTATTTATGAGTATATATGGAACTATTTCTGAAAGAAAAACATGTTAAAATGATGTAGGGAGGGAAAATGATGGGGAGAGAATAAATAAAATTAGCCATGAGTTAATAATCATTGACACTGGGTAGTGGGTCTGTGGGTATCATTATTATATTATATCTCCTTTTATACATGTTTGAATGTTTTCATAATAAAGTTTTATGAATGAATAAATCAAGTACAGTATATTCATACCATTTAATATTGCTTGACAATATAAAGGAATGAAATACTGATACATGCTATATCGTGGATGAAGCTTGAAACCATTATGCTAAGTGAAAGAAGTCACGTAGTGAATGACATAATTTACTTGAATTGTCCAGAATAGGCAAACCCATAGAGACAGAAAGTAGATTAGAGGTTGCCTCAGACTCGGGG
Source organism: Aethalodelphis obliquidens (assembly GCF_003676395.1). NCBI lineage: Eukaryota > Metazoa > Chordata > Mammalia > Artiodactyla > Delphinidae > Aethalodelphis > Aethalodelphis obliquidens. The sequence continues at coordinate 16,000,943 of NW_020837976.1, forward strand.
ATAAGAGTATTGGGGATGATCGCTAAAGGACACTAGGTTTCTTTTTCAGTGTGACGAAAATGTTCTAAAATTTATGACAGTGGTGGTTGCACAGCTCTCGGAATATACTAGAAAATATTGACTTGCATAATTTAAGTGGGAAAATTGTATAGCATGTTAATTATAAGTCAGTAAATCTCTTACCAAAAAATGGTCTTTAAAAATTTTTTTTTAAGTAAAGAATGTTCCTAGCATCAGCATGGATAACAGTGTGCAATAAGCCACACAGTCTGCTTTCTAGAGGGATTTCCATTTTAAACTAATGTTTCAATTGTGAAAGAATATTATTTGTTATGTGACAATAAGAACTTAGACATTGGAGAGGATATTTTGATGATCTGTAGACCCTTATCAGGTAAAATTATATATTGTAATTGCAGTTGGAATCAGACTTTGGGGTGCATCCAGACTTTGGGCAGGGAGTCTCTAAGCAGCCCAGTGTGCAGTTCAGTAACTCAACATCAAGGCTCTGACTGTGCTCTCCAATCCCCAATGCCTGGTATTCCAGGCTGACCCTGCAGCTTCCACCTCAGGGCTTGTTTCCTACCTTTAGCCCCCTGATCTTGGCCTCTGCTTGCACTCTAACCAATTTTGTGTCTCTTACCTGTCACCTTGTTTATCACTATCATAACCAAACCTGTGCATCACTGTCCAATGCACTCATCTGAATCTGAATAGGCTTTAAGCAGTTATTTTTTTCCAACCTACTCTAAGCGGCTCTCTGTGCATATTTTGCCTGTTATCACCCAACTCCTGACTGATAAGATTGTGATTTTAGAGTAAGAACTGGTGTAGAGGGTAAACTTTTGCACTGTCACACTATATTACACACTGAGTGAGTAATTACATATTTACCTGTATATTATCCTGTCTCCATAGCTCTCAACTACATCAGGTCATATTTTACTACTTAGTGTTTCAGAAAATGGAATGCCTCAGCAAACCTAAAGGAAACAGAGTTTTAATTTTTCTAATATAAACATTAGTTAGTAAGAAAGGATACTTGAAGTTTAAAACCCTGCTTTTGAGGACAAAACCCAAACATTTTATTTATAATTGAAATATACAATGAGAATGGACAGTGACTTGAGACCCAGTTTTGCCTACTTTGGGATTGATGCTGAGCCCGCTGACTGGAAAGAGAGAATGTGAATTGGAAAACAAAGAGTTAAAATGAATGTTCTTCAGATATGCATGATCTTGCTTGCAGTCCAGGCACAAATATGAATGATGTGTTCCAGGATCTGAGAGCAGAGGACAACAAGGATCTGCTTTCTGGCTGAAATTCTGGGAAGCTGGAGCTACACTGTAGTCCCTGTGCCACAATGACATTGAGTTGTAGTATTGACTGGAAGCAACAATATCTAATATGGTACCTAAATTTCCTGTGGACCTTAAAAAAGGACAAGAAAGGGAGTCAACCTTCCTCATGCCTCTGAGAACATCATACAGAACCACAGTCATGACGGAGGACGCCTACTTTGGAAAGCAACATGGAAGAAGGTCCAGAAACCAGATAGGAAGTGGGAGTCTCCAGGAATGCCAACTGAAGGGAGTTGGTGTCCGAGACCCAGAAGAGGTGATGGCTCCCCAGTGAATACCAACATGGATAAACACTGAGAACTTTGGGCCAAATACCTGCTCCTGAGGGTTAGGTGACCTGCCAGAGACTAAGCAGAAGACAAGAAATCCCTGAACTGACTTAATTTAAACCTAGAAAGATGAGTTGGATCATGAAATAAATATGACTATGTTTTCTGTGATCAAGTGGATTAGGAGGCTCAGAGCAGAGATTAAATTGAATTGTTAAAAAAATAAAATAAAATTGGGCTTCCCTGGTGATGCAGTGGTTGAGAGTCTGCCTGCCAATGCAGGAGACACGGGTTCCTGCCCCGGTCAGGGAAGATCCCACATGCCGTGGAGCCACTGGGTCCGTGAGCCATGGCCGCTGAGCCTGCGCGTCCGGAGCCTGTGCTCCGCAACGGGAGAGGCCAAAACAGTGAGAGGCCCACGTATCACAAATAAATAAATAAATAAATAAATAAATAAATAAATAAATAAATAAATAAATAAAATAAAATAAAATAAAATAAAATAAAATAAAATTACAGTTCCTGACACCTGAGAGAATGAGTGAGAATCTTCCAGTACTATTTTGGTTTACAGATTGGAAACTCTGGGAAGTTTTCAAAATTTGGCTTAGAAAATGTGCAAAGGATTCTTTTGTTCTGTGAACAAGTGCTGCAGATACTACATTATCTTCTGTTTACTCTTTATTGTCTCTTCTCCTGTTGTTGTTGTTGGTGTTGTTGTTTGCTAAACAAGATAACTCCTTGGGAAGCATATTAGAAGTTTTGAAATTTAGATAAAATAAGTATTTCTTCCCCTGTAAATATCAATGTCACACATTCTTTGGTTTCAGAAAGGCCTCGTTTGCCCTTATGCATTGCAAAAATACTCAGCACAGAATGGTTAGCATTAGAGTTTTTGTCCTTTCATTTGAAAGTGCTATCTACCTTAGTAAAAACTAGACTGGACTAATTAATTTTTTTTTAGCTGTAAAGGAGTTAAGTATAAAAATACTGGGGTAGAAACGCAAGGTCATTGGCACCATATTTCTGAATTAACATAGTAGGTTTTTTTGGTGATTCTCATAGACTGATGCTCTGGCAAGTACCCATGGACTTGCTTCATGATCCAGCCTTTCCATCAGTGGAGAATCTTACCATCCTCAAGTCTCAAGTTCTACCTCACATAGCTGGATCCAACAGCCTCCTCACTCTTACTGGATAAGAAACACTTTTCATCTCCCTCTATGAATCAATCACAGTTGCCATCAGGTCCCTGACATCAGCTTCCTTAAGTCCACAAGGCACATTCCACCTCATCACTCTGGTTTTCTCCTCCCATTAGGATGACCATGAACCCTCTTCTTTCTCCCATCTTTTTAGTCTCAGGCATTATAGTATATATCAAAATATATTTAAAAAAATATTTACGTTAGTTCTTTTTTCCCATCCCCTTCAGTATGGTTGGTTATTTGGATTAAAGTTTGATTTTTTTGTTCCATTTTTGAATACCCCCAAATCTTGCTTGACCATTTAGTTATTTATTTTTTGACTATGTGAAAATTAATGTTGTTCTCAATGTCAAAATGATACAAAAAGCATACCTAGAGAGGAGTCACTAACTTCTATACTAATCCCATTTATTCTTTATGTCAACCGTGTTCCTCCACATACTCCATAGGTCATGAATCTCTTTAATCTCTGGCTTATCTTTTCCATAGTTTACTTTTGCATAAAGGGCTATAGGAAATACAGCAGGCCATAGGTACAATTTTCTTCCACACTGCTTTTTTTCACTAAAATTATAGTCAGTATGTTATCACATATGTGGAATCTAAAAAAATAAAAGGAATGAATATAACAAAACAGAAACTTTCACAGCTATAGAGAACAAACTAATGGTTATCAGTAGAAAGAGGAAAGGGGGAAAGGGAACAAACTAAGAGATTAAGAGATACAAACTAGCATGTGTAAAATGAATAAACTATAAGGATATATTGTACAGCACAGGGAAATATAGCCATTATTTTCTAAGAACTTTAAATGGAACATAATCTATAAAAACACTGAATAACTGTTTTATACACCTGAAACTAACATAAAATTATAAATCAACTATGCTTCAGTTAAGAAAGTACGTAACCTGAATTCACTCCATATCAGTTCATAAAAATCATCTTCATTCTTTTTCATAATAGCTGAATAATTCTCTACAATATAGATGCTCCACAGTTTATACTTCCAGGCTAATTTCTAAGTGTAGCTGTAGGCCCTTTCAATTTATAGATTCAGACCTTCATTTATGAAAACTTTTCTTGGGTTATACATTTAAATATTAGTACTGTAACATTGTTCTTTTACATTTTTTCTTTAGGGATTCCAAGTATGTGACCTTTATTCTTCTTTGCCTGTCTTTAATTTTAACCACTATTTTTTCTGAAACTTTTTATTTTTTTAAAGTCAATTTCATTGTTTCAGGTGTTTTCTTGGTTTTCTTCAATGACTTATAACTCTTTTTAAATATTATTTTGACTCTTTTTGTCTCTAGGCATCTTGTAAGTTAGCCTTTATTTCTGGGTCAATTTTTTCCTTCCATTTCTTTTCTGAGTTCAGCTGACTGTTTTTTCATTTCTTTCTCCTGTAGCTCTTTTTTTTTTTTTTTTTTTGGCTAATTTCTGTTCTTCAATTTGAATTTCTGATTCAAAGCAATATCTCTCTCCCAAAATGTTTGCTTGAGCACATAACTTAATTTGAGTGCTGTCTTATTATTTCTTGTGATATATAGTTGTTTGTTCATGGAGACTTTCATCACTTGAGGTGTATTAAACCTCATTTTCTGATTTCTTAAATAACAATTCTACATGGCTTTATTAGCTTCTTTTTCCTGTTCATTTATTTAATATTAAAGTAGTTTAGAGGATTCCTTATTTTTGTTTGTTTGTTTGTTCAACTGTATCAAAGTCCATATTCTTTAATGGATTTGTGTGTGTGTATGTGTGTGTGTGTGTGTGTGTGTGTGTGGTGGGGGTGATATGTGTGTCCTCTGATTTTATTTTATTTTTTTTGGTTCTCTTTGTCTTACATGACCCTGAATTTCCCTTTTTTATGTCTTTTAATCTTCACCACTCAATTTCCAAAGTTACTCTCTCTGTTTGTTTTTAATCCCAGAGAAGTTAAGTATTTTGAAGACTGTGACTCAAGTCATGTGCTTTTTTAAGTCTCTTTCCCAAATACTGTTAGACTGTATTCTGATCTACCACAATTCTTTTTAATGTTTATTATTTTTACACATAGCATGGACTTAAGCTTTCTTGTATTGCTTTTATGTCAACATTATTCCCATGATTAGCTCTCTGTTCTACTTGCCCCACAATTTTGCTGACCTGCACTCACTTGCCAAGAAAACCTTGCAGTAGGGAGTGAATGTGAGAGATTTTTTTGCTGAGATTTGTTGCATTAAAAAAAATACAGTTATTTTGAAGTTAAGGTATTCCACATCTTCAAATTATCCTGAAGGTTTAAGGTTTTTCTGTATTGTTTTCAGCTATCCAGAATTCTCAAGTTATTAATTGGAAGGAAGTTTTGTCTTTGTATTCTCAAGGGTTCAGAAACACTACATTCCTTTGAGGCAGACTTCTGTTTCTACCTCCTTTGTGACAGTCATATCTCTATGCAGTCCTCTGAGTGTCCCGGTTGCCTTTCATGGGTGCCAGAGCTATCAATTTATGATGGAAGAGAAGCCTCTGTCCCTAGAGATAGTGTGTGGCTTGATCTGCTCTTCCCTTTCCTGATGGCTTGTTTCAAAAGGTTTCATTGAATTTCTTGCATGTTGTGCTGCTTGGTTGTACAAAATATCAGCAACATTTTATAATAAGTAGCAAATCATTGTGTGCTTTGGTGTTCATCGTATTACCATTAATCTTCGTAAATTCACTGAGTGTATTCACACAAATAAGGAAGGTAATTCCAAAGACAGGTTTTTCATGAAACTTTCAATTTATTAATGTGTTTTCACCTTTAAAGATACATGCAAGTAGTTAAATCATGTTTTTCAATATCATCAGCATCAAAAAGGCTTTTTGGAGTCTGTCAGTACACAGTTCTGCAAAGATCCATCTTTAGCAAGTATAAAGGATGGGAAATTCACCTTTGGCACTCTCTTCCTCCTTTATTTTGGAATCACTGACATATCCCAAATTCTCATTTTGAGCCACTTCTGATTATCCAGATTCGCTGACCATCTTTGCCAACCGTTATGTTTAGGTGTGTACTCTATATTTCTCTCTCTTTTTTAAACTTTAACATCAAAAAAAAAGCATTAATACCTCTTGGGGACATTTGTACGCTTTTTTTTTTTTAACATCTTTATTGGAGTATAATTGGTTTCCAATGGTGTGTTAGTTTCTGCTGTATAACAAAGTTAATCAGCTATACATATACATATATCCTCATATCTCCTCCCTCTTGTGTCTCCCTCCTATCCTCCCTATCCCACCCCTCTAGGTGGACACAAAGCACCGAGCTGATTTCCCTGTGTTATGTGGCTGCGTCCCAGTAGCTATATTAGAAAATATTTTGTCTTAACCCAAAACAAGTGCTAACTGTGGAAATTTGGGCACTTTTGTAAAATAATTGAGGGACTTTTATAGGCACAGTTCATTTCATTTGAAAAACTCTCTCTTTTACTCTTCATTTTTAGAAACATATCTTTAGAAACAGGAAACCTTCAAAGCCTAGTTTCACCATGTAATATCTGTGTGTCTTTGGCAAAGAAACTAATTTCTGAACCTCACTGCCACTTCTATAAACTGAGAAGTAATATTGTCTTCTTGATGGATCATGTTCAGGTTAGGGCAAAGAGGATGTGACATTTTAAATTCTGATCCTCATCTTTAAAATAAGGATAAGATCAATGATTATTTGATGATCAAGTGAAAATGCATATGTAAAGCACCCTAAATTACTTGGCATATGAAAGCTACCCAATAAATATTAGTTCTCCTTCCTTCCTTACTGATGGCCTATCCAACCAAATATTTTGAAACCACGAGGCAATCTTAATTGGAAATGCATATATTTGATGTTTCAGATATGTGTTTACTGGCATATGTGTTTACTAGAAAGGGAGAGGAGAAACCAGGGCAGAGAGTGGCTTCTTAAGGGGAATTTGCTCTTTTCTATTCCTACATGAATTCTCAGAGAGGAGATGGAATGCTGGAAGTAGAACACATAGAACTGGACCACAGAGCTTGGGCAGCACTGCAAACCCTTCATGATATCTATTACATATGGCAAGGAAATGGCAGGAATGGGATAATATATTACCTGTGCCACTCTCCCTAAACTTTCTTCAGTTGCTAAGTTGACTGAAGATCAGTTTCCCTCCACCCAGTGGAATCCTTCCACTGACGCTCACCATGTAGATCATTCTTGTTTTTAGATTCTCTGTTGGTGGTTCAGCCTTCCATTGTGCTAATGTCTTCTTTGCTATATATTTTAACACCTGGTATGAGTTCTACCTTTTGGAGCCAAAATCAATCAATCATACAGCATTGTTCAGATGTTTTAGGGCAGGCATGCTGAAGGTCCAGTACACCATGTTCTACTGATACATCCAGGATTCCTCCATTATTTTCTCACATCATACCATCATGCCATTTCATTTGTCCCTCTGCTTTTTTAGCCCTCCATCCTGCCTATACAATGGAACTGTCAGTTGAATATCATCTCCAAATATGCTCTGCCCAACAGACTAAGCAGTGTTTGGACTAATCAAGTCCATTATCTCTTAAACAGATATAACCTGAAAGCACTCTTGCTTTCTGGCAGATACAATAAGCATCAGTCAAGGAAATCCCCGAAATATATTCTATGTAAGTGGTTAAGTTTCCTCAAACCCATGCTTGCTGTCCAGACTGTCATTTCTACTTGATAAATATTATCTTATTAATTTGCTCCCATATTTTCAAAGTTCATTTCATCATCCACCAATCGACTATCCTTCCTAGCTTCATATTAAATGCAAACTTTTTAAAAAGTTCCATTGATTTATTAAAAATATTTATTGAACAACTAATCTTAATAGATATCATAGTTAAAAAGATGTTCATAGATTCTATTTTCAAAAAGATTATATGCTACTGATGGATACATACATGTTAATAAGCTAGATATTTTTTAATCTCTTAAGTGCTATACAGGGGAATTATATATCTGCTCTTCAAATAGGAAAGAAAGACACTTACGGAGAAACGGAATATTAAATGTTGGTCTTTTACAAATGTTAATTTCTTGATTAAGGTGTGTGTAGTATCATTTGTAGGAAAGTGACTCATATAGAAAATATATACTTAAGTATTTAGGAGTAATGGAGCATCATACCTATAACATACTCTCACTTGGTTGAAAAATGACAATAATATATACATATATGTACATATAAAGAGAACGATTAGAAAAAATTACCAGTTGGGGAATCTGGGAGAAGAGTAGTTTTCCTTGTAGCATCTTTGGTATGTTCTTGTTAATAAGTTTGAAATTATTTCAAAATAAGGGGTTAAACAAAAGATGGATAGTTGTTAGTCAGAGATGGGAAATGGAATAATGGTAGCATGCTGTGGCACAGTTCATAGAGTCAAATGTCAAGAACCCTGTGCTATTAACCACACTTTTCATTGGATTATATCACATATATATTACATTGTTCAAACAAAAGGAAACCTATGCCTGTGGGAATGTTAAAAGATTACTCTTCTTGATTTTTTTAAAGATAAAATGAGACAGTAACATGCTAGTACTTGTAAAGATGGAGAAATTGGTAAAAATCTAAAGTCAGTATTTTGGAATTCAGCTTTGAGGAGGAAGGTGGCCTTTCTTCTTCTAACATTGTAAAAAAAAATCTCTCCTTCTCCCACTACCAGCTTTAAATCCATTTCTCATAGGAATCACAGAATGCTTAGTCATGCTCAGTCAGATCATTGGATGAATTGGCATGTTTCATTAGATGAAATACTTTTCAGGACACTTTTACAAAGTTGGAAACTTTGAAAGGTATCTTAGAGTTTCTTGGCCTTCCAGGTTCCAGTCCACTCTAACCAATAGACATCTGCACAGGGCATAAACTCTGGAGAGGGTAAAGTCACCTGTGCTATTCTTATAGCTCCTACCCCAACACCTATGACCTCACGAAGCTGTACTGAATTCAGAGTCAGGAGACACAGAGACTAGGATTGATGTCATCAATGACTGTTTGGGTGACTATGTAAATCAATTCTCCTCTCAAAAGCTTTAGCTTCCCATCTGTAAAAGGAGGGTACTGAACTTGATTTTCCATCTCTGACATTTTATGGTTCTATGAGCATTTAGTGTTGTTGAATCCTTCTTGTTATGACAGTAATTAGTGGTTCCTTTCTGGATTACTTGGAGTATTTTTGAAAGGTTTATAGCTTATTCCTGATGTAGATAAATGTTTTTAGAATATTTGGTTTTGCCTTTCATGAATAAAAAGGTGATTGAACAAAGCATGCATTTATCATTCCATTTATTGCCCTGAAACAACAAGTGTGATTTATAAACCAATAATACTTTAGGGAGTGTTATACACGTGTATGAAAAGAATGTCTTAAATTAATGGGAGGCCAAGAAGACACTAATACAGCATTCCCTGGAGGAAGAGGTAGGAACTCAACCAGAGAGAAAACTTAGATACATTTTATTAGATAATATAGGTGGTATTACTTTTACTGGAACACTAACAAAAAGAGAAAAAAGATCAATGTCTCTGGGTTGGCCTCCTCCCTGTTTTCAAAGATGGATGAGAATGAGAGGGTCAGGCTATCATAACAGGTTCCAACTGGAACCTGCAAATGCTGGAATGTATACTAAAGGACACATCTAAAAGTCTAAAAATATTCACTCTTTATAAGCCATCCACAGAAACATGATTGATTTTGTTGTTGTTGTTAAGTTTAAGAAATTCCTGGTAAAGCTATAAGAATTAGTGAAAATCAGAAGAGCTTCACTTTGCAATGACCATGACCCACAAGGAAGAATATCCTTTTAGAATTAATGGAATTAATGAGAACTATTTGATAACTGTTGTCTGTGATTATTAAATGGTTCACTTTTTAAACTTGTTATTTAGTGTGTAACAGCAGTAAAAGTGATTTCTTTTTCAGAATGTCCTTCATTCTCACATTGCACTAGCAAATCTCCAACATCTCACTCAAATGTGATTAATACTCCAAATTCCTTGCATTCTTAGCCTTAGTCACATAATTTTCCATGTTTATAGTCATAGCTAGAACTCATCTGTCTCTTACCTCTCTTTTTTTTTTTTTTTTTTTTTTAACATCTTTATTGGAGTATAATTGCTTTACAATGGTATGTTAGTTTCAGCTTCACAACAAAATGAATCAGTTATATATATACATATATTCCCATATCTCTTCCCGCTTGCGTCTCCCTCCCTCCCACCCTCCCTATCCCACCCCTCCAGGCGGTCACAAAGCACCGAGCTGATCTCCCTGTGCTATGCGGCTTCTTACCTCTCTTATTTATCTAACATATAGCTAAAAATCTAGGAGGACACAAAATTACATTTCTGAGGAAATAAAATAAATAAATGTCAGTAAGTTCATGCACTAAAGCTTATATAAATGGTACAAGAGAGAGCTATGTTATGATGTTTCGTAGGACCAATTTACTCTTAATTTACAAAACATACTAATGAGTTTGTAAAGATTAAATGAGTTAAAGTACATAGGGCACTTAGAAATTGCCTGGTATATAGTAAGCATTAAATAATAATAATTATTATTTATTTTCCATGCCAATAAAATCCTAACAATAACAAACTGAAAGGGAGAGAGGAACTGCTATGAGTGGATACACTCAAAATTGAGATCGGTGACACTGTCAACTAATGGAAAGAGCTAGCAACATAATCAAAATCAGACATAAGAATTCAAAACAAAGCCATAATTATTAATTTGGTACATATCCAAACACATCTCAGCAGAATAAGAGGCATCACTGTTATAGTACCTTCCAGCAGTAATAGCTATTAAAAACAATAAGTTTGAGTCATCAGGAACAGTTGAAATAATATTCAGTATCATCTGTCTAAGAAAGCATGCAAATCTGTAATAAAAATTTATAAACTCCCGTCCAAGCCAGTTATGATTTTAATGTTAACGTTTCATGAATAAACCCTCTGTAATCTAGAAAACCTACTTTCTAGACTTTTTGAATAATGTATATCTAGAGAGTAAAGGCTTATGTCAATTATTTTCATTAATCTTAGTAATTTCTGGACATAGGTTTAGCTGCTCAAGGAGACATCTATTTCTCAAGGACAAAAAGAGTATTTTTCTCAAAGTGCGTGACATAAGAATTGGTATGTAATTGACATTTATTTCATATGTAACAAAATGGTGGATTCCTTTTTACATGTTTGGTGGTTGGAGACCATATTAGGCTAAGAGAGAAAAGTATGGTCAGCATTCAATTCCTCTCTTTCTGTTTGCTGCAATAAAAGCATCTCTTAGCTTCAGTTCACAAGAAGCAATGCCCAGATTGGAAGTCTAGTGAAAGAGTTTTGTTAAGAGTGGAATCTAAGATGAGGGCTATAAGACAAAGGATAGAGGAGGGAAATAAGCTAAGCAGGGATGCTCTCTTTAATGGAGATTGGCTCCAGCTTGACACATGGCAAACCCTGGAAGGTGACTGGCACCACAGAGTTGGTGCAGGAGAACTGGTTTATTCTGCCACCATGTCAGTAGGCCATTGCCTGTTGAATGCAGCCTGGTGAGGGTGTAATTGGGGGATTACATCCAGATAAGGTTCCCAGGTGAGAAGTGGCTCCCGTTCAGTAGAGAGGCAAGTAAAAAAAAAAAAAGAGGTGAAAGCTATGAGCAGTTATCAGTAGATACCACGGTTGCTGGGAGATGAATATCCTGAGAGATGAGTGTACTGTCAGTAAAGGCAATTTTGGTGGCGTAAAAACAGCAAATACTAAAATCCTCCTCTTGGATCACTCAGATTCACTTACTTCTCATGTTGAGTTCACATCAGCCAGGAAAACCTAATTCATGATTCTGATTGTTCATAATTTCAGAGAAAGTATTGCTGCTGCTGCAGGTTCTGAGCTCTAACAATGGCATATTTTCTGCCCATCTAGACTCCGCACATCCTCAACCAGCACTTCTACTGGGCCAGGTGGGTTGTCTGGTGGGGTGATTCAGACCCTTACCCTAGAGGGATGTGACCCCCTGATACTTTGCCTTTCTTATGTTACAGTACCCATCCATTTATAGTGACAGGCACAGAGTACTGAAATACTGTCCAATGGATCACTTGCATGCCATGCATGCTTCTCTTTTTCCCTTTATGCAGCAGCAGCCCACCCCCTCATGATGATTGGAGTCAAGTATTCCTTTTTTATGCTTACTGGTCTACTGATAGGAGAACAGTGGGCTTGAGACAACCACAGCTTTAAATTTAATAAAATTCTTAGTGCATTTCCTGATGGAAATACCTTGCCTCTGGACCCCAGGACCCACAGTGGCAGGGACTGAAAGCCCAAATTCCCAAAGTGGGTCACTGAAGGTCATATGAAGCAGCAGCAGCTTACTTTCTCCCCTTGAATTCCAGACCAATACATTCCTCTATCAGGGACATAGTATTGTATAATCGCCATTGGTTTAAAGTGTATCCTGGAATATAATCTAATTTAAAAATAGGCAGAGAACCCAAATAGAAATGTTTCCAAAGAAGACATACAGTTGGGCAACAGGCACATGAAAAGATGCTCAACGTGACTAATCATCAGGAAAATGAACATCAAAATCACAATATAACCTCACATCTGTTATAACTATTAACAAAAAGACAAGAATTAGCAAGTGTTGGCAAGGATGTGGGAACACTTATATATTGTTGATGGGAATGCAAGTTGGTACAGCCACTATGGATATAGAAATTCCCCCCAAAATTAAGAATAGAACTACCACACGAACCAAGAATTCCACTTCTGGGTATTTATTTAAGGAAAACAAAATTTGAAAAGATATATGCTCCTCAATGTTCATCACAGCAATATTTATAATAGCAAAAATATGGAAGCAACCTGTCTATTGATTGATAAATATATAAAGAAAATGCAAATATCTATATATCTACATATCTATATATATCTTACATCAAAACCTGAACAAACTTTTTGGCCAACCCAATATGTGTGTGTGTGTGTGTGTGTGTGTGTGTGTGTGTGTGTGTGTATAAAATGTAGTAATACTCACCATAAAAGAGAAGGAAATCTCTCCATTTGTGACAATATGGATGGAACTAAAGGGTTTTATGCTAAGTGAAATAAGTCAGCCAGAGAAAGAGAAATACTATATATTTTCACTTATATATGGAATTTAAAAAACAAAACAAATGGACAAATATGATAAAAGAGGAACAGATTCACAGATATCAGTTTCCAAAGGGGAGGGGTTTAGGAGGATGGGTGAAATAAGTGAAGGAGATTAAGAGGTTCAAACTACCAGTTATAAATTAAGTCATGGGGATGTGAGGTACAGCACAAGGAATATAGTCAATATTATTATAATAACTTTGTATCATGCATATGCATAATCTATAAAAATATCAACTCACTTGTGAAACTACACTTGAAACTAATATAATATTGTAAGTCAACCATACTTCAATAAAAATAAATACATGCTCAGTTTCTGCCAGGACACATACATATGAAGAGCTATTTTTCTAATGGTGTATAGCTCTCTGCTGCTGGTGGCATGGCTTTGACTCAGAAACCAAAGAGTTTGTCCTGTGATTCTATTTTTGGAGTTTGCCAGAGTCTTAACCAGTCATATTTCTCGACTGTGTATACCTCTAGTCATATGGGTTCTTCTGGCTATGGGTCATTTGGCTCAAGTGACAAATCTTTACAAAGTCTGGATCTACAACACAATTCTCTCTAGCTCTCTACTCTGCTCAAAACTGGCAACCTTCCATGCAACTCACTAACAAGATCAGAGCAGGATACCAAGTGTGAAATGTGCTGCTTCCAGAACTCAAAAAGGAGTGCCAAATATTGTACTTCTTTCTTGGTGGTAAAAGGTGCAAGTTGTAAGATGCCAATACTTTGGAAGGGATGCTACAACATGTCCAATATTACTGCACCCCTAAAAATGTCATTGATACATCAGGCGTCTCGGTAGGGTTTAGGTCCCACTATGTGGAATACATATGCCTTTTCAAAAAGCCTAGCATATTTACTGTTTCATGCTCTTCTGGTTTAACTGACATTGTGTCATCAATACAGTGGACTACTGCATTGTTCTCCAGAAGGTCCAGACAGTCAAGTTCCCTCAGACTGTAAAACAAAGCAGGACCATTTATATAGCTTTGGGGCAAAGTACACTATTGCCATTACCATCCGATTAGAAGCTTCTTCTGATCCTCTTCTGATGAGTATTGAAAAGAACAAAGTCATTATATTTCACTAGCCATCTTTGTAGAGAGATTTGGTCCCATGTTGAGGCAAGAGCTAGCCTTTGGTACTCCATTCACTTAGACATTGACTGCTGGTTATACAGAGAAAAGTGAGTGTAACCTCTGAGACAAGGTGGCTCCCATTTAGACAAGGGCACTTTCTAAGAGAAGGAGTAGGAGTGAGTTATTAACACGGGACCTAGCAGGGGTACCAACAAGACCTACTACAATGTAGATACAGTAGTGGAAACATATGGTCTTCCATAGAGTTTTGGAGGCATTCCTTGAAAGTTGCTTTGGAGTATGCTCAAAGAAAGATTAAATGAACCTTAGAACCTGAAAACCCTCATACTCATTTTAGATTAGCACTTGCAGATTAATATGAAGCAGATAAATATGATTTGTAAAGTATTTACTAAAAGATCAATTAGTGTTACTAATAATTCATCTATTTTCTAGTTTTCATAGTTTTGATTTTTCATATGTAAAAAATACACAACCGCACAGATACCAAAAATTGTTCATTCAACAAAAGTGTATTGAGTACTTCCTATGTGACAAACACTGGTTTAGAGCTGAATTCTTAATCAATTTTCCCTTAATCATTTAGAAGATATGTTGACATCTAATATTTATTTCTATGCATTATAAAAAGTAGGTTATTTTAAAAATGATAAATGTCATATTTTTTATAATTTTTACCTTAGTATGAAAGTTTTATCTTGCAATATATAGTGAGCTCTTTTAGACCTATCAGAGTAGCAATCCTACAGGTATTCTAGTATAGTGGTTTCAACTCCCTTAAAGCAGTTTGGCACTTGAGTTCACTAAATATGAATTAAGTACTTATTAAATGGACCCCATGTCTTCAGCATTATGGGGGAAAACTAGGAGTAATTATGTTCTTTCTCTCAAATGGGGGTTATAATCTAGTGATCTTATGGGAATTTTACATAACTAATGCAAAATAGAATTAGGAAAAAAATAAGCATTTTCTGGGAAAAGTGTGTGTGTGTATGTTAAAACTTAAAATACACTGTCATTAGTATGTATCTGCAAGCCTTAGGACATAGTAGATTTGTTGTTTAAGGATAGAACATAGAAATATTTGATATAATATCAAGGAGTTACTTGAAAAACTATAAGTTTTAGCTTTTTTTTTTTTTTGGATTGAGAAAAAAAAAATTCTCTTTGTTTTTTTTTCCCAGGAGTTTGTGTGATGCTGTTCCATTTTCAAACATTGTACATAGGTTAGGCTACAGAAGAGGTAGCCCTCACTTGAAAGAAAAGCTGAATGTATAAGTAGTATAATTATACATGTTGACTGAAACCAGGCTCCAAAAAAATACTGTGCACTAAATATGTGTTTTAATTACGTGAACCAAATACACTAGCCATAAGCCAAACCCTATATTTTTCATATTAAGAATGTAGGTGAAGCAGGTGTTCTATAGTGTGGGGAAGGGTGGGGGCCCATCTGAGGAAAACTGATGCAGACTCTCAAAGAAAAATAGGTTGTGAAGAAAATAAAAGAGACTTTAATGAGGTATTAAGGTCTAAATGGCATCAGTGCTGACAGAATCCTGTCAGAGAAAGGTTTCAGTGGGTCTGAAAACATGGCAAGAAGTGATGGGCTTAAGCACATTTTTGTCTTCAGTAAAACTGCTATTAGAGTGGGATTTTTATTATTTTGTTGGGTGTTTGATCATCTCATTTCTATTATATATTTCTTCTTAACCAGATCATATATTTATCTATTCATGTATTACGAATGTTCTAATTCTTATGTTTAAATATATGTTAGAGAGGACAAATAGTTAGAATTTATATAGTCTATTTCATGTATAAATAGTCCATCATTTGTATCTGCTGGAAAAAATAAGCCTCTTCTATGTAATTCTAGCTCTCCAAGTTCTAGGCCACTCAGTACCATGTACTAGGACTCCAGGAATTAAGATTGCCACTGTGGCAGTAGAAACACCAAGGAGCTGGTAATATTCTTGGAATCACAACAAAGACCCAGTAAGGAAACATCACAAGCAGTGCCTGGGATGAGATTTACAAACAAAGAGTTTTGGAATTTAAGGTCCAGATACAAGTCCATACAATGAGTGGTCATGATCTACAGAAAGCAGACTGTGTGGGTCCAGGCCACCTGGAAGGAAATGCCAGGAACCTGGGCAGGAAAGGGACACAGGAGGAAAGCTTTGTTCCCTCCCACTGTTATGAGGGCTGGCCCAGCCACAGAGTCTGCTTCCTTGTAGAAGACTCGACCTTGGCTTTCATAGGTGTTTGACCCTTGGTAGATTTTAGAATTTCCCATAAGTGGTTCTGTATAAGGAAATTTAAAAAAGATAATGCCTCACTTCCTGTGTTCCCCAAGTGAGTTAACTTTTTCATTAAGAGAAATATAGTGACTTAATTTTTCATCTGTAAAGTACAGGTTTACCTTGAACATTACTCAAAATGAGCATAATCCACCTTTGCTCAGAAGAAAACTAATCTGTGGGAATTTTAGTTACATAATATTATAAAATCATTAATGTGGCAACACCAAGTGTTAGTATATGAGAATTCAGAGTAAGTGGAACTGTCAAACACTGATGGACGCATGCAAAATGGGTACAACCATTCTGGAAAAAAAAAAATTCAGTGTTGTGATAGTACTTTTATGTGTCAACTTGACTGGGCTAAAGAATGCCCAGATGGCTAGTAAATATTATTTCTGGATGTGTCTGTGAGGATGATTCCAGAAGATATTAGCATTTGAATTGGTGAACTAAGAAAAGATATGGCCCTCTCCAGTGTAGATAGGCATCATCGAACCTGTTGAGGGCATGAGTGGATCAAAAAGGCAGAGGAAGTGTAAATTCTCTCTTTCTGTTTGAGTTGGGACATCCATTCATTTTCTCTCATTCTTGGACATTGGTGATCTTGGTTCTTGGGCCTTTGGACCAAGACTTACAGCACCATCCATACACCCCCACACCTCACACATCTCAGTTCTCAGGGCTTTGGACTAGAACTGAGTTATACCACCATTGGCTTTCCTGTTTCTCCAGCTTACAGACGGAATATCTTGGGACTAATCTTCCATAATCACATGAGCCAATTTCTTTAATTAATACCTCTCTAGATAGATAGATAGATAATAGATAGATTGATACATAGATAGATAGATAAGTAAATATAGATAGATAGATAGATAAACTATTATATATATATATATATCAATAGTATATACAATTGACCCTTGAACAACATGGGAGGTTAGGGACACTGACTGCCCCCAGTCTTCCACTGCACACAGTTTAAAATCCTTGTATAACTTTACAGTTTGTCCTCCATATCCATGGTTCCACATCCGTGGATTCAACCAACTTTGAATCGTGTATCACTGTAGTACATATTTATTGAAAAAAATATGGATATAAGTGGATTTGTACAGTTCAAACCCATGTTGTTCAAGGGTCAACTGTATACATTGATTTTTTTTCTCTAGTGAGTCCTGACTAACAGAATGGCTAACAGAGTTAAACAAATACTTATTCTATCTCCTAGAAATTTCTCTTATGGGTATTTATCCTATAGAACTGTGTATATGTTTCTACAAAAATGTTTCTATCAGTACAAGAATGTTCACAGCAGCATTACTCATAATATCCCCAAATGGAAACAACCCAAATGTTTACAAGGAGGGTTGAATAAATAAAATATGATGCATCTTACTATATAAAACTATGCAGCAATTAAAATGAAAAAAAATACTGATACATATAATCATATATATGAAGCTTAAAAATATTATGTTGAACAAAAGAATCCAGATACAAAAGATGATATATGTAGGATCAATTTATTTAACGTTCAAGAACCGACAACACCCTATATAGTGATGGAAAGTAGAATAGTGATGATTTGGGAGTGGGTATAGATGAGGAAGGGGTATGCAGGAAGTTCCTGGGGAGCTGGCAATGTTCTATATCTCCATTTGGATGGTGGTTCTAATATTTATTATGGCACGTCATTGTGTGCAACAAATTATTCCTTAATGAAAAGAAAAATCATGCTTGCTTCCTTTGTCAGAGAAATCCACAGATCCTCATTTCTTGGTAACCTCTCTTTTAGAGCAATTGTAGTAGGGTGACAGGGTAAGGAGAGGTGACATTTTAATACATGATAGATGTTTCTCAATGCCTTTGCCATCTCTCCTTTGCCATTTCATGATAAGTTTTCCATTTTCTTTATAACTTCAGGACTCCTTTGAGGTTGTGGGTCTCAGGGGAACTAATCTGCCAAGCTCAGGCTAAGGGTGTCAGGAGGTGTTTCAGACTGAAGGATTCATTCTATTTTACATGGATTGGTCAGGGAAGGCTGTATGAACTGATGGAATGAGCCATACTGATATGCAATGGTAAATATGGGCCCCAGAGAGAGCTCTTACTTCCTTCAGGCTCATCTAAGTAGGTCTGAGGTAATTGCACCTCCCAAGTTTGATGTATCTGGAGCAACCTGCATCCTCCATGGTCCTGCCACTGGGGTTTTGGATGATTTTCCTTTAACTGAAGAATAACCTACACACAGTAAGTGTACAAATCTTAAGTGCATAGCTAGAGGAATTTTCACTTATGTATATAACCATATAACCACCAGTCAGATCAAGACCTAGAACATTTAGAAATCCTCAGAAAATTCCCTTATTGTCCTTCCCAATCAGTGTCCTACCTCTAAGGTAACCACTATTTTGACTTTTATCATCATAGATTAGTTTTGCTTTTGTCCTTGAATTTCTTATAAATGGTATTGTTCAGTATGTAATTGTTTGCCTCTGAGTTTTTTCACTCAACATGTTTTTTTTTTTTGAGAGTTATCCATGTGCTTATGTGTATCAATAGTTTGTTCATTTTTATTGCTGTGTAGCATTCCATTTTTAAAATATACCACAATCTGTTTCTCCAAAGACCTGTTTTATGTTTTTTGTAGGATCAGCTATTACAAATAGTGCTTCAGTGAACATTCTTGCAAGTATCCAAATATTTTCAGATGGATTGCTTCCCTTTTAATATTGCTTTTCCTGCCCCTCTGATGATCTCTACCTCACACATCACACAATTGTCTTGTTCACCTTGCTCTCACATTCACTGATTCATTCATATTATCCTCCATTTATTTAGTTGTTTTATAAATATTTATGGGCACTTCTGTGTATCTAGAACTCTGCTGGACACTGGAGATTCAAAATGAACATGTTACAACACACAGAGAATGCAAATTCTGGCAGGAAAGCTGGACATGCAAACATATCTCACAAATATGTTACTATAACAGTTACTAGGTAAGACTAGGATCGAGTATGTAGAATGAGGGAAAGAGTCGAAGGAATAGGGTGCAGGTCCTAGTTCTGAATCAGAGAAGACTCCATAGAGAGGGTAGAAGGAGGCAGGGACATTCCTTTTAGAGTTTCCACACAGTGGTGTGGAGACTGCTTAGCAAACAGCTTCAACCCCAGGGGTTCTCATCTTGCAGGTCAGAGACTACATTTTAAACAAAGAGATTTAGATGCAGGTGGCTGAGTACCATGCACTGAAGCCAGCTTATGCCTTTATCCTCCATATCAACAACAGGATTTAATGTACAAAGTTAAGGACATGAAATAAAATCTTATAAAATCCTGTTTAAATTCTTCTTTAAATTGTATTTTTTAGCATAAGCTTGGATTTGTAAACAAAATCTGCATATCAGAATCTATTTTCTATTTGACCAAAGTGTGTGAGTTAGAGCCAGTGCTGAGGGAACCCCTGTATTTAAATTTCATTACACAGAAATGCCCAACCACCCATAATAAGGGATACAGGAAGAAAGTGACTGGGTGATTCTCAGTTTTCTACAAACATAGCCAGAGAAAAACTCTAAAATGACTTTCTGATGGGAGAGTAAACTTTGCTGTATATCTCCAATGTCAAAGAAAACAAAGCAACATGTATTTCTGTCTTCTGATTTTTTCACATGTAGGAAGAACAGCAAAGCTAAGGCCAGTAAATAGAATTAATACACTGTTTTCCACTCTCCATGCTACCTCACTAATAAAAATTTTCTTCAGTTGATGGGATGAGGAAGTTAATTTCAGAACCAAGAATACAGACCTAGTTTATATTTGGGAAGAAAGACTTGGGACTACATTTTCTAGAGCAAGTGTTCTCCAAGAGTGATCCAGGCCAGCGACATTGTCATTGCCTGGAATCTTGTCAGAAACTCTAAGTGGAACACAGAACTCTGTTTGAAAAAGCTCTGCTAAAGTTTATGACCCAGTAAATCCAGTGCTATTCCTAGTAATAGAGTATGAGTCCATAAAGGACACAGGGTGGTGTTGATTCCAAACAAGGAAACATGGGTGAAAATTAAACATTTACTTTTGGAGGCATGAAATAGGAGGTACAAAACTAAATAAATAAATAAATAAATAACTGCAAGTGACAGAAAACAAGATCAACAGAAAACTCTTACCTATATACTTTCTTCAAAGTTTTGTTTCAAAGAGCATCTAGCCCAATTAGTGTTTGTATCTTGTTGATGTTTTAATTAAAATAAAGTCAATTTTTATTACAAAATAAAGTATGTCCTCTATCTCAAATACAATATAGAAGACTACATTTTTTGGTAATCCCTCAGAGTTCCTTCTCTTCTTATTTTCAAAATTGTACTTATACTTACTTATCAAATTAGCATAATCAGAAATGAAACAGTCCCTATTGTTCTTACTTAGGCCTCCTTGCCCTTCCCCCTGCCCACTGCCGTATCCTACAATGAGCATGCACTGCAATTTCTGTCTACAAATATTGTATCAAAATGATTGTTTTTCACATTAGTATCTTTCCTCCATAGGTATAATGATTGAATTTCATGATAGTTACTTAGATTTAAATCCATGATGATATTGTTTCAGTTCTTACTGCTGGTGTCCTCTCACACAACTTCTTTAGTAGTTAGTTTTCTATGTTGAGTAATTGTTTGTGACTAAAATTTGTCTGTTCTCTCTCTCTCCTTTTTTCTTTTGACGGGACAGGAAGGGGAATAAGAGTTTGTTAAAAAGTGTGTCTGAGGAGACTTTCAAGATGGTGGAGGAGTAAGACATGGAGATCACCTTCCTCCCCACAAATACATCAGAAATACATCTACATGTGGAACAACTCCTACAGAACACCTACTGAATGCTGGCAGAAGACCTCAGACTTCCCAAAAGGCAAGAAACTCCCCACTTACCTGGGTAGGGAAAAAGAAAAAAAATTTAAAAAAACAGAGGCAAAAGAATAGGTATGGGACCTGCATCCCTGGGAGGGAACTGTGAAGAAGAAAATTTTCCACACACTAGGAAACACTTCACTTGTGGAGACAGGTGTTGTGTGGTAGGGGGAAAGCTTTGTAGCCACGGAAGAGAGAGCAGCAAGAGGGATGCAGATGGCAAAACAGAGAGATTCCCATACAGAGGATCGGTGCCGACCAGCACTCACCAGCCTGAAAGGCTTGTTGACTCACCCGCCAGGGCAGGTGGGGGCTGGGAGCTGAGGCTCAGTCTTTGGAGGTCAGATCCCAGGGAGAGGACTGGGGTTGGCTGTGTGAACACAGCCCGAAGGTGGCTAGTGTGACACAGCTAGCATGGAAGGAGCCCAGGAAAATGTTTGGACATACCTCAGGCAAGAGACAATTGTTTTGGGGTGCACGAGGAGAGGGGATGCAGAGCACCACCTAAACGAGTTCCAGAGACAGGTGCGAGTCATGGCTATCGGCATGGATGCCAGAGAGAGGCATGAAATTCTAAGCCACCAAGAAGCCTGTGTGCAAGCACAGTTCACTATCCACACCACCTCTCCCAGGACCCTGTGCAGCCCGCCACTGCCAGGGCCCCATGATCCAGGGACAACTTCCCTGGGAGAACACATGGCATGTGTCAGGCTGTTGCAACATCATGCTGGCGTCTGATGCCTCAGACTAACCATGCATTCCATAACTCTTTTGCCCACCCCCCTGCCTGGGTTAGCCAGAACCCCCTAATCAGCTGCTGCTTTAACCCTGTCCTGTCCGAGTGAAGAACAGACACCCTCAGATGACCTACATGCAGAGGCAGGGCCAAATCCAAAGCTGAACCTCAAGAGCAGGGTGAAGAAAGAAGAAAAAGGGAAATTGCTCCCAGCAGCCTCAGGAGCAGTGGATTATATTTCCAGAATCAACTGGATGTATCCTGCTTCTCTGGAATACTTGAATAGACAACAAATCATCCCAAAATTGAGGCGGTGGACTTTGGGAGCAACTGTAGACTTGGGGTTTGCTTTCTGCATCTAATTTGTTCCTGGCTTTATGTTTATCTTAGTTTAATATTTAGAGTTTATTATCATTGATAGATTTGTTTATTGATTTGGTTGCACTCTTCCTCCATTCTTTTTTTTTATATAGATATATTTTTTTATTCCTTTTTCTCTTTTTGTGAGTGTCTATGTGTATGTTTTTTTGTGTGATTTTGTTTGTATAACTTTGCTTTAACATTTGTCCTAGGGTTCTGTCTGTAAGTATTTATTTTTTTGTATAGTTTTTAGCACTTGTTATCATTGGTGGATTTACGCTTTGGTTTGGCTGCTCTCTTCTTTCTTTCTTTTTTTTAAATTACTTTAATTAAAAAATTAATAACTATTATTTTATTTTAATTATTTTATTTTAATTTATTTTTTCCTTTCTTTCTTATTTTTTTTCCATTTTCTTCTGAGCTGTGTGGCTGACAGGGTCTTGGTGCTCTGGCCGGGTTTCAGACCTGTGCCTCTGAGGTGGGAGAGTCAACTTCAGGAAATTGGTTCACCAGAGACCTCCTGGCTCCACATTATAACAAATGGAAATAGCTCTCCCAGAGATCTCTATCTCAATGCTAAGACCCAGCTCCACTCAACAACCAGCAAGCTACAGTGCTGGACACTGTATGCCAAACAACTAGTAAGACAGGAACACACCCTCACCCATTAGCATAAAAGCTGCCTAAAATCATAAAAAGTTCACAGACACACCAAAACACACCACTGGACATAGTCCTGCCCACCAGAAAGACAAGATCCAGCCTCATCTATCAGAACACAGGCACTAGTTCCCTCCACCAGCAAGCCTAAACAACACACCGAACAAACCTAAGCCACTGGGGACAGACACCAAAAATAATGGGAACTATGAACTTGCAGTCTGCAAAAAGGAGAGCCCAAACACAGTAAGTTAAGTAAAATTAGAAGACAGAAATATGCAGCAGAGGAAGGAGCAAAGTAAAAATCTACCAGATCAAAAAATGAAAAGGAAATTGGCAACCTGCCTGAGAAATAATTCAGAGTAATGACAGTAAAGATATCAAAATATTTGAAACAGAATGGAGAAAATCCAAGAAATGTTAAACAATCACCTTGAAGAATTAAAGACCAAACAAACAATGATGAACAACACAATAAATTAAAAGAAAAATTCTCTAGAAGGAATCAATAGCAGAATAACTGAGGCAGAAGAATGACCTGGAAGATAAAATAGTGGAAATAACTACTTCAGAGCAGAATAAAGGAAAAAGAATGAAAAGAATTGAGGACAGACTAAGAGGCCTCTGTGACAACATTAAACACACCAACATTTGAATTATAGGGGTCCCAGAAGAAGAAGAGAAAAAGAAAGGGACAGAGAAAATATTTGAAGAGATTATAATTGAAAACTTCCCTAATATGGGAAAGGAAATAGTCAATCAACTCCAGGAAGCACAGAGAGTCCCATACAGCGTAAATCCAAGGAGAAACATGCCAAGACATATATTAACCAAACTATCAAAAATTAAATACTAAGAAAAATATTAAAAGCAGCACGAGAAAAACAAGAAATAATGTACAAGGGAATCCTCTTAAGATTAACAGCTGATCTTTCAGCAGAAACTCTGCAACCCAGAAGGGGGTGGCAGGACATATTTAAAGTGATGAAAGGGGAATACCTACAACCAAGATTACTTTACCAAGCAAGGATCTCATTCAAATTTCACAGAGGAATAAAATCTTTATAGACAAGCAAAAGCTAAGAGAATTCAGCACCACCAAACCAGCTTTACACCAAATGCTATGGAAACTTCTCTAGGAATGAAACACGAGAGAAGGAAAAGACCTACAATAACAAACCCAAAACAATTAAGAAAATGGTAATAGGGACATACTTGTCAATAATTACCTTAAATATAAATGTATTAAATGCTCCAGCAAAATGACATAGACTGGCTGAATGGATACAAAAACAAGACCTGTATATATGCTGTCTACAAGGGACCCACTTCAGACCTAAGAACACATACAGACTGAAAGAGAGGGGATGGAAAAAGATATTCCATGCAAAAAGAAATCAAAAGAAAGCTGGAGTATCAATTTTCATATCAGGCAAATTAGACTTTAAAACAAAGACTATTACAAGAGACAAATAAGGACACTACATAATAATCAAGCAATCAATACAAGAAGAAGATATAGCAACTGTAAATCTTTATGCATCCAGCAAAGGAGCATCTCAATACATAAGGCAAATGCTAACAGCCATAAAAGGGGAAATTGACAGTAACACAATCATAGTAGGGAAATTTAACACCCCACTTTCACCAATGGACAGATCATCCAAAATGAAAATAAATACAGAAACACAAGCTTCAAATGATACCTTAAACAAGATGGACTTAATAGATATTTATAGGACATTCCAACCAAAAGCAACAGAATGCACTTTCTTCTCAAGTGCTCATGGAACATTCTCCAGGATAGATCATATCTTGGGTCACAAATCAAGCCTAGGTAAATTTAAGAAAATTGAAATCATATCAAGTATCTTTTCGGACTGCAATGTTATGAGACTAGATATCAGTTACAGGAAAAAAATCTGTAAAAAATACAAACCATTTGAGGCTAAACAAAACACTACTAAATAACCAAGAGATCACTGAAGAAATCAAAACAGACACAGAAAACGAATGAAAATGAAAACATGATGACCCAATACCAATGGAATGCAGCCAAAGCAGTTCTAAGAGGGAATTTTTTAGCAATACAATCCTCCTTAAAGAAACAAGAAACATTTCAAATAAACAACTTAATCTACCCCTAAAATAATTATAGAAAGAAGAAAAAAAAAAAAACAATGTTAGCAGAAGGAAAGAAATCATAAATATCAGAACAGAAATAAATGAAGGAAACAATAGCAAATATCAATAAAACTAAAGCTGGTTCTTTACAAAGATAAACAAGATTGATAACCCATTAGCCAGACTCATTAATAAAAAAAGGGAGTATTTATAAATCCATGTAACTCTCTCACTTCTTCTGAGTTTACTCTTCAACCTTCCTGTGTCCTCAAGTTCATTCTCTACATCTTATATATTCTACTAAAGGTAAAATAGCAAGCTATTGGGAAGAAGCCACATCACACAGGGAGATCAGCTTGGTGCTTTGTGTCCACCTAGAGTGGTGGGATAGGGAGGGTGGGAGGGAGACTCAAGAGGGAGGGGATAGGGTGATATATGTATACATATAGCTGATTCACTTTGTGATACAGCAGAAAGTAACACACCTTTGTAAAGCAATTTTACTTCAATGAAGATGTTAAAACAAAACAAAACAAAACAAAAAAAATCCTAGTTGAGTCTACGGTGTATTCCTGTATAAAAATTCATCAAGCTGTATATTTTGAATTCCTGCCAATGACTGTAAGCAAACTAAACATGAATTTAAAAAGAAAAAGAAAAAAGAAAAAAGGGAGAAGGCTCAAACCAATAGAATTTGAAATGAAAAAGGAGAAGTAACAACTGACACTGCAGAAATACAAAGGATTATGAAAGATTATTACAAGCAACTAAATGCCAATAAAATGGACAACCTGGAAGAAATGGACAAATTCTTAGAAAAGCACAACCTTCCGAGACTGAAGCAGGAAGAGATAGAAAATATAAACAGACCAATCACAAGCAGTGAAATTGAAAATGTGATAAAAAAAAAAGCTTCAAACAAAACAAAAGCTCATGACTAGAGGGCTACACAGGTGAATTATAGCAAACATTTAGAGACGAGCTAACACCTATCCTCTTCAAACTCTTCCAAAATATAGCAAAAGGAGGAACACCCCCAAACTCATTCTACAAGGCCACTATCATCCTGATACCAAAACCAGACAAACAAGTAACAAAAAAAGAAAACTACAGGCCAATATCACTGATGGACATAGATGCAAAACTCCTCAACCAAATACTAGGTAACAAAATCCAACAGCACACTAAAAGGATTATACACCATGATAAAGTGGGGTTTATCCCAGGAATGCAAGGATTCTTCAATATACACAAATCAATCAAAGTGATAAGCCATATTAACAAATTGAAAGAGAAAAAATCATGATCATCTCAACAGATACAGAAAAAGCTTTCTACAAAATTCAACACCTGTTTATGATAAAACCCCTCCAGAAAGTAGGCATAGAGGAAAATCACCTCAACATAGTAAAGGCCATGTATGACAAGCCCACAGCCAACATCTTTCTCAAAGGTGAAAAACTGAAACCATTTCCACTAAGATCAGGAACAAAACAAGGTTGTCCACTCTCACCACTGTTATTCAGCATGGTTTTGGAAGTTTTAGCCACAGCAATCAGAGAAGAAAAAGAAATAAAATGAATCTAAATCAGAAAAGAAGAAGTAAAGTTGTCACTGTTGGCAGATTATATGATACTATACATAGAGAATCCTAAAGATGCTACCAGAAAACTACTAGACCTAACCAGTGAATTTGGTAAAGTAGCAGGAATCAAAAGTAATGCACATAAATCACTTGCATTCCTAGAAATACAACAAAAATCTGAAAGAGAAATTAAGGAAACACTCCCATTTACCACTACAACAAAGAGAATAAAATACCTAGGGATAAACTTACCTAGGAGGTCAAAAGACCTGTAGGCAGAAAAATATAAGACACTGATGAAAGAAATTAAGGATGATACAAACAGATAGAGATATACCATGTCCCTGGATTAGAAGAATCAACACTGTGAAAATGACTATACTATACTACCTAAACCAATCTGCAGATTCAACACAATCTCTATCAAACTACCAATGGCATTTTTCACAGAACTAGAACAAAAAAAATCAAAATTTGTATGGAAACACAAAAGACCTTGAATAGCCCAAGCAATCTTGAGAAAGAAAAATGGAGCTGGAGGAAGCAGGCTCCCTGACTTCAGACTATACTACAAAGCTACAGTAATCAAGACAGTATGGTAATGGCACAAAAACAGAAATATAGAGCAATGAAACAGGATAGACAGCCCAGAGATAAACCCCCACACATATGGTCACCTTATCTTTGATAAAGGAGGCAAAATATACAATGGAGAAAACACAGCCTTCTCAATAATTGGACAGCCTTTTCCGAAACTGGACAGCTACATGTAAAAGAATGAAATTAGAACACTCCTTAACACCATACACAAAAATAAACTCCAAATAGATTAAAGACCTAAATGTAAGGCCAGACACTATAAAACTCTTAGAGGAAATCATAGGCAGAATCCTCTATTACATAAATCACAGCAAGATCCTTTTTGACCCACCTCCTAGAGAAATGGAAATAAAAACAAAAATAAACAAATGTGATTGAATAAAGCTTAGAAGCTTTTGCACAGCAAAGAAAGCATAATCAAGGCGAAAAGACACCCTTCAGAATGGGAGAACATATTTGCAAATGAAGCAACTGACAAAGGATTAACCACCAGAATTTACACGCAACTCAGTATCACAAAAACAAACAACCCACTCCAAAAATGGGCAGAAGTCCTAAATAGACATTCCTCCAAAGAAGATATACAGATTGCCAGCAAACACATTAAAGAATGCTAAACACCACTAATCATTAGAGAAATGGAAATCAAAACTACCATGAGGTATCACCTCACACAAGTCAGAATGGCCATCATCAAAAAATCTACAAACAATAAATGCTGAAAAGGGTGTGGAGAAAAGGAAACCCTGCTGCACTATTGGTGGGAATGTAAATTGATACAGACACTATGGAGAATTTTATGTAGCTTCCTTAAAAACCTAGAACTACCATATGACCCAGCAATCCCACTACTGGGCATTTTCCTTGAGAAAACCATAATTCAAAAGGAGTCATGTACCACAATGTTCATTGCAGCTCTATTTGCTTGAGCTGCAATGAGAGAAACCATAATTCAAAAGGAGTCATGTACCACAATGTTCATTGCAGCTCTATTTGCAATAGCCAGGACGTGGAAGCAACTTACCTATCCATCGTCAGATGAATGGATAAAGAAGATGTGGCACATATATGCAACAGAATATTACTCAGTCATAAAAAGAAATGAAATTGAGTTTTTTGTAATGAGGTGGATGGACCTAGAGACTGTCATGCAGAGTGAAGTAAGTCAGAAAGAGAAAATCAAATACTGTATGCTAACACATGTATCTGGAATCTAAAAAAAAAAAAAAAAAGGTTGTTCTGAAGAACCTACGGGCAGGATAGGAATAAAGATGCAGACGTAGAGAATGGACTTGAGGACATGGGGAGTGGGAAGTGTAAGCTGGGAAGATGTGAGAGAATGACATGGACTTATATATACTACCAAATGTAAAATAGATAGCCAGTGGAAAGCAGCCACATAGTACAGGGAGATCAGCTTCGTGCTTTGTGATCACCTAGAGGAGTGGGATAGGGAGGGTGGGAAGGAGACGCAAGAGGGAGGAGATATGGGGATATATGTATAGCTGATTCACTTTGTTATAAACAGAAACTAACACACCATTGTAAAGCAATTATACTCCAATAAAGATGTTAAAATAAAATAGTTCTCACTCTTCCAACATAAATTTGAAAAATAAATAAATAAATAAATAAACAAAAAAAACACAAAAAGATGCCTGGCTTTCCCTCAGGTCACACTGTGATTGACTAAGTGGCACCTGCAGCGAGGGACAACCCAGCGAGAGACTTCACAGTGTTCGTGTTGCTCCTTTTACTACAATTAAAAATCATTTCTACAAAGCTATGAAAGGCTATGGGAGACCTTAAAATGTGTTGGAGGACAAGAAAAATAGTGTGTCTGTGCGACGTGCTTCCAGATACTTTCTATCCTGAGCATATCTGTTGCTTTCATCCTAATCTTCAAAATTTTGCACTTTAGATTTCTCTCTCTTTCCATATATGTATGTATGTAAGTATAAATCTATTATCATCTATCATCTCTCTATACACATACAGATAATTTGTAATTACATGCTATTCTATTGTTTTACAAATGTAAGTTTGTGCGCCCTGTGCACAGTGAGGCCAAACAAAGGGAAACTTGGAATTTAGAGTAAAGAAAACTTTATTGCAGGGCCAAGCAAAGAGAGCGGTTGGCTTGTGCTCCAAAAAAGTTTGCCAAAGGGTTTCAGCAAAACATTTTTAAAAGAAAGACAGAGGAGGAGGGCTGTAAGGTATGGGTATATGATCAGCTCATGCCCAATTCTCTGACTGGTTGATGCTGAGATAACAGGGTCGTTAACATTATCAATCCTTAGATGCCAGAGGTCTGGGGGGCTACTGTTCATGATCATTAGGTACTTATTTTTTTTCCATTTGGTGGTGAGTTTTAGCGTCAAAAAAACTCGGGAAATGTGCATGAGATACTCTTGTCTGGGTACTTCAGAGAGGAACTCCAGCAGAGTATATGGAGCAAGCATCTGTCCCTAGAAGGACCAGTAGGGTCCTGCTCATTTACACTATGTCCTCATTATTAAACTGTACCTTTTTCCTGCTAAATTGTGAAGACCATGAGGTCAGGTAATGAGCCAGTTTTCACAGAAACTCCTCAAAGATTTCTTCAACAAAGAGGAACAAAGATATTGACAGCAGGAAGGGGACATGCAGCTCAGGAAGATGGAAGATATCACACATATTTCTTCACCAATAGGAATTTATTTTATCAGTAAAATAAGAGGCAAAGAGGAAATCACCTGTGTGGTTTAGGGGAGGAGTATTGAAAATGAGTAAGAAAAAGGCATGAATTAGCTGATAGGGGGGAATGGAGCACTGTTTCCTGTATACAATGAGATCTGCTTGATGTTAGTCTTCGTTGATTGACCTCAGCATAACAGAAGTTTTCCTTCAGCCACACTACTGCATTCTCGGAGGGGAGGGGAGTTGGATTAAGCCAGGGTTGGGGTTGGGCCAGGAGACTATGACAGAGCAAGAAAGGATAAGGAAATCAGGAATATGCAAGGAGTGATTACAAAAATGTGCCCCTGGAGTCAAGCTATAGAAAGGAGGAAATGATAGAGAAAAAAGTAGTAGGTGCAAGAGGAAAAAGTATCATTGGTTTTGAATTATTTATAGTTGCAGGGAGAGTACTTGTGAAGTGAGCTGGAGAGATAGAAGGTGGTAAACAGAGGGATACAACACTGGAGAGTAGGACAGTGGATGAGGGTTGGGGAGGTGAGAGGGAGAAAATCACTGAGGGAGTGGAGTACTCAAATAACAGAGAGGGTGAGAGAGTGCAGTCCATTATTACAGCTTCATCTGTTGCTCTAGAGCTTTAACCAATCTCTTTTTTACAACAAATGAAACCTCTCTGTCCTTCTAGTACCTTGTGCCTCTGATACATGGCTATGAACCTCACTCAGTGTCTGGCTTTGGCAGCCAGCCCTGAACATCTCAGTGGAATGACCACTTTGCTCCTGTTGGTGGTCTTTTCTGACAAGCTCCCTAAGGCCTCAGTTAACTCCAATATCACCCTCCAGGGATATTCAAGAACTTCTGGATCCTGTTGAAATATCCTTGGAATCTGCCATTGCTCTAATTAATTTTAAATGATCCCTCTGCAAAAGCACCAGACCATATAGAAGCCCCAAGGCTGACTGAACTCTAGATGACATGCAGAGGAAACCTGTCTATCTTGGGCATTCTCCTCATCCCATATAACACAGCTTCATGAGAAGTCTCTAGGATCTGGGTCTCTGGGCCTACTTCTTGGTATATTAAAGAAGAAGAAAACAAATTTTGTTAACACTTTAGTCTTTCATAAAGCCTTGCTTTAAAGATGATCTTTCACAAAGGAAGGTAAAAAAGCCATACTTGGGAAAACGCTAATTTATGGGATTCTTTTTCTTCTGGGAAATCACACCCACATTTTCCTACTTCCATTAACCTTGAAGATAAGTCTTAGAGATAAATAGAAATTAAAGGGTAAATTAAAATCCATTGGAGAATATTGACAAAACACTACACTGTTTTATTAATTTTGAGACACCTTGGCATAATGGAAAGTGAACTGATGTAAAAATACATGAATGTTAGCTGGACTAAGAGAGTAACTTTCTTTGTGACCTTGAGTAATTGACTTCATTTCTCCCAGGTGCAGGTTCCTCATCTGGAAAATGAGGGTGTTGGCCTAGGTGAACTCTAAGGGACCTTCTAGCTCCTACAATCTAAACCCTCAAATAAGGCTCAAAGGCAAAGGTAGTATTATGATCCATTGGTAAGTCAGCTTTTAAAAATATTTTCACTAACCTTAGCTTTTCTGTTATTCAAGGTCATTGGACAAAGAACACAATGTGCGTAAAACTTTTATGTTTTAGTTGCTCCAAAGAGAAGAGATAGATACATGTCTAATTGTTATTATTGATTCTGAAATAATATAGTCAAAAGCAAAATATGGTTAGAATTCTTCAATGAAATATTGATAAATTGGCCTTTATTTATGCCCCCTTATTAATGGACACTAATTTGGATGAATCAAACAAATCTGAGTGGAAAAAAAGTAAAGTATTTGGAGAGATCTTCTCTTACTATTCCTTAATTTTCTCCTTTCATCAACATATATGATGCCAGACTAGAAACAAACAACTTATTTTTTCTTTTTTATTCTTTGCAAAACAATGAAATGAACTTCCTCCATGCATCTAATTGTGCACTGACCCCATTTGCTGCATTAACAAAATCTTCAAGTAAAACACTTATCTATATAACTGTATACTGCAGCACATGGAAAATAATTCTCCATGATCAAAATGATACAAAGGAGAAACCAAGAAATTGAGATGCAATACCTGAGTTGCATTCAACCTCTGCCAACAGTAACTGTGTACTTAGGCAATTCACTCTAGGCCTTGGGTTCCTTCTGTGAGATTAACAAAGTCTGACTACAGTCCTTTCCCATGATATTTTGTAATACTAGCTCTAGCAGACTAATACAATGCCTAAGTTCTACATGGATGCAATTATTATGTCATTTCTAAAGTCCCTATGGATTTGTGTTCTCTTATTATTTAGTAGAGTTGTGCTGCTTGTGTCCAAAATTTTAACTGGCATTTAATTTCAGGAAAAGAGATGGTAAATTAAGCTCAACTAGAAGGAGAATATAATCTGGAAGAGTTAAAAAAAAAAAACAACACAAAACACTCTTTTCCTGACAAAGTATCACTGAGATTAGGAAGAAAAAATTAGGAATAAGTGTGGTCAGTTATGAACCCTAACCTTCCTGCTTAGGAGCTTTGAGATGAAAAGTGGGAGGAGATGTGTTACTTAGGTAGAGGGAAAACACCTAAGACCAAGAAGATTTTAACTAAATTCTTTTAAGAACTTTAAGAGGAACCACCAGATAGGAACCTCCAGAGCCAACATAAGACATTCATAATGTAATCAGGAGGATGAAATTGTGTGGACAGGGAGTGAGTAGCTAGTTTGCACCTTTGTCCTGTCCCAGTTCCCATGTAACATGGACACTAACTTGTAAAACAACGGTTAGTTCATAGGACCTTTTGTAAGGGTGGGGTGGGAAGAAGGATACTCAGGGAGACAAGATGAGGACAGGGGTGGGTGCCCCTGCAGTCTCTGGGTGGTCTGAGTTCTGACATGAAGGAATATTACAGGAGATCAGAAGATCAGAAGATATTACACCAGCAAATGGCAAGGAGAAGCTATGTTAGCTGGAAAGAATTGCTGGTCCCTATTGGAACAAGAATGACAGAGCCAAAATGTGTCATGTTTTGGTGTCTGCAAAGCACAAGAAGAACCCTTGGAAGTTGGGCTTCACCCCACCAAGGCCATGTGGCTTTATACACATCTTCCCACGCTCCACAGGAGAAGAACTGAGGCAGACCTCTGGAAGATGTGGAATCCATCCAGAAGCTGCTTTGTCTAAAGAGACTCCTAAAATTATGGAGTGGTATTAAAATACTCAGATTCAAGTAAACATTGTCCCCTTCCCCACCTCACCAGATGAGTGGGCTGACTGAGGAGGAACACCACTGTAGTTTTAGAGGAAATGAGGTGATGTATAGTCTTTGACTCTTCAGAGTCGTAGTGTGGTTGTCTTTGCAGACATGTGCCTATTTTAGCATAGTACATCCAAATCTTCAGGCTGTTTCATGCTCATAATAGTACTTAGGGACTGATTTGTTTACACCTCTATTGCAGGTTATGGAAAGACAAAAGGAAAGTGGGAGGTTGGAGTATCATGCCCATTTTTCAGGTAGGGACAGAGACTTGATGAGTTTCATGGTAACCCAGCTAGTAAGTAGTGAATTTGCAACGTGTGTTCATGTGGTAAGAATATCTGTGGCAACACTGAGCACAGTTCCTGGGCCAGGGCAAGCCCTCAGTACACGTGGCTTCATCCAACTTCACCCCTAAGGTTTGGGTAATGCCATGCTGGTGACAATTTAATACAATTGTAATAGGTGAAATGCTCCCCAGAACCTGGTGGTGAACCCAGTTTAAGGCCGTGGCATCTGTAAGAATAATAATGATACTCCACCTTTCCATTTTATGGACATGTTATAGAAACAAAAGGATAAAACCAAGAATGTTAAACTATTTTAAACATAAACCACTTCAGAAATTATTGCTAATCATCAAGCTTTAATCATTTTACATTTAAACATTAGTTTTATTACATCATACATAAATCTAGATTTTCTTTTTTCTTTTCTTTCTTTCTTTTTTTTTTTTTTTGTTGTTGTTTATTGTAGAACACACTGGCGATTTAGATAAAATTCTTCCCTTCATGTACACTTGCCAAGATGAAGTCCACATGTTCATATATCAAATAGCTGGCTATATGTGCATGTAATTTTAGGGGCCCTTAGAATGTTCTGTTTCTCCCCAAAGGTTTATATCCATGTTCCTACAATTAAATAGTTTCCTTTTATGATAAATATTCTGTCTATAAATTTGACTACCTAGAGTAGTCAAATTTATAGACAGAAAGTAGATTATTACTAGAGGCTAAGAAAAGGGGAAATGGGAAGTTATAGTTTAATGGGTACAGAGTTTCAGTTTTGAAAAATGGAAAGACTTCTGGAGATGGCTATTGGTGACGTTTGCACAACAATGTGAATGTACTTAATACTACTGAGCTGCACACTTAAAACTGCTCAAGGGCTTCCCTGGTGGCGCAGTGGTTGAGAGTCTGCCTGCCAATGCAGGGGACACAGGTTTGTGCTCCGGTCTGGGAAGATCTCACATGTCGTGGAGCGGCTGGGCCCATGAGCCATGGCTGCTGAGCCTGCGCATCCGGAGCTTGTGCTGCACAATGGGAGAGCCCACAACAGTGAGAGTCCCATGTACAGCAAAAAAAGAAAAAAAAAAAATGCTCAAGATGGCAAGAAAAAAAAAAGGCATCTGAATTGCAAAGGAGGAAGTAAAACTGCCACTATTTGCAGATGACACAATATTATATACAGAAAAACCTAGGCTCCAAAAAACTGTTAAAACTAATAAACAAATTCAGCAATATTGCAGTATACAAAATCAATAAACAAAAAATCTGTTGTGTTTCTATAAATTAATGAGTTAACAGAAAGAAAAAATAGTAAAATAATCCCATTCACAATTGCTTCAAAAGAATAAAACACCTAGGAATAAATTTAATCAAGGAAGTGAAAAACGTGTGTATGGAAAACTAGAAGATATTGATAAAAGAAATCAGACACAAATAAATGAAAAGGTATTCCATGCTCATGATTAGAAGAATCATTGCTGTTAAAATGTCCATTCTACCTAAAGCAATCTACAGATTCAGTGCAATCCCTATCAAAATTTTAACTGGGATTTTTAATATAAATAGAACAAATATTTATTTGGCATTTTTCAAATAAATATAACAAATAATCCTAAAATTTGTATGGAACCACAAAAGGCCCCCCAAAAACAAAGCAATCTTGAGAAAAAAAAAGCTGGAGGCATCATGCTCCCTGATTTCAAACTATATTACAAAACTATAGTAATTAAAACAGTAAGATATTGGCAAAAAAATAGACACATAAATCAATGGAACATAATAGAAAGCCTCAAAATATTCCCATGCATATATGATCAATTAATATATGACAAAGAAGCCAAGAAGATACAATGGATAAAGGACAGTCTCTTAAATACATGGTGTTGGGAAAACTGGACAGCCACACACAAAGGAAAGAAATTGGACCACTATCTTACACATTACAAAATAATTAACTCAAAATGGATTAAAGACTTGAATGTAAGACCTAAAACCATAAAGTCCTTGAAGAAAACAAACAGTACACTCTTTGACATAGGTCTTGGTAATGATTGTTTTTAAGCACAAATAAATACGTGGGACCATATCATACTAAAAAGCTTCTGCACAGAAAAATAAATTATCAACAAAATTAAAAGGCAACCTACTGAATGAGAGAAAATATTTGCAAATCATATATCTGATAAGGAGCTAATATCCAAAATACATAAAGAACTTATACAACTCAATGGCAAAAAAACAAACAAAAAAAATCATTAAAAGATGGGCAGAAGATGTGAATATACATTTTTCCAAAGAAGACATAGAGGTGAGCAGTAGGTACATGAAAAGATGTTCAACATCACTAATCATCAGGTAAATGCAAATCAAAACCATAATGAGGTATCACTTCACACCTATTATCAAAAAGACAACAAATAACAAGTGTTCGTGAGGACGTGGAGAAAAGGGAACAATTGAGCACTGTTGCTGGGAATGCAAATTTGTTCAGGCACTATGGAAAACAGTATGGAGGTTCCTCAAAAAATTAAAAATATAATTACATTAATTCCACTTCTGGGTATATATTCAAATAAAATGAAAGCCTTAACTCAAAAAGACATATGCACCCCAATGTTCATTGCAACATGATTTACAATAGCCAGGATATGGAAACAACCTAAGTGTCCATTAGTGGATAGATAAAGACATTATATATATATATATATATATATGTATATATATATATATATATATACACACACACACACACATATATACATATATTAAAATACGTATATATGTGTATATATAATGTACATATAATGTATATACATGTAATTATATAATTCAGTCATAAAAAGAGTGAAATCTTGCCATTTGTGATAATGTAGATGGATCTCAAAGGCATTATACTAAATGAAATAAGTCAGACAGAAAAAGACAAATACTGTATGATCTCTCATATGTGGAATCTGGAAAAAAAAAAAACACTAAAAACAAAATCTCATAGATACAGAGAACAGATTGGTGGTTGACAGAGACAGGAAGGGGGTGGATGGGAGAAATGGTCAAAGGGGTCATACATTTATTAAATAGAAAAGAAAACAACCCTCCACAACCACCTGCTTTGAGTGTGCTGTATTTTCTCTGATAACATTAGATTTTAATAATGTTCAAAAATGCTGTAACTAAATAAGAATACTTTTAATATTATAGAAGTATTATAAAAGTAACACTCAGGACTTCCCTGGTGGCACAGTGGTTAAGAATCCTCCTGCCAATGCAGGGTACATGGATTCCAGCCCTGGTCCAGGAAGATCCCACATGCCGCAGAGTAACTAAGCGCGTGCACCACAACTACTGAGCCTGTGCTCTAGAGCCCATGAACAACAACTGAGCCCATGTGCCAAAATTACTGAAGCCTGCACGCCTAGAGCCCATGCTGCACAAAAAGAGAAGCCACTGCAGTGAGAAGCCCGCACACCACAACAAAGAGTAGGCCCTGCTCATTGCAACTAGAGAAATCCCGTGTGCAGCAAAGAAGACCCAATGCAGACAAAAATAAATAAATAAATTAAAAAAAACAAACAAAACATGTTTTTTTAAAAAAAGTAATACCCAATTACTGTAGAAAATAGAAAACAAAAATTGAGCAAAAATAAGAAAATCAGTTAATCATATATTATACACCTAGAACCCTTATCAGTATTTTAAGATAAATGTTATTTATTAAACTATAACATCTATAAATAAAAGGAGAAAAAAAGGAATAATTACAAATTCATATATCCATAATCAAGAGATAGAAAACTGGTCTCCAGGGGTTGGGGCTTTGGGGAAATGGGAAGAGATTGCTAAAAGGGTACAATCTTTCAGCTATAAGATGCATAAGGTCTGAGGATTCAATGTTAAACATGATGAATATAGTTGACAACACTGTACTGAATAATTGAAATTTGCTAAGAGAGTAGAACTTAAGTGTTCTCACCAAAAATGTATATATATGGTTGACGAGTAGGGTTGTGAGATATTTAGGGTATGCATAGTGGTGATGTGATATATGTAAGTATTGTAAAAGGATTTCTTACAGATGTGTTAATTAAGTATATGAGAAGAATCCTTTCACAATGTACATGTGTATTGGGTTGTTGCAATGTACACTTTAATGTCTTACAATTCTATTTGTTGGTTAAAATAATGGTTAAAACAGTAAGTTTTGTGTTATGTGTATTTGGCCACAATTAAACATTTAAAAAGTTTTCTTTTGCCTTTTTCCTTGCATTCTTGGAGCAGTGACGTTTAGGTCTTACCAATCATTCACAACCTACATGAATGAATATAACCTTACACTGCGGCTGAAGAACCCAGGAGGTATTTATTGTGTTTTCAGGGGGATGGAGGATGAGGTAAAGGGGAAAGACTTGAAGAAGGAGGAGAAAGATCGGAGAATGTCACACAGAGGGAGAGAGGATATAGGACTGGGAAGCTCATGGCTGATCTGATTTTGTTACATTCACTCAACAAATACTTATTGCACATTTCAAATGTGCTGGGCACTCTTCTAGGCACTAGAAAAACACCAGTGAGTAAAACAGACATACATTCCTGCCTTGAGGAGCTTAGGTTCTACTAAGGGGAGACTGACAGAAGCAGGAGGATCTAGGTAGTGTGTTGAAGGTGATGTGAGAAGAAAAAGAAAGATAAGGAAGGGAGGTAGCACAGACTGCGGTCAGTGCAATCCCAAATAGAGAGGTCAGAGTAAGTCTCCCTGAGAAGGCAACATCTGGTTGAAGAACTGAAGAGAGTTTTTCTTGTATTAGGTAAATTACTAAAATCAGGAGAATTGTCTATGGGATGAGGTTTAGCTATTTTGTATCAGAGACTAACCCTGGTATTCATTTAAAACAACAGTAATATTACCACTCATCATTTATCCTGGGAAACCGTCAAGGTTTTCCACAAAGAGGTGTTAGTACTTTAGGTGTGTTTACCTGGAGCCCACGAGCAGGGATTAGGCACTGGACTTCCAGGTCTTTCCCTCCAGAGCTGAAAAACTAAATCAGCAGAGGGAAAAAGGATGACCAGCCACACTACTGCTTTGTGCAAGGTGTTGTTGTCAGACTTTAAAAATTAAAAGATAATAAAAGCAAAGACAAATAATTGGGTGTCTAGCTGGCTAGGTGTCGAACACATTTGTCTGGGGCAGTGCTTTTCCTGCAGACAGACACTACGTGCAATTTTGTCTCAGCAGACATGGCTATGGGAACCCAGATGGCTGTGACCTGGGCCTCAGCAGACAAAAGGCAGAATGGGTTTGGAGGGCGGCAGTGGGTGCAGGCAAGCTCTGCTGCAGGCACAGGAGCCCAGGGCGGTGTCTGTCATCAGCCCCAAGCCTGGAAGTCTGCAGAGGACACAGGACAGAGCAGGGGGCCCAGCTGTGGCAGCAGCTGAAGGGGGCTGCCTCCTGGCCAGCAGCTCACAGAGGAGGTGCTCTCTCTACCAGCCTGTTGCCCGTTCTCGGCTCCTCATTACTAGCCACAAACAAACGAGAAATCAATATCCACATTAGCTTCATGCCAGTGGAGTTCTGGAAAGCAATTTGGTTCCAGGAAATCTAAATGGTTTTGTGGCTGTGGGTGTCAGTTACAGAGTCATTGTACAAAAAGACTAAGAGTGCAACGGGTGGGTACTGATCAAATAAAGTCCAGGGGAATAAGAGTACCCAGTAAAGCAAATGTCAGCTTTATGTCAGTGTGGAAATGTGGGCCCTGAGCCTGCTTAGCTGTAAGAACTCAAGGGGGCTGCACTGAGATATGGACTTACATGGAAAGGTGGACTCAGACCAGAACAAGAGGGACTGGCTGAAGTGTAACATAGACAATGAGGATTCTAGAGAAGGGGTGGGGAACAGAGGATGAGGGGCCAAAAATGAGAGAGAGAGTAGAGAGAGTGAGTGAGAGAAAGAAAGATTTTTGTACTCTCAAAATTAGGAAAAATCAGAAATGACACCCCCCAAATTTTTCATAATGGTTCATTTTGGGGGTTAAGGGATTAGATGGACTGAAGGAAATTTTTTCATTTCTTACTTTATACAGTTCTAAAGGCAGTAGGAATGTGGGTAATTTTTGTTCAGTGTTTTTCATTGAAAGAAATACACACATATAAACACATACGCACATACATATATACATATCTATGTCTTCCTAATCATTAAGTGGTGTGTTAGTTATATTCCTAAAATTTTAGCTAAAGGAGGCCTATACTTGTAGATCAAAGTTTCGTTCCTATTCG
Organism: Aethalodelphis obliquidens; assembly: GCF_003676395.1. Taxonomy (NCBI): domain Eukaryota; kingdom Metazoa; phylum Chordata; class Mammalia; order Artiodactyla; family Delphinidae; genus Aethalodelphis; species Aethalodelphis obliquidens. The sequence goes on from NW_020837976.1 coordinate 16,040,911, forward strand.
TAAATTAAGCTTCTCTCTCTCTCCAAATAAACACTATTAGAGGCATTTAACTGGCATGGGAAGGGTAGAATAGTAACAGAACCAGAGGAGGCATCTAGGAGCCTGTGCAATGCAGGAAGCAGAGAAGCCATCAGGAAGGGAGAGACAGGAAGAGAGCAGAGGAGAGAGAGTTAGGAGAACTTGAGACCAATGTGATTTTCTTCTCTACTCTTCTGAAGCCTAGTCACAGCTGCTAAAGACCAGTAACCCAACCTGAGGATAGAATGTGATGGCTTGTTTGGCTCCCACAGACCCACGTCCATCACTTAAAATGGCTTCAGGTGAGAGCCAAGTGGAGTTACCTAGTGGACACCCTGCTGCATAAACTTATCTTTACTGAGCATCTAGTGTGTGCTTATTTCAGTGCAAGACAGTGCCTGGAAGTAAAAATAATAAAGAAGGAAGTCCTTGCTCTTGTAGTTTCTTTATAAAAGGCATCAACATAGTATAACCGATATCATGTTAGTAACTTGAAATCAGCCATAGTGGGAATGCTTATAACATGGGAATTGGCAAATACTACAAATGAGGGCTCCCAGACATAAGAAAGTTATAGAAAGTGTTAATAATACAGACTGAGCTTAAAAGTATGTCATGTCTATAGCCATTACAATGTGAATAGCACAAAGAAATTGAGGAAACACTTACAGTATTTTAAAACAATTATCTGAGCAAAGAAGTCACTCACAACTCATCGAAAAGCACATGAAGATCCATCATATGTCTTAGTTGTTTCACCATTGTCCGACTTAATCATTACTGTAAAACAAGAGCAAATTACAGCCTCTAGGCCAAATCCAGGCTACCTCCATTTTTGGTACAGCCTGAGAATAATAATCGTTTTTATATTTTTAAGTGGTTGAAAATAAAGAAAAACAAAAGGAATATTTCATGACACATGAAAATTACAGGAAGTTGAAAGTATCCTTATGTGAGGTTTTATTGGAACACCACTGTGTTCGTTTGTTTACGTATTGTCTATGACAGCTTTCTTGTTCCAGTGGCAGAGTAGAGTAGTTGTGACAGGGACTGTGCCCGGCAAAGCTTAAAATATTTACCGTCTGGCTCTTTACAGAAAAAGTTTGCCAACCACTATAAAATGAAAATATCAACCAAAATTCACGTCAGAATTACATTTAGAGTCAGTTCTTAAACATTTACCGGGACACCACTGGGCCAGATGGTCAACAAGCTGAGGATAGTAACACAGGTCTTAGGGGGAGCAGGGAGGAGAGAAGCATGCATGTTGAATTGCAGGAACACCGGCCTCTCCTATTTGGTACCAGCTGATGGCACCATCTTCTTCTCACCACCCTACGCAACTCCACTTACCTTACTCCCCAAGCAGCATATGAAACCCACAAGGCTTGGAGCCCGAGGTGCTCACGCATTGACTCAACATCAGGGATAAAGAGGCCACAGTCACTAAGCTCTTCTACCATGACTGGTAAACACATCTGGATGGAAAGGTTTGCTCCCATTTTTGTTCCATATTCCAAACAAAGGTGCTTTTTAGCTAGCAGAGGACTTAATATCCTGCTTCTCCATGTAATGATTTTCATCACTTATGCTTCTGTTTTTCTTGGATTAATAATGACCACATTTGAACAGGAAAATGGATAACCAATTAGATTGAATTCTTTACAGTCAGGATTTGCTCTGTGTCTAGATACACCTTTCTTAATCTTCCCTTTGAAACATGTTTTCTCATTTAGGTCAGAAGTAAATAGCACAAGTAACAGGGTTGTTTTCTCCCCCTTCTTCTTTTCTCTCCTTGAAAAATAATGCTGAAGGAATTGTTTTGCCACTGAAAATTAATGTAACCTATTATGTCCAGGAAATTTCTTCAATATATTACTTGCCAAGCACCTTGGCCGCTGTGAAGAAAATAATTTTAATTCATCTCATTTTTCACCATTGAGTCAATGATTGTTTAACCCAAAATGCCATTGTGACTAAGTGCTCAAACCCCATGGTCTTTGGCTATTTTGAGGGGACTCAGCTATTACATCCACCAACCTGGGCCTTCGAAGCACCAAAATTGTCATATTAAAAGTGCTGCTGTCAACTTTTGTTTTTATTGTTTTTAATTTCTGCTTTTCCATTTTCTCTGCTATTTATAAAGTTCTCTTTAAAAGTTCAAAAATAACATCTCTCTCCTTAGCCTGTTTGTTATTTTCCATTAGTGAGTGTTTCTTTTCCAGCTTGCAGTGCCTTTCTCAGGGCACAGAGCAATGTCATCAGCTCTGATGAATTGACTGCTGTGACTATGACCCCTGGTGTGATTCCTATGCAGTTTTACCCAGTAGGACCAGGCCAGCATCCCAAAGGAATACAGAACAATGGTGATCAAAAGAAAAGTCTGAATCATCCATAAGCATGGCTAGAAGATTCCACATCAAATAAACTCCACTGTAATTTTCAGATCTTAAGGTGATACTACCACATACTTATCTTTTCCATATTTACCTTCCTTAGAGAAAAGCAAATTTGCTATCACCTTATATTTTGTATCAGATATTTTTTCTCCTTTGTGTTTTCCTGCCCATGTTGTAGCAATAAGGTTAAGACTTATTCTAGGTTCCCCAGAAAGTGGAGCCTGAGACAAAGGCATGTGTGTGATGATGCTATATGGGGGATAGGACCCAGGGGATAGAACAAAGAGATCAGGTCTAATAGAAGTAAGACACAGATAGAAAGAGTCAAATATCAGGATGCATTATGAGCTGGCCACAAATGTAGGCAACTGTTGGCTCAGTTCTATGAAGGTGTATTTCAGGACTAACTCTCTGGGGTCAGAAATGGGGAAGAATTTTCTACGAGTCCCTAAAAACTTTGCTGGTCATAGTTCACTCCATGGGTTGTTAACCTAACTTCCCTGAACATCTGGGATATGCTTGCCTACACTGCAAGTTGGGTGGGTTTTTGTGGCTTTTAACACTGTGTCTGAGTCCTGAGATACAGGCCTGAAGTCGGGTAATCAGATTGTATCAGCAGGAAACTTCTTGGAGCCAGCAGAACTGGCCACTGTAGTTGTGGATGGAGAAAAGAGACGGATGAGGCTGAGAGATTCTAAAATGGTGAATTAGAGGCATCTGATGTAAGTACTTAAATTCAGGGCAGGTGTTTGTAGCCACATTTTATAAAGGAAAGACAGAGTTGCAGAGGATCGAGGCTGCTTGTCCAGAGACATGGTTATTGAGGGTTTACTGGCTCCAGCCTATTCACGTTCCATTAGGCTATAATGCGAGTCAGCAACTGTGCTTGATGGTGCCAGATCCCAAGCTTTTCCCTCCATCCTACAAAACGTTCCAGAACTGGAAGGAAGATCTTCCTTTGTCATTCTGAAAGCAAAGAGGAACTTTGTCTCCAAGTCACCCAAAGCCTACATGTGTTGGCCACAGCCTAGACAGGAAAAAAAATCTATGAATCTATTATTCAAGATTCTTCTTAAACAATAGGAAATGAAGAAGTTTCTGTGGTTGGTTTGGAAAAGGTCATTTGCTCATTAAAGCCACTGGGGGACTACTGATAAATTGCTACTTGATTTCTGTACAATGTTTCTTTGTAGCTCAAATCTGCTTATAAGACTTGAAAAGGCCTATTTTATTCACTGGAAATGGATATTCAATCAGCCAACATTTTGTCAAGTACACTCTGTAGTGAAGGTATTAAGATGGGTGCTCTGGAAAATAACACGGTACTAAAGCACAATCTTTCCCTTGGAGGGTTTTAAATCTAATGAGAAAACAAGGAACATAAAGCAGGACTGTTACTGACTGTAAGAAGTACTCTCGGTTGAGGTACAGAACTTGAATTGAGAGTAAATGACTCACACTCAAGAGTACAAAAGAAAGTTTGAGAAGAATATGATGTGTAAATTTGACCTTGAAGGATTAGTAAGTTTTCACCAGTAAGGGGGTGGTGAGGGATTAATATCATCCAAAACAAGAAGCTCTGGAACTGCATAAAAATATCTAATGACAGATTAGAATATGGGGTGGCTGCAGAGGTAAAACAAAAAAAGACTTATAAAGGGGAAGAAATAGCAAAAAAAAAAAAAAGAAATTTGGATGGTTTTTCTTGTATCAACCCAAGGAAAGCTTAAATGCCTGTTTGGTTTTGTTTGTTTGTTTTCTGCTATCATTGTCCAAAGCAAAACTTGGATTTTATATAATTGAAAATGGGACAGGAATTATTCATGACACTTTAGAATGGGAGTAGGGGGAGGGTGTGAAAGATATCACCCAAGTATTTTTGTCTGATGCCTTTTAATCAACACAGGCACTGAGAGGTAAAGCACGTGGGAATGTGTCTAACTTCCTCCCAATCACCGGGAACATCTTACTCTAGGCTCCTTGTCCCTAAACCAGCATAGGTGCACCGGCTCCTTTCCATTAAAGTTGACACTTCCTGCAAGGATGACTGGGTGACTCTCTCCTGGGCAGTAAGAACCCAAGGACCAGCTCTTTTTCTTAGCAATTTATGGAACAAAACCCAATTCAAACATAGATTTCCATACCCACTGCAGGTCTTTCCCATTTCACCATGAGAACTTTTGAACTGCTTTACCTCTGCCTGCTGTTGGGATTTCATCAAAAGGCAACCAGGCAAGCAGGTTGACCTATCTCTGCAGGGAGAGCTCATTGCATAGACCACAGGAAAAAAAAAAAAAAAAGTTCTGCAAAATTTTATTTTACTATGCAGCAAATGCTACAATCTTTTAAACTCATGAAAATGCTCACAACTCTAGGAACCTCAGCCAGTGCTAGTTTGCTATCCAGAGAAAAGTCAAGCCAATTCTTCTGCATATCACTAAGAGTTCCTCTCACTTCATATTATTGGCCCTGCCATCCTTCTCTGTGTGTCTTTCAAAATTTCCACTTTCTGTGGTTCTTCCTTTCCACATTTTTTCCACCTAACTCTCTTGAAATCTCCTTGCTTTGTAAGTAAACATTTCTACATTCTCAGCATCACCACAGAAATTTGCTTCTTCTTACTTCTCATTGTGATGAGATTGTCCCATTAGCTGTAATCTCCAAATATTCCTGGAGGTTCTGTTTCATTTGTCCAAGGTTTGGGAAATGCTGCTCTGGATGTATCAAACCCTAAGCAGAGACTGTTCATTTTTACCTGCATCACAAGCCCTGCAAGGCCCGATGACCATGTCCGGACAGTATTCTTTTATTCTTATGCAAAACAATTCCTCTTTTGAGACCAGCCACATGACTACCAACTTCTTCAATGTCCTCTGCAAAATTCAGGTATTCATCCACATTCAGTGAAGACTTTAGAGCCTAGTTCCAGGCTTCCTCGGTACCCTATCTTCTATTAGATTAAAAAATTAAAACACACATGTGGTAGATCCAGTGGATGTCTGCCTTCCCAGCTCTTTTTATGACATAAACTCCAGGGTCTACCAACTGAGATACATGTCTGCATAATCACTCCTTTTAGATAAGCAAGTGTGGGTCACGATTTGTGAATAGTAGTGAGATATTAGTGAGAATCAGAATCTTGGGAAGAAGTTGATCAAAAAGATTAATGATCCTTGTTGTTTCAAAAACAATATGATAAAGTAAAAGAGACTCTTCCTACCCTGATAGTGATGGTTAGACAAAACTAAAAATTCCAGATGAAACAAGAGAGGGAAAAGCACAACCTGAAAGAACTGTTAGAACTAATTAGTGAAGGGGCATTGATCCTGCAGCCTTGGGCTGGATTTACCCTTACAGTGTGAAAAGGAAGATGACAGGGACCACTTCAGAAATATACTCCCACTGCTACACCTGGAACATTACCACTCTGAATAGCTCTGCCCCTGACTTCTCACAGCCCAAGACTCCGGGTCCTGGTCACAACCCTCCAACTCTCTCTTTTGTCACTTACTCTCACTTTAATAGTGAGAATGAACCCAACCCAACCCAATCCAAAGTCTCCCCCCAATCCCCATTTCCCCCATTCCTCTGAGCTTTATTTTTCATTTTCTTGCCTGCTAAGCCCAGAAGCAATGAGGAATAACTTTAACCCATTTATTGCCAGCCCTTCAAGTGTTTCCTTTTCCTTCTGCAAAATCCAAATCTTGCGTCAATTCAACCATCTGCCTGCATTGGGGCTATTGAGAGGTGCAGAAGGAAACCATATTATTTTTTTTTTTTTTTTTTTTTTGCGGTACGCGGGCCTCTCACTGTTGTGGCCTCTCCCGTTGCGGAGCACAGGCTCCGGACGCGCAGGCTCAGCGGCCATGGCTCACGGGCCCAGCTGCTCCGCGGCATGTGGGATCTTCTCAAACCGGGGCACGAACCCGTGTCCCCTGCATCGGCAGGCAGACTCTCAACCACTGCGCCACCAGGGAAGCCCTATTTTTTTAAAATCTTTCTGCGTTTTCTTTATTCTTCTTTCTCCAGTTGTTTTATTTATTTTTTTAACAACTCCATTGGACTATAATTGCTTTACAATGGTGTGTTAGTTTCTGCATTATAACAAAGTGAATCAGTTACATATCTACATATGTTCCCATATCTCTTCCCTCTTGCATCTCCCTCCCTCCACCCTCCTTATCCCACCCCTCTAGGTGGTCACAAACCACTAAGCTGATCTCCCTAAGCTATGCGGCTGCTTCCCACTAGCTATCTATTTTATGTTTCCTAGTGTATACATGTCCATGCCACTCTCTCACTTTGTCACATCTTACCCTTCCCCCTCCCCATATCCTCAAGTCCATTCTCTAGTAGGTCTCTGTCTTTATTCCCATCTTACTCCTAGGTAATTCATGACCTATTTTTTTTCTTATATTCCATATATATGTGTTAGCATATGGTATTTGTTTTTCTCTTTCTGACTTACTTCACTCTGTATGACAGACTCTAGGTCCATCCACCTCACTACAAATAACTCAATTTCGTTTCTTTTTATGGCTGAGTAATATTGCATTGTATATATGTGTCACAATTTTATATGCATTCATCTGTTATGGACACTTAGGCTGCTTCCATGTCCTGGCTATTGTAAATACAGCTGCAATGAACATTTTGGTACATGACTCTTTCTGAATTATGGTTTTCTCAGGGTATATGCCCAGTAGTGGGATTGCTGGGTCGTATGGTAGTTCTATTTTTAGTTTTTTAAGGAACCTCCATACTGTTCTCCATAGTGGCTGTATCAATTTACATTCCCACCAAGAGTGCAAGAGGGTTCCCTTTTCTCCACACCCTCTCCAGCATTTATTGTTTGTAGATTTTTTGATGATGGCCATTCAGACCGGTGTGAGATGATATCTCATTGTAGTTTTGATTTGCATTTCTCTAATGATTAATGATGTTGAGCATTCTTTCATGTGTTTGTTGGCAATCTGTATATCTTCTTTGGAGAAATGTCTATTTAGGTCTTCTGCCCATTTTTGGATTTTTTTTTTGTTGTTGTTGTTGTTATTGGGTGGCATGAGCTGCTTGTAAACTTTGGAGATTAATCCTTTGTCAGTTGCTTCATTTGCAAATATTTTCTCCCATTCTGAGGGTTGTCTTTTGTTCTTGTTTATGGTTTCCTTTGCTGTGCAAAAGCTTTTAAGTTTCATTAGGTCCCATTTGTTTATTTTTGTTTTTATTTCCATTTCTCTAGGAGGTGGCTCAAAAAAGATCTTGCTGTGATTTATGTCATAGAGTGTTCTGTCTATGCTTTCCTCTAAGAGCTTGAGAGTCTCTGGCCTTACATTTAGGTCTTTAATCAATTTTGAGTTTATTTTTGTGTATGGCATTAGGGAGTGTTCTAATTTCATACTTTTACATGTATCTGTCCAGTTTTCACAGCACCACTTATTGAAGAGTCTGTCTTTTCTCCAATGTATACTCTTGCCTCCTTTATCAAAGATAAGGTGACCATATATATGTGGGTTTATCATGGAGCTTTCTATCCTGTTCCATTGATATATATTTCTGTTTTTGTGCCAGTACCATACTGCCTTGATCACTGTAGCTTTGTAGAATAATCTGACCTCAGGCAGCCTGATTCCTCCAGCTCCATTTTTCATTCTCAAGATTGCTTTGGCTAATCGGGGTGTTTTTTGTTTCCATACAAATTGTGAAATGTTTTTATCTAGTTCTGTGAAAAATGCCAGGGGTAGTTTGATAGGGATTGCATTGAATCTGTAGATTGCTTTGGGTAGTAGAATCATTTTCACAATGTTGATTCTTCCAATCCAAGAACAAGGTATATCTCTCCATCTATTTGTATCATCTTTAATTTCTTTCATCAGTGTCTTATAATTTTCTGCATACAGGTCTGTTCTCTCCTTAGGTAGGTTTATTCTTATATATATTATTCTTTCTGTTGCAATGGCAAATGGAAGTATTTTCTTAATTTCACTTTCAGATTTCTCAACATTAGTGTATAGGAATGCAAGAGATTTCTGTGCATTAATTTTGTATCCTGCTACTTTACCAAATTTATTGATTAGCTCTAGTAGTTTCCTGGTAGCACCTTTAGGATTCTCTACATATACGATCATGTCATATGCAAACAGTGACAGTTTTACTACTTCTTTTTCGATTTAGATTACTTTGGCTGATTGCTGTGGCTAAAACTTCCAAAACTATGTCAAATAATAGTGGTAAGAGTGGGCAACCTTGTCTTGTTCCTGATCTTAGTGGAAATGGTTTCAGTTTTTCACCATTGAGGACGATGCTGGCTGTGGATTTGTTATATGTGGCCTTTATTATGTTGAGGAAAGTTCTCTCTATGCCTACTTTCTGCAGGGTTTTTATCTTAAATGGGTGTTGAGTTTTGTCAAAAGCTTTCTCTGCATCTATTGAGACGATCATATGTTTTTTCTCCTTCAATTTTTTAATATGGTGTATCACGTTGATTGATTTGCTTATATTGAAGAATCCTTGCATTCCTGGAATAAAACCCACTTGATCATGGTGTATGATCCTTTTAATGTGCTGTTGGATTCTGTTTGCTAGTATTTTGTTGAGGATTTTTGCATCTATATTCATCAGTGATATTGGTCTGTAGTTTTCTTTCTTTGCAACATCTTTGTCTGGTTTTGGTATCAGCATGATGGGGGCCTCATAGAATGAGTTTGGGAGTGTTCCACCCTCTGCTATATTTTGGAAGAGTTTGAGAAAGATAGGTGTTAGCTCTTCTCTAAATATTTGATAGAATTCGCCTGTGAAGCCATCTGGTCCTAGGCGTTTGTCTGTTGGAAAAAAAAATTTTTTTTGAGGTACAGGGGCCTCTCAATGTTGTGGCCTCTCACATTGTGGAGCACAGGCTCCGCATGTGCAGGCTCAGTGGTCATGGCTCACGGGACCAGCTTCTCCATGGCATGTGGGATCTTTCTGGACTGGGGAACTAACCTGTGTCCCTTGCATCTGCAGGCTGATTCTCAACCACTGCACCACCAGGGAAGCCCTGGAAGATTTTTAATCACAATTTCAGTGCTTGTGATTGGTCCGTTCATATTTTGTATTTCTTCCTAGTTCAGTCTCAGCACGTTGTGCATTTCTAATAATTTGTCCATTTCTTCCCGGTTGTCCATTTTATTAGCTTATAGTTGCTTGTAGTAATTTCTCATGATCCTTTGTATTTCTGTGGTGTCAGTTGTTACTTCTCCTTTTTCAATTCTAATTCTATTGATTTGAGTCTTCTCCCTTTTTTTCTTGATGAGTCTGGCTAATAGCTTATCAATTTTGTTTATCTTCTCAAAGAACCAGCTTTTAGTTTTATTGATCTTTGCTATCATTTCCTTCATTTCTTTTCCATTTATTTCTGATCTGATCTTTATGATTTCTTTCCTTCTGCTAGGTTTGGGTGTTTTTTTGTTCTTCTTTATCTAATTGCTTTAGGTGCAAGGTTAGGTTGTTTATTTGAGATATTTCCTGTTTCTTAAGGTCAGATTGTAATGCTAAAAACTTCCCTCTTAGAACTCCTTTTGCTGTATCCCATAGGTTTTGGGTCATTGTGTGTCCATTGTCATTTCTTTCTAGGTGTATTTTGCTTTCCTCTTTGATTTCTTCAGTGATCACTCGGTTATTAAATAGTGTATAGTTTAGCCTCAATGTGTTTGTATTTTTTACAATCTTTCCCTGTAATTGATATCTAGTCTCATAGCTTTGTGGTCAGAAAAGATACTTGATATGATTTCAATTTTCTTAAATTTACCAAGGCTTGATCTGTGACCCAAAATATGATCTATCCTGGAGAATGTTCCATGAGCACTTGAGAAAAATGTGTATTCTGTTGTTTTTGGATAGAATGTCCTATAAATATCAATTAAGTCCATCTTGTTTAATGTATCATTTAAAGTTTGTGTTTCCATATTTATTTCCATTTTGGATGATCTGTCCATTGGTGAAAGTGGGGAGTTAAAGTCCCCTACTATGATTGTGTTACTGTCAATTTCCCCTTTTATGGCTGTTAGTATTTGCCTTATATATTGAGGTGCTTATATGTTGGGTGCTTAAATATTTACAATTGTTATATCTTCTTCTTGGATCAATCCCTTGATCATTATGTAGCATCCTACTTTGTCTCTTGTAATAGTCTTTATGTTAAAGTCTATTTTGTCTGATATGAAAATTGCTACTCCAGCTTTCTTTTGATTTCCATTTGCCCAGAATATCTTTTTCCATCCCCTCCCTTGCAGTCTGTATGTGTCCCTAGGTCTGACGTGGGTCTCTTGTAGACAGCATATATACAGGTCTTGCTTTTGTATCCATTTAGCCAGTCTGTGTCTTTTGGTGGGAGCATTTAATCCCTTTACATTTAAGGTAATTATCGATATGTATATTCCTGTTCCCGTTTTCTTAATTCTTTTGGGTTTTTTATTGTAGGTCTTTTCCTTCTCTTGTGTTTCTTGCCTAGAGAAGTTCCTTTAGCATTTGTTGTAAAGCTGGTTTGGTGGTGTTGAACTCTCTCACCTTTTGCTTATCTGTAAGGTTTTCAATTTCTCCATCAAATTTGAGTGAGATCCTTGCTTTTCAGAGCAATCTTGGTTGCAGATTTTTCTCCTTCATCACTTTAAATATGTCCTGCCACTCCCTTCTGGCTTGCAGAGGTTCTGCTGAAATATCAGCTGTTAACCTCATGGGGATTCCCTGTGTGTTATTTGTTGTTTTTCCCTTGCTGCTTTTAATATGTTTTCTTTGTATTGAATTTTTGATAGTTTGCTTAATATGTGTCTTGTCGTTTTTCTCCTTGGATTTATCCTGTATGGGACTCTCTGTGCTTCCTGGACTTGATTAACTATTTCCTTTCCCATATTAGGGAAGTTTTCAACTATAATCTCTTCAAATATTTTCTCAGTCCCTTTCTTTTTCTCTTCTTCTTCTGGGACCCTTATAATTCGAATGTTGGTGCTTTTTATGTTGTCCCAGAGGTCTCTGAGACTGTCCTCAGTTCTTTTCATTCTTTTTTCCTTATTCTGCTCTGCAGTAGTTATTTCCACTATTTTATCTTCCAGGTCACTTATCCATTCTTCTCCCTCAGTTATTCTGCTATTGATCCCTTCTACAGTATTTTTAATTTCATTTATTGTGTCGTTCATCATTGCTTGTTTCCTCTTTAGTTCTTCTAGGTCCTTGTTAAACGTTTCTTGCATTTTCTCTATTCTATTTCCAAGATTTTGTATAATCTTTACTATCATTATTCTGAATTCTTTTTCAGTCAGACTGCCTTTTTGTGTTCATTTGTTAGGTCTGGTGGGTTTTCACCTTGCTCCTTCATCTGCTGTGTGCTTTTCTGTCTTCTTATTTTGCTTATCTTACTGTGTTTGGGGTCTCGTTTTCGCAGGCTGCAGGTTTGTAGTTCCCATTGCTTTTGGTGTCTGTCCCCAGTGGCTAAAGTTGGTTCAGTGTGTTTTGTAGGCTTCCTGGTGAAGGGGACTAGTGCCTGTCCTCTGGGGGATGAGGTTGGATCTTGTCCTTCTGGTGGGCAAGTCCATGTCTGGTGGTGTGTTTTGGGGTGCCTGTGGCCTTATTATGATTTTAGGCAGCCTCTCTGCTAATGGATGGGGCTGTGTTCCTCTCTTGCTAGTTGTTTGGCATAGGGTGTCCAGTTCTGTAGTTTGCTGGTCGTTGAGTGGAGCTGGGTCTTGGTGTTGAGTCGGGGATCTCTGGGAGATTTTTGCCATTTGATATTACATGGAGCTGGGAGGTCTCTTGTGGACCAGTTTCCTGAAGTTGGCTCTCCCACCTCAGAGGCACAGCACTGCCTCCTGGCTGGAGCACCAAGAACCTTTCATCCACACGGCTAAGAATAAAAGGGAGAAGAAATGGAAAGAAAGAAAGAGAATAAAATAAAATAGAATAAAGTAAATTAAAATAAAGTTATTCAAATAAAAAATAAAATAATTATTAAGAAAAATATTTTAAAAAGTAAACAAAACAAGGGTTTCCCTGGTGGCTCAGTGGTTGAGAGTCCACCTGCCAATGCAGGGGACACGGGTTCGTGCCCCGGTCTGGGAAGATCCCACATGCCACGGAGCAACTGGGCCCGTGAGCCATGGCCGCTGAGCCAGCGCGTCTGGAGCCTGTGCTCCGCATCCGGAGAGGCCACAACAGTGAGAGGTCCGCATACCGCAAAAAAAAAAAAAAAAAGTAAACAAAACAAAAAATGCACCGATAGAACCCTAGGATAACTGGTGAAAGCAAAGATATACAGACAAAATCTCACACAGAAACATACACCCTCACAAAAAGAGGAAAAGGGGAAAAAATAATATAGCTTGCTTCCAAAGTCCACCTCCACAATTTGGGATGATTCATTGTCTATTCAGGTATTCCACAGATGCAGAATACATCAAGTTGATTGTGGAGCTTAAATCTGCTGCTTCTGAGGCTGCTACGAGTAATTTTTCTTTCTCTTCTTTGTTCGCACAGCTCCAGGAGTTCAGCTTTGGATTTGGCCCCGCCTCTGCGGGGTGTAGGTGGCCTGAGGGCGTCTCTTCTTTGCTCAGACAGGACGGGTTTAAAGGAGCAGCTGATTTGGCGGCTCTGGCTCACTCAGGACGGGGCGGGGGGAGACAGATATATGGAGTGCGGGGCAAGCCTGCGGCGGCAGAGGCCAGCATGATGTTGCACCAGCCTGAGGCACGCTGTGCGTTCTCCCGGGGAAAGTGTCCCTGGATCATGGGACCCTGGCAGTGGCGGGCTGCACAGGCTCCCAGGTGGGGAGGTGTGGATAGTGACCTGTGCTTGCACACAGGCTTCTTGGTGGCTGCAGCAGCAGCCTTAGCATCTCATGCCCTTCTCATGGGGTCCGTGCTGATAGCCGAGGCTGGCGCCCGTCTCTGGAGTTCCTTTAAGCAGCGCTCTTTATCCCTTCTCCTTGTGCACCAGGAAACAAAGAGGCAAGAAAAAGTCTCTTGCCTCTTCGCCAGGTCCAGATATTTTCCTGGACTCCCTCCCGGCTAGCCGTGGCATACTAGCCCCCTTCTGTCTGTGTTCATCCTGCCAACCACAGTCCTCTCCCTGAAATCCAACAGAAGCCTGAGCCTCAGCTCCCAGCCCCCACCCACACCGGCTGGTGAGCAGACAAGCGTCTCGGGCTGGTGAGTCCTGTTCGGCACCGATCCTCTGTGCGGGAGTCTCTCCGCTTTGCCCTCTGCACCCGTTTGCTGCACTCTCCTCCACAGCTCCGAAGATTCCCCCTCTGCCACCCACAGTCTCCGCCCATGAAGGGGCTTCTAGTGTGTGGAAACCTTTGCCCCTTCACAGCTCCCTCCCGCTGGTGCAGGTCCCATCCCTATTCTTTTGTCTGTTATTTCTTTTTTCTTTTGCCCTACCCAGGTACGTGGGTAGTTTCTTGCCTTTCGGGAGGTCTGAGGTCTTCTGCCAGCGTTCAGTGGGTGTTCTATAGGAGCAGTTCCACTTGTAGATGTATTTCTGATGTATCTGTGGGGTGGAAGGTGATCTCCATGTCTTGCTCTTCCGCCATCTTCTCCGAGTCTCCAGAAACCATATTATTGTTTAAAAATTAAAAGACTGAAACAAAGGCAATTTGGGAGTGTGGGAGGGGACTATAAGTTAACTACAGGTTACTCAAGGCATTTTCTGCCTCAAGTATCCAAGTTAACCTCTCTGGGAATAAATACAGTGGAAGCTGGTAGGCAGGAGGTGGGACATGGAAAGTGGGAAGGAAGAGTTAATTGTCAACAATCAACGACTCTGAGTCATAAAATCAGAAAGGCATTGAACATTTACAAGGAGATCTGGCCCTATAAAGAAAACAATGTCTCTTATTAAGCACATTGTCTGCAGCAAAGCAAAACAAATTCTCAAACATCTTATTGAAACTGCTGGGGAGGGAAATAATGAAAAGTTTCTATTGAGCAAGGGATAGAGAATGAAAATCAGTAGTACAGTGCCCATTATTACTAATTTAAGATGTATAGAATGCTACTGATATGACCTTTTATATTGCAATGTTGTTTTTCCTTTGTTATGGGGCAACACAGTGCAGCTGTGAAACAGAAGAGCAGGGTGGTTGAAGGCCTGGGTTTTGCAGTCTGGGTATAACTCTCAGCTCAGTCACTCATTAACTGTGTGAAAGCTGGCAGGTTTCTAAATCCCTCTTTACCTCAGTGTTCTCACTTGAGAAGAACTTCTATTATTATTTCTCAGCATTTATATAGAGTTGACTATGAGTCATGTATGGTCTAAGGACTTTTACAAATTTTAACTGATTGAATTCTCAGAGTGATCCTATTAATTATATCAGTAACTCCACTATTTCACAGATGAGGAAACTGAGGCATAACAGATGAAATAACTTACCCAAGGTCACACAGCTAGAGTGGCAGTGTCAAATTCCAAACCCTGGAAGTGTGACTCCAGTCTGCTCTCTGGTCCACCTGCATTCTTGGAGGGGAGGGTGTTACATGAGTTTAGTACTCACTTACTGCAATCTGGCAGTGATATGCCCCTCCCTCGTGCTCTTAACACCTTCAAGAAGGCGAGTGAAGAGTGAAAGTTGCTTGCCACAGGCTGCCCTAGGACTGTAAGTGGAACCATCCTGTGATACTCTTCTGAGATGTTTATTGGGGACATGACTGGGTGGGGGAGGTTAGTATGTTGGAAGATGTGGTATTATTTCATGTGATAAATACTGGACGTAGTTCTCATTGAGAAAAAGGAACAAATAGAGACTGAAGGACTTAACCAAGAGACGAAGGGAGTAATTAATGGAGAAAACTCCAGAGGAGGCAGAAAACATTAATGTAAGAATTTTAAAGATTAGGGCTCACCCTGTGGAAGTCTGAGAGCACCAAGGATTTGGAAAAATATAGATAAGTTTGGAGAAGAATGGAAGGTAAATGGAATTATTTCACTCCAATTGACTTTCATTACTCAGTAAATATTTGTTGAACCAATGAATACCTTGTAGGTACCTGAAAGGAAAGACTATGTCTTTTAACTTTTCAAGGATCCCGAACATAAATTTGACACTTAATTAGTACCTTTGAATAAAGTTGCTGCTGCTTCCATAAATGGTGTCAGACTAAACAATTAATTTGGTTGATTCCTCTCAAAACCATACTAACCCACGATGTTTAAATATAGGATGATAGAGCTGGAAGCTATCCCTGGAGACGTCCTAATAAGGTCGGCACAAAAAAAGCAGTTGAGGTGAGGCATTTTGTTTACAGACTGTTTTGTTTGTTCTGTAGCCTCTTGATTTGCAAGGTTTTGAAAGAGTTTCCACACTTAAAAAATGAAAAATTTCCTATGAAAATCTATACTTCCAGCCTTGTTGAGATGTTGAATATTTTTTTTTTCCAGGAAAGTCTAGCCTGCATTCCTTCATGTCAGCAATTAGCTGGAGCTGAGGGGCCACTGCTCTTCTAGACAGGGTGGTTAGTCAGTTCTCAGAGCTCCTTTCAAACTCTACATGCTGCTGCTTGATCATTTCCACCCTCTGTCCCAACCCTGTAGGCAGGTGAGTTTTTGGCACCTACCAAGAAACTGAGGCCCAGACAAGTGAATGAAGCCACCGCACGTAATGAAGCTGGAACTCGGGTTTTCCTGCCCCACATTATTATCACTCTCCCACGGTAGCCCTATTACCCGATTTCCTTCTGGAATAAGATCCTAGAGTGGCAATTCTACTGGGCCTGACTGTGACATGGGGAAAGCAATGAAATGCAAACGAATCATAATCTAAAAGGAAATCTTTGATTAAACAATGCATTAGTCAGTTCCACACTTAGATTACCATGATCAGTTCTGGTCATCACATTATAAAATAAAATATTGAAGCACTTGACAATGCAAAGAGAAAGAGATGAGCTTGATCTTCTGCTGTGATTATATTGTATTAATGACTTCCTATCATATTACTGGTTTCTGTAGCCTATTAGAGAAAATAAAATGTACCAATATAATGGGAAGGAAGCTAAGAGAGGAGCCATGTTATTTTTCTAGAGATTTTGAAAGGCAATAAAAGGCTCTATCTTTTTTTTTTTTTTCTTGAAAGGAGGTAGTGCTTTCCTAGTCAGGGTGAAATGATTTATTCATCAATAAGACTGTAAATTAGGGAATTATTATTCAATGGACTAGACAAAATTATATCACTCAAAAATTAAGCTGAATGAAAAAAAGAAAACTAATAAAGAAGCTGGCATACTTTACCAATTGGACATTGTACCCAGGGTACAATTTCACATAATGACATAGTGTAGGGAGTAACATAGTTACCAAAGACACTAATTCTCTTCACAAAGAAGTATGCTACTGAACTATTACAAGGATCCTTGGTATCACTCAAAATTTGCTGCTTTTCCAAGCTCATTGACTGTTGATGGGGTGGTGAAGTTAAAACGGGATTCAGATTCTTAACCCTTAGGTCTTTTGGCACAAAATATGACAAAATGAAGAGCTTTAAGCAAGCACTGGCCATTGAGCAGCTCTGGTATAATTATGCCCAGTTTACATGCTATTCCAAATACCATATTTGAGTTCAGGTGTTTGCAGATGGCAATTATCAATACTGTTAACTCCTCTCAGAGAAAGATGGACGCCATTTCACTTACTTTTGTGTTTCATTCCTGTCCTATCTCTTCCCTATATGTGAGGATATTAATAATTTCCGGTCCTTAGATTAAGTGGTGGGTTTATAAATGTTTATGTTTTATACTTAAAAAACACATACAAAAGTTGCATACATACTTTTTATATATCAGATAATATATAATGAGAAATGATTTTTATCCAGAATGTATAAAGAAAACCAAAATTCTCAAATATATATATAATATTTGAACAGACATTTATGATGTATGGGTGGCAAAAAAGCTTATGAAAGTCATAAAAACTTCATTGAAAATTTAGCTACAGTAAGAAATCACTATATGCCTGTTAGAATGGCCAAAATGTTGCAAAGACATTGAGAAATTAGAATTCACATACACCGGTCATGGTAATGTAATTTCGTAAAACCACTTTGGAGAGCAGTTAGACAATTTCTTGAAAAGTTAATCATACAAGTACCATATGATCCAGCCATTCTATTCCTAGGTATTTATGAAAGAGAAATTAATACATATGACCATGCAAAGACTTATAACAAGAATGTTCAAAGTAGTTTTATTTGAAATTTATTTGATATCACCCTAAACTGGAAACAACTCAAATATCCATCAATACTTAAATGTAAAAATAAATTGTAGTATATCTATAAAACAGAATACTACTCAACAATAAAAAGGAGTGAACCATTGATATGTGCAGCAAGACTTGATGATTTTCAAAATGATTATGCAAGAGTAAAAGAAACCAGACCAAAAAGAAAAAAAAAAAAAAAGAGAGACAGAGAGAACATGCTGTATGATTCAATTTATATAAATTACATAAAATTCAAATTAATCCATAGTAACAGAAAGCAGATCAGTGACTGCCTGTGGATGATGCTGGGAGGAGTGAAGAGTGGAAGTGACAGATTACAAACTGATAAGGAAAGTTTTGAAAGTGATGGATATGTTCATTATCTTGATTGTGGTGATGGTTTCCTAAGTGTATACATACTTCAAAATGGTAAATTATATACTTTAAATACATACAGTTTACTCTATATAAATTATACCCCAATAGTCTATTTCTTAAATTCAATAACCCTCTACTATCTCTGAGGATATCCTAAGAAATGGGAAAAAAATATGTTATATAATATATTTATAAATATTATATATACTTATATGTGTATACATACATAATAAAGGATGATGATAAGGTTGATAAAAACAGTCTATGTAGGACAATTTGAGATTTGTTATTTGTTCCTGTTTCATTTCAATTCTGCCCTAGTGGTTCATAGCCTTGACAACCATTTTCTTGGAAAGATAGACTCAGATTCTTCTGCTTTGTAAAGATTCTCTCAAAGTGGATGATATTGAAAACTCTACCAAATATAAGAACTTATTCAAAGATGTCTGGTAACAGTATTATTGTAAAGGATTATTTTCCTCAGGCCTGCTGATGAAAATGTGGGGTAAGGATTCTTACCAATAACACTGATCATCAATAATAATAAAGTTAATGAGGGTGAGGCTGATAATGTTAATTATGCTTATAATGACAATAATAATAGTTCTGATTTATTGGAAAGCCAGAGACTGTTTCTAAGCACTTCAAATATGCCATCTGATTTTTACCTTTATAAAGCCTTATGTGATAATCACCATCCCCATTTTCAGATGAACAAATCACAGTACTGAGATTAACATCTTGTTGAGGAGCACATGAAGAGTTTTTTTGTCTCCTCAATGCCTGGTACATAGCAATTGTGTGTCAGTCAGGGTACTGGCAGGAAAGAGATAACATATCCAAAGTGTTTAATTGAAGAACTATTTATAGCATTGCGGTCCAGGTTAAAGAAATGAACTAAGGAGAGTGAAACCCCTAGAGACTAGAAAATACGGGAAACTATTAGCCATCACAAACCCTGAAGGGGAGAAAGAGTCTTTCCAATGTCTAGAGAAAGCTTGGTACCATAAGAGAAGGAAATTTTTTCCTCAATTAGGAGATAATTGGAAACACAATGTTCTCAAAATTGAGTTTGTACTTCCAGTGGAGGTGTGGGCAAGTTGACCTAATATTGGTTAGATCTTCATTGTCATGAACTTCCGATGATTCCTTAGAAATGTTCATGACTTCTATAGAGGCTCAACAAAGTCATTTTTATAATTGATATTTAAAATTATTTATGATCCTGAATAAAGCATTTTAATAAAAATTTAAACAAGGTTATTTGAACATAGATTTAAAGAGTTGAACACAGAATCAAACTTATTCTGTGCATTGTGAAAAGTGGATGTGATATAAAAGCACTTAATAGTGTCTTTAGTACATTTTCAAAAACCTTATTTAAATGTCTGTTTGGAAGATATAATGTCAAGAATACATTGCAACAACTTTCCCTTAGACAGGCTGCTTGTCCATTGACTGAGTGGAAATGTAGTAATTCAAACCTCAACTATCATGAAAATCATGTGATACTTCATGAACATAACACTATTATTGCAATACATTTGGGAATATTTATCCTTTTACCTGTAGGATAATTTTGGTAAGCTACATGTCTAGTTAGCTGAAATGCCTAAGTTTCATTTATAACAATATTTCCATCATTGGTCATGGGCTTCCAGAGACCCAAGATTATGTTGGTTCTCAATTTGGACCCTGCTTTTCTGGGCAGAGATACCTGTGGCAGCTTTGATCACAGTGATGTTGTCCTCAATGACCTCACTTCACTAGTGATACCAAATTGCTAATGAGAACAAGGTCAGAGCTTTTACACTCATTTCATCTTCCCTCTGGACTTTGGTCATCTTTTTAGCCAAAAAGAACTCTTGGTAATAAGAATGACCATGTATGAGTGTGTATATATACCATCCATCAGTGAATTTGTTCAACAAGCATTTACTGAGTATCTATTATTTTCAAGAAGAATTATAACATGGTGCATTCACAATTTTGACTGTAGTATTTCATTTTGGAGGAAATTAGCAGTAGCAATATAATTGGAGCAGCGACAGATACCTTTGTGTAGGCTGACTTTTTATGGGGACAGCAGAAATTATCCTAGTCTCTGGAACAACTATTTTCTATTTATAATTAGCAGCACATCAATTAAGAGTAACTTTCCATTGTGGCTTTGTAAATAATGCGTTATGTAAAAAATAAATAAATTAAAAAAATAATAATGTGGTCTGTATCATAGAGTCCAAGCTTCCCTCTAAGTTAAGTCAACCATACATCTCGGAAATGCCTGGATTTTCTGTAAACACACATTTTTGTGGGATTACAGTTCTCTTTAAACATCCTCTGTGTGGAAAATTCCCCAGCAGGTGAATTTAATTACTAGTGCAATATAAAGTGCAACATTTTTCTTCATGCAAATTTTGGTTGCAATTTTCCTATCTTCCTTGATGAAATTATGTTGGAAAAGTTAACCATTTCTGTATACCTCATATTCATCATCATAAATATCAGTTTGCTACAATGATCCAATAGAATAATGCTCCCAGTATGTGCTTTCCAAAGAAAAGTTTTAAATTATGGTTTTCCTGCTTCTGTTGTCTTCTCCCTTACCCTTAGTTCTACTTTTTATCCCTGTTATGTATCTGTATGGGCATCCTGCCTGCAACATGTACCTTTTAATACACTCTGAATTTTTGGTGAAATAGAAAAAGCATGAGTTTTGACATTGAACAGCATGACTGGTAAGAGAATGGCTTTGAACAATTTGCTCAAATTCACTGAACTTCACTTTCCTCATTTCTTTGAAGTTTCCTAAACTTTTTCACAATGAGCTTATTCATCAGTTAAATAGAGAAAATTATAAAACAAAAACTTATATCACAGGACATTTTTAAGGATTAAATGAGGTAATAAATATAAAGCATTTTACACATGCTTGTGACATGGTAAAAACTTAGTAAATGGTACTTAATATTGATATTATCATCACTGAGACAATGGACATAACTTCTTGGTATGTAGTAAGTGCTCAATAACTATTAGTTGATTTTCTTTTCTCTAAAAAAGAATGGTTTCCCATCTGTGTATGTGGATTAAAGTACATGGCCTTTGTGATTCTCTTTTCCTTACTGCTATGGGACCATCCTTACTTATTTCTGGGTTCAGTTATGCTTCTATAGTTTATATGGCTGGATGTCTTCCTGTAAGGCAATGGTGCTAACTATATTTTATAACTAGGGGAACCAAAGAATATAATTATCTGTCTCACTTTCCACTGCAGGTCAAGATTCAGTTAATTGACTCCAGTTCATTTTGCCCAGGGCATCCCCTCTGAGACAGATACCATGCTCACTAGTATTAGCTGATAGGAACTGTGGTCCTATAGAGAGAAAAGAGGGATGAGACGCTCCCAGTCATAGAATTCCCAGTGACCACGAAACAGCCACTGGCTGGTAATAACTTCCTCTCCCCTCTGACTTGGAATGGATTGCAAGCACTGACCTAGCGGGGAAAGGCTTCATCTCCCAACATCAGCCAATCTCATCTCATTGCAAGGGAAAGGCCCCTGGAGACGTGCTCCTATCCATCATGTGGACAGCTTTGGCCAAAGTACCCACTACATCACTGGCTTTAATAAAAAGTTGCTGGAGGCTGCAGTACTAGTGACAGATGTGAACTGCAGCATGGCCGGAGCCTACGAATTTGCCCAAGGTGGAAGTATACTTGAGGAGGAAGATGAAGAAAAGGAAAGAGAAGACAAAAAGAGGAGTGAAAAATGATAAGGTAACCACTTCACAATAGCCATTAAAAGTGAATTTAATAAATTAAAATAGACAATGGGGAAGGCTTTAGTCTGAAAAGACAAAACCTGAGAAGAGAAATGACAAAAGAGTACAAAAGATATAATAAAGGAAGTAAATCATGAAATCATGAAACTTTTCTATTAAATCCAAGAATGCCAGAATTAAGGGAGCAATAAAGTTACCCTAGAAATTTGAAAGAAATAAACCCAGAAAATATTTTGAAAAGAAGTAACCTTATGGAAATCATTATCACAAAATTTTATCAATATAAAAATGTAAATATTCCTTAATGCATTACAGAACTTCAAGGTCATGCACATATTAGGATTTGAAAAAAGTTTTATCAAGGGACTAATGACTCACCGATTAGCCAAACGTCCATAAAAAGTATACCTGTTACAAGTTAAAGACTTGATCAAGTCTCAAGGGCTAGATTATAATGTTTTGCACCTCAATATTCCATTTTTTTTCTGATTTAATATCACTATATTCAGTAATATGAATAACCCAGAAATTTTCTCATGAAGTATATAAACTTGAAAACTAAGAATTTTTCCTAAGGCACATCATGCATGTGCATATACATGCACATAGATTCAAATAACTATGATGTATCCAAACTAAACAGAAATATGCATTGGATGTTATAATAAATGTGTCAGACAGGGCCCAGGATTGCACAGTGCTCAAAATCCTTTCTTTCCTGGCACATCCTCAGATGAGAGTGGATCAGCATGGGTGTCAGAGGAGACATGGAAGACCTCAGATCCTGAACCCATGGAGGTCCTCATGTAGGATGTTCTCACTGACTGATGGTGAAGTTATCCTCACCACATCCTCACCATACCTCATTTCCTTGAGCAATAATTCCACAGGGTCACTAGGACAAGAATCGTTACCTCTGCCTTTTTTTTTTTCAAACATTTTGTATATACCATGTAGCAGGCAAGAGGGATACAAATAAAATTGTTCACAGTTATATTCTTAGCCCTAGAACTAGCATGGATGCTTTATAAATATGTATTAAATAAATAAAACAAAACCTGACTTTAAATACTATAAAGTAATGTGAAATCTGGTTGAATTATAGTTGGTACAACAATGCAACAAATATGAAAAAAATATTTTTTTTTTCTCTAACCCATCTAAACTTCCTAATAAAGCCATACTTGCCCCAGTACCCCAAAGAATAACTAACAACTAAATATCTAGTCATGTCTGGTTTAATCAGTCTCTTTCAGATAAGGAAGGTCCAAGAGATAATGGACTTTTTTAAAATTTCTTGTTGCAGAGAATGGGGCCTGTTATACCACAGATGCTTGACACATGTTTCTTGAATCAATGAATTCATCAGTGAATAAATCAATGAATCAATAAATGAATAATGAAAAAAAATCAGTTTCTTTTGGAACTAAGCTCAACTTTTAAATATTTTTCTCTTCTTTTCATAATCCTCCCCTAGATGGCATTCAGGTGTATGGGATAGGGGTCCAAGCTTGTGTTGCAAGCGATGAAATCTGACCCAAACCCGGTCTGTTTGCTCAGTTAAGTAAGAGCTTCCTGATCTTATTTCATTGCTTTGGTGCAGTCTCAGCTCTGTCTTAGATGCAAACCACTCTAATTCCCAGATTAACCTTCACTCATATCCTAGTTCTGGTTACATATACCTCATTTATGGTAGGTCCATTTTGCTTCTTGCATCAGCATCCTTCCATGTCTACTATAAGATGTGCAGGAAACTATGCATCCCTCTACATCATACTGAAGCCAAGAGGGTTTCCGGACATTAAATACTCCTTTCTCAGCCTAATCATGTTCTGCTATTACTTTTCATTTGTTGGGGGCAATCCTGTACTGGCAAGACTCCTTGCACCATATTTTTCACCCTGAATTCCAAGTGAGGAGTGGGAACATAGCCTCTCCGCTTTCAGCTTTTCTTATAGATGCAAGATAATTGACCAAAAAAAAAAAAAAAAAAAGAATCAGTCTCTGAAAGCCTAGTCCATGACAGCAAATTCACTAAAAGAAGAATTTACCAAATATGCCAAAAAGAAGAATTGATTTTAACAAACTATTACACACATATTTTATAATCTTTAACAAAGCTTTTGAATGGTACTTAGTATCTTCTCAAATGTTAAGAATCTTTAACACTCTGTCACCAACCCCTACATTTTTTAATTGAATCATGTTCAACTTAAAAATTTTGATTCAATTAGATTTAAGTTTACTTAAGTACTTGATTTAAATATGACTTAATGTTAACATTTAAATTCAAATTAATAAGAATAGATGTTAAAATTGAATTAAATATAAAATACTTTTTTCTAGTTAAAAATGGTTGTTTCTTTTGTTATTAATAAAAATGACAACAGATGAATTAAAAATGATGTAAACCAATATAAAGATGATGTGAGAGGAGATGATAACAGATGAGAGACATCATCAGTTCAAGTTAGGAAGCTGTAGTTTGGAGGTTGGGTTGATATTCAGACAAGGTGCTAAAAATCCAGGCATCAGGTGAAAATCTGTTTCTTGAATGATGAAGTCTCCCTGGTTTCTTCTTTCACTTGATTCTCAGAGTACTGGCAGCCATCATTATCATCTCTTGACCAACATCAGGTATCAAGTTTTCTTCTTTGGAGAAGTAAACACAGATACTGCCATTTGTGGGTTTCCAATAAAATGGACAAGTTCCTGTCCAATAGCCTTAGAATAAAGCTCACAGTAAACAAAATCTTACCATCACCCCACACAGGACTTCCACAGCTTTTTTGTTATCTTGGTCTTAAATATAAATATCTGTGTAAAAATAACATCAGAAAAAATTTTAAAAGTTCTCCAACGTAAATGAAAAGGAAAATAATTTAATTAAAAAGAAAATCACTGAGGAGAAATCAGAGAGTGGAGAAAACTTTCAAATACAAATTAATGTCTTACATGTCCCAGTAAATATCAAACACATCTGAAAAAATAAAGATTTTTTTTGGGGGGGAAACTCACAAGTTTTCAAAAATTACCTCTGAGAAAGAGGTTACTAGAAGGTGCCCTCTTCCAAAATGACTGAGTAAATGAAGAAAGAAACAGACATGTCATCTATGGTAAAAGGATAACTTAGGTGAATGTAGGGAAAGGAAGTTTGAACAAAAATTTCAGCTCATTTTGGAGCAGAGAGCTCCAGAAGGGGTGCTTGCAAGAAAAAAGAAGATCATTCAAAATTTAACTCATTGCTGTATTGACAGAGTAGTTCATGATGGATTTAACCTCCAAAAAATAACAACTATAAATTTTTGATAAAAAAGTGTAAAAAGCTATTTGAAGGTACCAGAGAGAGAACAACAATAAGCAGAAACTATAGAGGAGTCAATCCTAGAGAGATGTAAACTGTATAAGCTGAGATCTATTATATATGATGTTTCAACTGAAGGCACTCTCCAGTCCATGAAGGAGCCTTAAAGCTTGAAAAGACAAAGAACAAAGTTCAAAACTGAAAGTGCATCAGGAAACTGAGAAGGAAATTGAACAGGGAGTCACAGAGAGGTACTAAATCCTTAGACAGCCCCTTAACTATGCTTATAAAGTGGAGGTTCCAGAAAACCCCACTAAAACTAAATACCTGGGTGTCTGAAAGATAAAAACTGAAACTTCAGCAGTGGCCTTCCACAGGGAATAAAAATGGTTAAAGTTTGAGTCTAGCCAAGTTAGCTCTCTGAGAGAACAAACAACACTCCTAAAGATTACAGAATCCAGAATCTCTAAATATAACATTCATAAGGTCAAGTAGTTAATGAAACATACTGGACATACAAAACAGAAAGAAAGAAAGAAAGAGAGAGAAAGAAAGAAAGAAAGAAAGAAAGAAAAAGGAAAGGAAGGAAGGAAGGAAGGAAGGAAGGAAGAAAGAAAGAAAGAAAGAAAGAAAGAAAGAAAGAAAGAAAGAAAGAAAGAAAGAAGGAAAGAAAGACACCCCATACCACCAAAAAACAAAAAGTAAAAAAATCCCAGCAAAAATCTCCCCAGAGTCAGGGACAAAAGCAGTTGATAGAAACTCATCTCAGGATAGCCCACACAAATACTTTATAACACCTATTATAAATATATTCAAGTACCTAAAGTAAAATGAGCTCTTAACAAATGGATAGAAAACCTTGAAAACTATAAAAAACAACTAAATAAATATTGTAATGCTAAAAATTACAGTAAGTGAAAGGAAATCTCCAACAGAAGAGCTTAACAACAGATTAAGATTACAGAAGAAATGGTCAGTGAAGTTGAAGCTAGATCACAAAAAAAATTATGCAAACCAAATAACATAGAGAAAATTATGATTTATAAATATATGAAATGGGAGTGGGAGCAGGAACGGATGTCCACTTCACCACTCTTATTCAGCATAGAACTGGAAAGTTATAGCTAGGGCAATGAGAAAAAGAAAAAGAAAAAGGACTCTAACAAACAAAATACCCTTTAAAATTAATAAGCAATTTCATAAAGGTCACAAAATACAAGGAAAACACACAAAAATCAATTGTATTTCTATATAGTAGTGATAAGCATGTTGATATCAAAATGAAAAACACAGTATCATATACAGTTCTTAAAAAATACTTAGATGTAAATCAAGCAAAAGAGGGACAAGACTTATATGTTGAAAACTTCAAAATGTTGATGAAAGAAATAAAAGATCTAAAATGTAGAGACATACAATGTTCATAGTATAGAAGATTCAACATAGAAAAGATACCAATTCTTCCCAAATTGATATACAAGTTTAATGCAATTCCTATCAAAATTCCAGAAAGATTTTTGTAGATGTAGGCAAGATAATTCTAAAATGTATAAGGAAAAATGAAACAACTAGAATACCTAAGTCAACTTTGAAAAAAAAGGTTAAATTGGGAGGAATTAGTCTACCCATTTTCAATACTTACTATAGTAATCAAGATGGTGTCATATTGATAAAGGGACTGACACATTGATCAATGGAACAGAATAGAGAACCCAGAAAAAGACTCACACAAATATGCCAAACTGAATTTTGACAAAGGTGCACATCAATTCAATAAGGAAAGGTAGTTTTTTCAACACAATAATGTATTCATCCCCCTTTTGTTGATATTTCTTTCTAATACAGTGTAGGCTATTTACAAGTTGGCAGTTGAGGAGTCATTGCCAGTGGAGATATTTCCTCAGGTGAAGATTAGAATTAGAAGAGTATAAAATGCCCATAAAATAATCCAGGATTTTGTGCCATGGATCTCTAAACTAGGCTTACATTTAGAGCCTAAAGTTAAACCACATCATCAAACAAGTATTTTAAAAGCAATACAAAATTGAACAAATTAACAAGCCATGAACCTAGCTATAAAGTTATAGTGCTTTGGGTTTTGTGAAAACCCAGTTTACTCCATGGCTCACAACTCATTCTCAGCTGTTAACAAAGTTCTCATAACAAAAATCTCATAGAGTGTTTCATTATTTGTAAATGCCACTCCTGATCAAGAAAATTCAATAGTCTTTCATAGCCTTTTTCTAAGATCTAAGTCCTAGTATTCAGTATCTTTTTTTTTTTTTCTTGGTGGTACGCAGGCCTCTCACTGTTGTGGCCTCTACCGTTGTGGAGCACAGGCTCCGGACGCGCAGGCTCAGTGGCCATGGCTCATGGGCCCAGCTGCTCCGTGGCATGTAGGATCTTCCTGGACCAGGGCACGAACCCGTGTCCCCTGCATAGGCAGGCGGGCTCTCAACCACTGTGCCACCAGGGAAGCCCCTCAGTATCCTTTTGTACAAATACCCTGAACTCATGCTTCAACTAAATCTCAGATTACCTTTTTTTTTTTCCCATGGCTCACAAATTCAAATGCTTAAAGGGAATAGACAGATAAAATAAGAGTAAGTAGAAATAATTCTGCGTCTAGCCCTGATGGGATAACTGATAACATACTATCCCTCCTGCCATGAACAAATATAAAATTGGACGTAATTTATGTCAATAGTTTTCAGGGGGCTTCCCTGGTGGCACAGTGGTTAAGAATCTGCCTGCCAATGCAGGGGACACGGGTTTGAGCCCTGGTCCAGGAAGATCCTACGTGCCGTGGAGCAACTAAGCCCCTTTGCCACAACTACTGAGCCTGCACTCTAGAGCTCAGGAGCCACAATTCCTGAAGCCCGTGTGCCTAGAGCCCGTGCTCCACAACAAGAGAAGCCACTGCAGTGAGAAGCCCTCACACCACAATGAAGAGTATTCCCCACTTGCCACAACTAGAGAAAGCCGGCGTGCAGCAACGAAGACCCAATGCAGCCAAAAATAAAATTAATTAATTAATTAATTAATTTAAAAAAAAAAGAAATTAGTTTTCAGGAATTAGGCAACAGACAGTACAACTCTAAAATTCTTGAGGGGACGGAAACTCACTAGGTTAGCCTCATAATCACTCCAGCTTTCTACCTTGTGAAAATATCCTGACTCTGATACAGGGACCTGCACAGAGTTCAGAGGGAGCTGAAGAAGCAAAGGCCACAGTTTAAGATTGCTGCAGTAGCTAGGTCTGAGGGGCCATGACAAGGGAAAGAAGATAGATGCATGAGGGAGGCCAGACATTTAAGTGGAAGTTCTCTATAAATGTTTGACTGACGGCTGGACTGCACCTCTATAGGGAAGGTTATGAGAGAAATTCCAGAGGCTGCTCTGGGTTTAACAGTGAACACAGGTATTTGAAGTCAAGAAATGCTGTCAGAATTAAGTCTGGCCTTTCTAGAATAGAGAAACATTTTTAATATCCTAGGCATCCAGCTGAGAATTGCAAATTCACACCTTAGGAGTAAATTCCATACACTAGAGTAGAGCCTATTGTAGACTGTTCTATAGATTAAAACCAAACATAGCATGACCCACAGAGGAGATTATTTGAAGGTAATGAGCCAGTAACTGAACTGCCTGCTAGAAAAGAACATACTTAGGATAAAGAAAACAAAATCCAGAGTCTCTAAATTACATGTCATGGTATTCAGCATATGACAAAAATTATTAGATATGCAAAGAAACAAGAATATGTGGACTAGAGTTGAGAAAAAAAATAAAGGCTGTCAGAGGATACCAATCCCAAGCTGTCAGCTATCTCATACCTTGTATTTAGTAGACCATGACTTTAGAGTATTATTAGAATGATTATCTAAGACTTAAAGGTAAATTTGGTGATAATGAGTGGATAAACAAGAAATCTTACAAGAGAAATGGCAAGTTTAAAAAGAACTACATGATAAAGCACAAAAATTGAAATGACAAACTTAATCTATGGTATAATAGTTTGAAGGTATCATAAAAATCAGCAAACTTAAAGACAGATCAATAGAATTATTCATTCTAAAAATAAAGAAGAAAATTTTAAAAAGTGAGCAGAACTTTCTGAATGAGTGGTATAATATTAAACAATCTAACATGCAATTGTAATCCCAAAAGGAAAAAAAAGAGAATGGAACAGAAAAAAAAAAAAAAAAACAAAAACAAAATTATAGCTGAAATGTTTCCAAATTTGATAAACATGTTGACTTCCACAATTGAGAGATGGAGAGAAACCCAAGCAGGATAAGTTCAAAGAAAAATCACACCTAAGCTCATTATGGTCAAACTGCTGGAAACCAGCAAAAATATTGACAGTAGGTATAGGGAAAAAAAGACTAATTACCTATAGACAAAGAAAAAAAAAACAAAAAGGATTCTGATTTACTTTTTTATCAGAAATATCCAGGACTGAATCAAATAAAATTATATTTTAGAAAGATAAAAAAGAAAATTGTTTAGCCAGAATTCATTATCAGAAATTTTTTTTTTAAAATAACAAGAGTAGGGGGCTTCCCTGGTGGCGCAGTGGTTGAGAGTCTGCCTGCTGATGCAGGGGATGCGAGTTCATGCCCCAGTCCGAGAAGATCCCATATGCCGCGGAGCGGCTGGGCCCGTGAGCCATGGCCACTGAGCCTGTGCGTTCAGAGCCTGTGCTCCGCAATGGGAGAGGCCACAACAGTGAGAGGCCCATGTACAGCAAAAAAAGAAAAAAAAAGAAAAAACAAGAGTAGGGCTTCCCTGGTGGCACAGTGGTTGAGAGTCCGCCTGCCGATGCAGGGGAAATGGGTTTGTGCCCCGGTCTAGGAAGATTTCACATGCCGCAGAGCGGCTGGGCCCGTGAGCCATGGCTGCTGAGCCTGCACGTCTGGAGCCTGTGTTCCGCAATGGGAGAGGCCACAACAGTGAGAGGCCCGCATACTGAAAAAAAAAAAAAAACAAGAGTAAAATAAATATATTTTCAAGAAAATAAAATCTGGGAAATTTGTTGCCAACTACCATGCACTGCAGAAAAGGTGATGAATATTCTTTAAGTTGAAGGGAAATGATACCAAATGGAAGTTGTCACCTATAGGGAAAAAAGAAGAACACCAGCAATATGAGGTATGAAAATAGACACAAGTGATTTTCATTTTATTTCTCATAATTTCCAAAAAAGACAACTAGTATGTAGATCAAGAATAATAATATTATAAGGTAAGGTATATAACATGCAGAGGTAAATGAAATGACATCAAGAGCATAAAGAGCTATTTGTAAAGTGGGAGGTAGATAAATGGAAACATTCTGTAGTAATATTATTGCATTTGGGACATGAGATGTCCCAAATGGAAAGTGTAAATTGGGAAGTGTTAAGTATGAAGTGGTACAATATTGACTATAAGTAGTTTTTATAAAATAACAATGCATATTTTTACCACTAGAGTTTGGTTAAGCAAACTACTGCCCACAGTCCAAGTTTGGCCTGCTTCTGTATGGTCCATGATAAAGGATTATATTTTCAAATTTTGTAAATTGTCAGAAAGTAAACCAGCAAATAAACAAAAGACTCATCAGAGGCCATATGCAGTACCCCAAATACTAAAATATTTACTATCTGACCCTTTGAAGAAAAAGTGTGCCAACTTCTGATCTAGAGCAATGAGTTAAAAATTCAATAGAGGAAAAAATTGAATACTAATACAAAATCAATAAACCATAAAGAATGAACCAAAAGTCAATTAAACAAAAAGAAGTTGGTATATGCAGAACAGATAGACAACAACAAAAAATCCAGAAGTGACAAATTGTCATAAAATCAAACATGTTGACAAGCACGTGAAATGTAACTGTACTAAACACACTAATGAAAAAGCAGAAATGGTCACATTGGATAGAAATGCAAGACCCAATTACATGCTACCTACAAGAAGCCTACTTTAAATGTAAATCCCCAAGTAAGTAAAAGTTAGGCACACATATTGTTAAAAAATAAAAGTTGAAAAAAATATATACAATGCAAATAGTGCTCACAATAAAGTTGACATGGCCAAATTAATACCAGACAAAATAAAATAGAAGACAGATTATTAGTAGAGAGAAGGAGGGGATTTCATAATAATAAATGGAAAAATTCATTAGAAAAATGTAACTATCACAAATATATATATACTTAAGAACAAAGCTTCAAAATGTATGAAGCAAAAACTGAGAGAACTAACAAGAGAAAGGGTCACAATAATTGAACAGCTTAACACTTCTCATCAGAAATTAGTAGAAAATACAGACAAAATATCAGTAAGAATATAGGAGATATTAACAATACTTTCAAACAAATTATGCTATTTGACATTTATAAAACATCACACACAACTACTACAAAATCCATATACTTTTCAAGTGTACAGAGAAATTCTCAAGATGTCATAATAGAATAAATAATTCAGCTATGTCGCTCATTCCCCTGATTTTTTTGGTGGATACTTTCAAATATAGATAAGTGGAAAGAATAGTATCATAAACCGACATATCTACCAGTTTGATTCTAGTTATTAACACTTGGCCATATTTGTGCTTTTCCCTTTCTCTTTATAAAAAATGTTCAGGCATATTTCAGAAATCCTAATATTATACCAATATATATTTCAACATGCCTCACTTTCAGAAACTAAAGACAAAGACTTAGAGAATGAACATATGGTTATCTGGGGGGAAGGATAGGGGAGGAGGGATAGTTAGGGATTGACATGTACACACTGCTATATTTAAAATTGATAACCAACAAGGACCTACTGTATAGCACAGGGAACTCTCTTCAATATTATGTAACAACCTAAATGGGAAAAGGATTTGAAAAAGAATAGATACATGTATATGTATAAGTAAATCACTTTGCTGTACACCTGAAACTAACCCAACATTGTTAATTACCTATAGTCCAAAATAAAATAAAAAAGTTAAAGAAAACAACATCAATAACAACAACAAAAAAACTGAAGACATTCTCTTAAATAATTATAATACCACAACCACCTAACAAAATTGACAATATCCTCATATGGTCTAATATTTAGTTTGTATTTCAAATTTCTCCTATTGTTCCCCAAATCTTTTTATTTTTTTCAGCCGTCTTTCTGAAAAATCAGAACAAATCAAGAGCCATTTGATCATCCAGATTTTTAAAAAGACCATGGTTTACATGTATTTAAATCATCTAACATAACCCATTACATATGATATAAAAGAGACTCAAGATGAGTCTTGAACCAAAGAGAAAGCAGAATTGATGGAAGGAGAGATAGGATCTAAAGAAGTGTTGATGGAATGTAAGCTTCTACCAGAAGATGCGGTTACCAGAGCCCTAGAATTCACAATTTGAAATGTCAACCACAAAACTGGGCTAAGAATAGAATCATTGACAAATAAATATTCCATGAAAGTGCCACCAGGGTTACATGTGTAACAGTTTTTCACTTTATTGTCTAGCATTTGAATCTTTCCGAATGAGGATAGACATTTTTATAGCACTTTCTGCTTAGCATTGGACATCTGAAGTGGCACATAGCACACACACAAAAAAACACTTTTGGCTATAAATTGTGATTTGCAAAGCAAAAGCTGCATAATAATAAATACCAAGGTTTCTCTCCCTCGACCCCCATTTTCAGTTTTCTTTTTTGCTCATGAAAAAATCAAATCATTCTGGGAATGCATTAGAAGTCAATGACAAAGTAATAGAAAATGCTGACATGTGGAAATCCCTTCAACAGCAAATGAATATAATTTCTAGTTTTCTGAGCCAGTTCTAACTTTAAGTCGGGTCTGGACAAGAAAGCTTCTTAGGACCCATTCTACTTGAAAGAACTTTTGATGTGGAGAAGGTACACTCAAGATGGCTGTTCTGGGCTTCCCTGGTGGCGCAGTGGTTAAGAATCCGCCTGCCAATGCGGGGGACATGGGTTCATGCCCCGGTCCGGGAAGATCCCACATGCCACGGAGCGGCTAGGCCCGTGAGCCACAACTACTGAGCCTGCACGTCTGGAGCCTGTGCTCCACAACGGGAGAGGCTGCAACAGTGAGAGGCCCGTGCACAGCGATAAAAAAAAAAAAAATTAAAAAAAAGATGGCTGTTCTCTTACTCTCTGTACATCCCCTGCTTGACCAGCGCCTGCTTCACCTACACCATATGCACATGTCTGAAGTTTCTAATAATTGCCCCAGGCCCCAGCTAGTGACTGTTCTTATCAAAGGGGCAGTGAGGGGCATGCCCCTCTACTGGTTACCCTGGTAACTAATGAGCCCACCTGATGTCAATCCCTTTATTACTGCCCTTCCCCCTGTCCTTCCACTGCACACATGAGGTGTCATTCCAGAAGCTTACTTCAGATGTGTAAGTAAACATTACATTAAACCAAACCATTACATTAAACCATTAAACCATTGATGTCTCTTTTGCTGACTCTGGGCTCTTTCTTCAGTCTTGAAGCTGGACAAGCACAGGGCCTGCAGGCCTGCAGGGTGTAACCCAACAGGTATGAAAGCAGTTACCATGGCAGTGATCTTGTTCAGTTTCCTCACTTGGAAATCTTGTCTCAGAGAAGAAAAATGGCAAGATCACATCAACACTTGGGATATAGTATAAATTAATGATTCACTGATTTATTATGCAGGGCTGTTTTTGGATGCTATTCTTTTTTTTTTTCTTTTTTTTTTGGTTGCACCATGTCTTAGTTGCGGCAGGCAGGCTCCTTATTTGCAGCTCCTGGCCTCCTTAGTTGCGGCTTGCCAGCTCCTTAGTTGTGGCACACAGGCTCCTTAGTTGTGGCATGTAAACTCTTAGTTACGGCATGCATGTAGGATCTAGTTCCCTGACCAGGGATTGAACCCAGGTCTCCTGTTGGGAGAGAGAAGTCTTATCTACTGCACCACCAGGGTTGATGACAAGAATTGGACTCCAAGGTTGGACAAAGGTGTTGTTAAGCAAGTTCAAACCCAGAGCACTCTATACAAAGAAGCCTGTCAAAACAAACTAGCCGGTCAACAGACCCAAAGAGTACTAACCTACTTAGTGAAACCAGAGTCACAATAATGACACTTTGGCACTGGTGAGTGGGAAAATATAAAACAAAGAATCTGTTCCAACTTTCTGTGTAACCTCAGAGACCCCCCAACAAAAACATCTCCTCTTGGTTAGTGATGTTGAGCAGCTCCTCAATAGTTAGTGATGTTGAGCAGCTTTTCATGTTCCTCTTAGCCATCTGTATGTCTTCTTTGGAGAAATGTCTATTAAGGTCCTCTGCCCATTTTTGGATTCATTTTTTTGTTTTTTTAATATTGAGCTGCATGGGCTTTTTATGTATTCGGAAGATTAATCCTTTGTCCATTGATTCATTTGAAAATATTTTCTCCCATTCTAATGGTTGTCCTTTTGTCTTGCTTATAGTTTCCTTTGCTGTGCAAAACTTTTAAGTTTCATTAGGTCCCATTTGTTTATTTTTGTTTTTACTTCCATTACTCTAGGAGGTGGGTCAAAAAAGATCTTGCTGTGATTTATGTCAAAGAGTGTTCTTCCTATGTTTTCCTCTAATAGTTTTATAGTGTCCAGTCTTGCATTTAGGTTTTTAATCAATTTGGAGTTTATTTCTGTGTATGGTGTTTGGGAATGTTCTAATGTTCCTTTACATGCAGCTGTCCAGTTGTCCCAGCACCACTTACTGAAGAGACTATCTTTTCTCCATTGTATATCCTTGCCTCTTTTGTCATAGATTAGTTGACCACAGGTACGTGGGTTTACATCTGCTCTTTCTATCCTGCTCCATTGAGCTATAATACTGTTTTCGTGCCAGTGCCATATCATCTTGATTACTGTAGCCGTGCAGTATAGTCTGAAGTCAGGGAGTCTGATTCCTCCAGCTTTGTTTTTTTTTTCCCTCAAGATTGCTTTGGCTATTTTAGGTCTTTTGTGTTTCCATACAAATTGTAAGATTTTTTTTTTCTAGTTCTGTAAAAGAAGCCATTGGTAATTTGTTAAGGATTGCATCGAATCTTAGATTGCTCTGGGTAGTATAGTCATTTTCACAATATTGATTCTTCCAATCCAAGAAAATGGTATATCTCTCGATCTGTTTGTGTCATCTTTGTTGTCTTTCATCAGTGTCTTGTAGTTTTCTGAGTACAGTTCTTTTACCTCCTTTGGTAGTTTTATTCCTAGGTATTTTATTCTTTTTGTTGCAGTGGTAAATGGGATTGTTTCCTTAATTTCTCTTTCTGATATTTCATTGTTAGTGTATAGGAATGCAAGAAATTTCTGTGCATTAATTTTTTATCCTGCAGATTCGTTTATCAATGAATCAATAATTCCTTGATTAGCTCAAGTTTTCTGGTGGCATCTTTAGGATCATCTATGTATACTATCATGTCATCTGAAAACAGTGAGTTTTACTTCTTTTCCAATTTGTATTCCTTTTATTTCTTTTTCTTCAATGATTGCTGTGGAAAGGACTTCCAAAACTTTGTTGAATAAGAGTGGCAAGAGTGGACATCCTTGTCTTGTTTCTGATCATAGGAGAAATGCTTTCTGTTTTTCACCATTGAGAATGATGTTTGCTGTGGGTTTGTTGTATATGGTCTTTATTATGTTGAGATAGGCTCCCTCAATGCCCACTTTCTAGAAAATTTTTATCATAAATAGGTGTTGAATTTTGTCAAAAGATTTTTCTGCATCTATTGAGATGATCATATGGTTTTTCTTCCTCAATTTGTTAATTTGGTGTATCACATTGATTGATTTGTGTATATCAAAGAATCCTTGCATCCCTGGGATAACCCCACTTGATCATGGTGTATGATCCTTTTAATGTGTTGTTGGATTCTGTTTGCTAGTATTTTGTTGAGGATTTTTGCCTCTATGTTTATAAGTGATATTGGCCTGTAGTTTTCATTTTTGGTGGCATCTTTTTCTTGTTTCAGTATCAGGGTGATGGTGGCCTCATAGAATGAGTTTGGGAGTGTTCCTACCTCTGCAATTTTTTGGAAGAGTTTGAGAAAGATGGGTGTTAGCTCTTCTCTAAATGTTTGATAGAATTCACCTGTAGAACCATCTGGTCCTGGACTTTTGTTTGTTGGAAGATTTTTAATCACAGTTTCAATCTCATTTCTTGTGATTGGTCTGTTTATATTTTCTCTTTTTTCCTGGTTCAGTCTTGGAAGTTTCTACCTTTTTACGAATTTGTCCATTGCTGCCAGGTTGTCCATTTTATTGGCATAGAGTCACTTGTAGTAGTCTCTTATGATGCTTTGAACTTCTGCAGTGATCATTGTAACTTCTCCTTTTTCATTTCTAATGTTATTGATGTGGGTCCCCTCCCTCTTTTTCTTGATGAGTCTGGCTAAAGTTATATCAATTTTTTTTTTATCTTCTCAAAGTACCAGCTTTTAGTTTTATTGATCTTTGCTATTATTTTCTTTGTTTCTATTTCATTTATTTCTGCTGTGATTTTTATGATTTCTTTCCTTCTACTAACTTTGGGTTTCATTTGTTCTTCTTTCTCAAGTTCCTTTAGGTATAAGGTTATATTGTTTATTTGAGATTTTTCTTGTTTCTTGCTGTAGAATTGTATTGCTACAAAATTCCCTCTTAGGAATGCTCTTGCTGCACCCCATAGGTTTTGGATCATTGTGTTTTTGTTGCCATTTGTCTCTAGGTATTTTTCAGTTTCCCCTTTGATTTATTCACTGATCTCTTCGTTATTTAGTAACATATTGTTTAGCCTCCATGTGTTTGTGTTTTTCTACTTTCTTCCCCCATAATTGATTTCTAATCTCATAGCATTGTGGTCGGAAAAGATGCTTGATATGATTTCAATATTCTTAAATTTACCGAGGCTTTATTTGTGACCTGAGATGTGATCTATTCCGGAGAATGTTCCATGTGCAATTGAAAAGCAAGTGTAATATGCTGGTTTTGGATGGAATGCCCTATATATATCAATCAAATCTAAAGGGTCTACTCTGTCATTTCAAGCTTGTGTTTCTTAATATTCTGTCTGGATGACCTGTCCATTGGTGTAAGTGAGGTGTTAATGTTCCCCACTATTATTGTGTTACTGTTGATTTCCTCTTTTATCACTGTTAGCTTTTGCCTTATATACGAGGGTTCCTATGTTGGATGCATATATATTTATAATTGTAATATCTTCTTCTTGTATTGATCCTTTGATCATTATGTAGTGTCCTTCCTTGGTCTTGTAACATTCTTTAATTTAAAGTTTATTTTTTTCTGATATGAGAATTGCTACTCCAGCTTTCTTTTGATTTCCATTTTTATGAAATAACTTTTTCCATCCCCTCACTTTCAGTCTGTATGTATGCCTAGGTCTGAAGTGGCTCTCTTGTAGACAGCATATATATGGGTCTTGTTTGTGTATCCATTCAGCAAGCTTGTGTCTTTTGGTTGGATAATTTAATCCATTCACATTTAAGGTAATTATCAATATGTATATTCCTATTACAATTTTCTTAATTGTTTTGAGTTTTTTTTTTTGTGGGCCCTTTATTTCTCTTGTGTTTCCTACTTAGAGAAGTTCCTTTAGCATTTGTTGTAGAGCTGGTTTGGTGTTCCGGAATTCTCTTAGCCTTTGCTTGTCTGAAAAGCTTTTGATTTCTCCATCAGGTTTGAATTAGATCCTTGCCAGGTACAGTAATCTTGGTTGTAGGTTCTTCCCTTTCATCACTTTAAATATATCCTGCCACTCCCTTCTGATTTGTAGAGTTTCTGCTGAGAAATCTGATGTTAACCTTATGGAACTTCCCTTGTATATTATTTGTCATTTTTCCCTCATTGCTTTTAATAATTTTTCTTTGCCTTTAATTTTTGCCAATTTGATTACTATGTGTCTCAGCATGTTTCTCCATGGTACCCTCTGTACTTCCTGAACTCAGGTGGCTACTTCCTTTCTCATATTAGGGAATTTTTTGACTATAATCTCTTCAAATATTTTCTTGGGTCCTTTCTCTCCCTCTTTTCCTTCTGGGACCCCTATAATGTGAATGTTTTTGCATTTAATGTTTTCTCAGAGGTCTCTTAGGCTGTTTTCATTTCTTTTCATTCTTTTTTCTTTATTCTTTTCTGTGGCAGTGAATTCAACCATTCTGTCTTCCAGGTCACTTATCCGTTCTTCTGCATCAGTTATTCTGCTAGTGGTTCCTTCTAGTGTATTTTTCATTTCAGTTATTGTATTGTTCATCTCTTTTTGTTTGTTTTTAATTCTTCTAGGTGTTTGTTCATTAATTCTTCTAGGTCTTTGTTAAACATTTCTTGCATCTTCTTGATCTTTGCCTCCATTCTTTTTCCAAGGTCCTTGATCATCTTTACTCTTATTATTCTAAATTCTTTTTCTGGAAGGTTGCCTATCTCCACTTCATTTAGTTGTTTTCCTTGGGTTTTATCTTGTTCCTTCATCTAGTGCATAGCCTTTTGTCTTTTCATTTTGTCTATCTTTCTGTGAATGTGGTTTTTGTTCCACAGGCTGCAGGATTGTAGTTCTTCTTCCTTCTGCTGTCTGCTCTCTGGTGGATGAGGCTATCTAAGAGCTTGTGCAAGCTTCCTCATGGGAGGGTCAGATGGTGGTAGAGCTGGGTGTTGCTCTGGTGGGCAGAGCTCAATAAAACTTTAATCCACTAGTCTGCTGATGGGTGGGGCTGAGTTCCCACCCTGTTGGTTGTTTGGCCTGAGGCAACCCAGTACTGGAGGCTACAGGCTCTTTTGTGCAGCTAATGGTGGACTCAGGGAGGGCTCATGCCAAGGAGTACTTTCTAGAACTTCTGCTGCCAGTGTCCTTGTCCCTGCCATGAACCACAGCCACCCCCACCTCTGCAGGAGACCCTCCAACACTAGCAGGTAGGTCTGGTTCAGTCTCCTATGGGGTCACTGCTCCTTCCCCCTGGCTCTTGATGCACACAGTACTTTGTGTGTGCTCTCTAAATGTAGAGTCTCTGTTTCCCCTAGTCCTGTTGAAGTCCTGCAATCAAATCCCACTAACCTTCAGCATCTGATTTTCTGTGAATTCCCCCTCCCATTGCTGGACCCTAAGGTTGGGAAGCCTGCCTTGGGACTCAGAGCCTTCACTCCAGTGGGTGGACTTCTGTGGTATAATTGTTCTCCAGTTTGTGAGTCACCCACCCAGCAGTTATGAGATTTATTTTTATTGTGATTGCGCCCCACTTCTCATCTCATTGCAGCTTCTCCTTTGCCTTTGAATGTAGGGTATCATTTTTGGTGAGTTCCAGTGTATTCCTGTCGATGATTGTTTAGCAGTTAGTTGTGACTTCGGTGCTCTCACAAAAGGGAGTGAGCACATGTCATTCTACTCTGTCATCTTGAACCAATCTCCTGTATTGATTCTCATCTGTCTTATTAGGCAATCATGCTTTTCTGGATCACAATAAAGTGTGTTTATTTTACAAGTAAGAACTGTAATTCACTAAATACATACTAAAAATCATTCATTTATTAAATCCATTAATTTTACATACAAGAAAACCATTCAGAGCCTGAAACTCACTCACCTATGTTCCCATGCTTAGGTTTCCATTTCCCACTGCATCACTGATCATAAGGACAAATTAAAATATAGGACAGTGCATTAATATTGGTGAAAATTTACAAATGAGAGCAGACAGCATTATATATCTGAGTAATTCCTGTGGGCATCACATTAATAAAATATATTATGTAATTCATGTTCCTTTTTACAAATATTTTTTTATTGAAGTAAAATTGTTTTACACTACCAGGCACAGACTTTAAGTGTGAAATTCAATGAGTTTTGATAAATGTATAAATCCATGCAACCACCACCACAATCAAGATAATAGAATACTTCCATCTTGGGCAAATCTTGCTTTGATTCCTAACACAACAGAGTAGTTTAGCTTGTTCCTGCTTCTCACATGAATAAAATAGCACATATCCATTCTGCTTTGTCTAGTTTCTTTTATTCAATATGATTTATTTAAGATTCATCCATGTTGTTGCAGGTATCAATAGCGTTTTTCTTTTTTCTGCTGAGCAATTGTTCATTGTATCAATATACCAGGATATTCTTATTGAATCACCTATTTATGGGCATTTTAATTGTTTCCATTGTCTGGCTAAGATGAGTAAGCCTCAAATCCATTCATGAAAAAGAAAAAAATATGTTGTGAGTTAATGAGCTAAATGTCCATCTTGAAAATTAGAAAGAGTATAGGAAAATGACTTACATAAAATTTAACAAAGTAGATAATAAAACTAATAACATATTTATGAAATAGAAAGAAATCATAGAAAGACTGAATTAACAAAGCAAAAGTTGGTTCTGTGCAAAGACATAACTGACAAACTTCAAGGGGAAAAATAAAAGCATAAAATAAATATCAGGACTGAAAAAGTCACCACACATCCTGCTGACTATTAAACAATTAGGAAATTTTTTGAAAAAAAAAATATGCCAGGGCTTCCCTGGTGGTGCAGTTGTTGAGAGTCCGCCTGCTGATGCAGGGGACACAGGTTTGTGCTCCGGTCTGGGAAGATCCTGCATGAAGCGGAGTGGGTGGCCCTGTGAGCCATGGCCACTGAGCCTGCGTGTCCAGAGCTTGTGCTCTGCAATGGGAGAGGCCACAACAGTGAGAGGCCCGTGTACCGCAAAAAAAAAAAAAAAAAAGCCAAAATTCTTAGAAATCCAGTTAAAATGGGACAAATTTCTAGAAAAATAAGCAAAATATCTCAACAAAGAATAGTTATTTGAATAGTCCTATGACCATTAAAACAATTGACCCAGTAATTAAAAATATTCTCCCAAAGAAAACTGTTGTCTACATGGCTTCACAAGTAGTTTCTAACAGACTTTTAAGAAAGAATTAATTCCAATTTTACCTGCATTCTTCAGAATATAGAAAAAATGGTTACACTTCCCAACAAATTATGTGAGTCTAGCATACCCTTGATAGCAAAACTGGACAGGAACAGTATAAAAGAGGAAAATTATATGAACATAGATGCAAAAAATTCTAGGTTCATGTAATAAACTGAGTGTAGCAAGACAAAAATTGATTCTTATCATCACCAAGCTAGGTTTAACCAGGAAGCTAATTGTGGTTTAACATTAAATAAACAATCAAAGTTATTCCCTACATTAGCAGTTTATGGGAGAAAAGTAAAATAGCTTCCTAAATACATGAAAAAATAAGTTTTAAATAAAATTCAACATTCAGTCATGCTTAAAATGCATAGAAAATTAGGACTAGAAGAGAAGGATGGGAACTAACATAATCTAAT
Organism: Aethalodelphis obliquidens; assembly: GCF_003676395.1. NCBI lineage: Eukaryota > Metazoa > Chordata > Mammalia > Artiodactyla > Delphinidae > Aethalodelphis > Aethalodelphis obliquidens. The sequence goes on from NW_020837976.1 coordinate 16,082,362, forward strand.
AACGGGTAACCAAAAAAAAATGCCAACTCCATAGTTTCTGGTAAAATGATGATAGCTTTCCTCCTGAGTCTGAGGTTAAACAAATCATGTCTATTTCTACCACTTTTATTCAACACAAGTGTAGGTACACCCTAGCAAATACCTATGGTAGTACATTAGCAGATAGATTAGCTAGATGATGAAAGAAAGAAAGAAAGAAAGAAAGAAAGAAAGAAAGAAAGAAAGAAAGAAAGAAAGAAAGAAAGAAAGAAAGAAAGAAAGAAAGGAAGGAAGGAAGGAAGGAAGGGAGGAAGAGAAAGAGAAAGATGGTATAAAAATTGGATTCTGGAGTAAGAGGAAAATTGCCATTATTCACAAGGGATATTTATAAATGATATTATGTCATACATAGAAAATTCAAAAGAACCTATAGATGAACTACTGGGATTCAACAATAATATAGCATGGTTGCTACATACAAATTCAAAACACAAAAATCAATTTTATTTCTGAATATCAACGAAAATATTTGGAAAAATAAAATTCAATTGTATCTATTTATCTATATCTATACCTATATTTACATATGCCATTTTTATAGCTCAAAAATTTAAATTACCTATGAATAAGTCTAACAAAATGTGTGCAAGATTTCTCCTGAGAATACCTAAGAATGAGAGACATTAGCAAAAACCTAAATAACTGGAGAAATAGATGACTGTGCATTAGAAGACTAATGCTATCCAAATGCTGACTTTCTTTAAATTCAATGCAATTCCTAATCAAAGTTCCAATATGACTTTTTTGGAACAGAAAGGATTGATTTTGAAATTCATATGAAAAATGTGAAGGGCCAAGACATTCTGGGAGAATAATGTAGAAAGACTTGATGTATAGTAATTAAGACAGTGTGATATTAGTGTAGAGACAGATAATAGAGTATGCTCAGAAAAGACCCATGCACATATGGATTTTTGATTTTTGACAAAGTGACATGTGAGAGCAATAGAAAGAGTAGTATTTTCAACAAAAGTTGCTAGAAAAATTGAATATTTATATATGAAAAAATGAGAAATTCGATTTCAATTTCACACCAATAAAATATCACTACCTTATGGATTATAGACCTAACCATGTAAGATGTAACAATGAAGCTTTTAGAAAATGTTGTAAGAAATAACATAAGAAAATAAATGTTCCAGAAAGTAACATAAGATATCTTCATGACTTCAGGATGAAAAAAAATTGCATAAACAACATACCAATAGCACTGAACTTGTAGAAAATTATTAATAAATTTTATTTCATTAAAGTATAGTTTTCTAAAAGATACCTTTAGAAAGGACAAACCACATAAATTAAAAGGATATTTGCAATACATATAACTTACAAAGGTCTCAGTCAAATATAAGAAGAATGCCTTCTTTTTAGGATAAAAAAGAGATGGGCAAACTAATACAAAAATGGGCAAAGACTTGAACAAACACTCCACAAAAGAAAAGATCTGATTGATCAATAAATATTTTTAAAGCTGTTTCAACTTAATAATAAGGGAGTTCAATTTAAATCATAGTGAGATACCACTCTCTACCATCCAGATTGGCTACAATGAAGAAGTGTGAAAATGCCAAATGTTGACTAGAATATATTACAATGGGAAAGTCATACTCTGTTGGTAGGAGTGAAAACTACTATAACTTCTTTGGAAAACTATTTGTCAGTATCTATCCTGTGAACAAGCAATTCCACCTATAGGTGTAAACACTAGAATAACATCTATAAATACACACCAGTGTGCATAAACAAGAATGTTCATAAGAACAGTATTTTTTAAAACAAATGCCTAACTTATGAGACTTAGTTGTGGATTAATTTTGAATATTTATTTATTTTTATATTTATTTTGGCTGCTCTGGGTCTTAGTTGTGGCATGCTTGCTGTTCGTTACAGCATTTTTAGTTGTGGCATGTTAACTCTTAGTTGCAACATGCATGCAAGATCTAGTTCCCCAACCAGGGATTGAACCTGGACTCCCTGTATTGGGAGCATGGATTCTTACCCACTGGACCACTGAGGAAGTCCCCATAAGAACAGTATTTTTAACTTGGAAACAACAAAAGTGTTCATCAATGGTATTATGAATAAATAAATTTGATATATTCATATAATGGAACACTATGCAGCAATGAAAAAGAATAACATACAGTTATATACAAGAATGAGTTCTAAAATTGTAATGTTGACTGACAGAAATTAGACACAAAGGAATACTTAACCTCTGAATACTTTTATAAAATACTAAATAAATTGGCAAACTAGATCATGCTTTTTTTCATGCATGACTAAGTGATTAAAAAACAACAGCAAGGAAGTGATTACACTAAAAATCAGGGTAATGTTTGTTTCAGGAGTTTTGATGGCATTGTTTCCTCTCCTGAATTGCAGGGGAAAGGCTTGTTAGAGGAGAATATGCTTATAATATAATATTGAACTGTACATTTGTGTTGTATGCATACTCTGTTTTATTTCACAACAAAAATGAATAAAAATACAGGAAACATATGGTATGCTATAGTATGGCCTATTCCCATTCAAATAATTAACTGAAAAAAGGCAGCTTTTTTTTTCTAGAACCATTTATCTTATATTTATCTTATAGCATTATCTTTCTTATCTTCCTTAATGACCTGAGATAAATAAGGCTCCTCTCTGTTATATTTTCTGTTACATACATTCTTACAGATGTTGGGGAAAGAGAAGGGTTTTCATTTTTTCTTGGATTTTTTTATTGGATTTTATTTGAAAGTTAAGTTGCACATAAAGTAGTGAAGAGACATTTGCAAACTAATCTCAAAAGGTAGGTCATGATTCAGACCCTTGCAGCCTTGATGGCGTGTCTTTAATTAACAAAGCAGAAGCTCTAATGGAGAGGCCTCTGAGTGCCACTGCAGTTAATGGTCTGTTAGCATTTCATTTTAAAGACCTGGGGATAGAGTGCTCGACCCAAGAAAGGGGACTTGGAAAACAAATTAGAAAACACCAAATGATTAGGCTGCTTAAAAACAGTTCCATGTAAACCAAAAAATGCAAAATACAAATAATAAAATAAAGGTCTTCACTTACTTGATTTGCACTAAGAAATACAGCATCTTTTCTAATATCATGTTTCCCCGTCTAATATGGTCAGTTCTTCTTAAAAATAAAATCTCTAAAACACATCAGTTTCGGTAATACATAGTTATTTCAACACCTGATAGTAATAAACCTCTTTGTGTGAATGACATTTAATTTCTTTTGAAGATTATTATCATCGTTTTGATCAAATAACATTTTATTACATCTGTATTTCAGTTTGCGCTTCTTTTTCAGTTTTAGAGATTTTAGTGGGTACAAAAAATTAAAGACCAGAAAACATGATTTCAGTGTAGAATAGCCAATAGCTAAGCAACTTTCTCCAATGGAGTGTAATCAATCAAGAAAAAAGAAAACCTCACCAAAACAAAGATTTTTTTTTGTTTGCTTTTTTCCTAGACAAATAGATCTCTCATAAGTGTGCATGTATGTGTGTGTTTAAGGATGAAGTAGCACCCCCAACAATAAGCCATATATTTCTTTAAAATAAAAGCAGGGGAAGGGATGGTGCTCTCCTAGAAAAAAAGTTCAAATTATCCTCCTATTAAACACAGCTATCATGTAGCAACTACATATACCTGAATGTGTCTTTAGTGATGATACCACATTATGACTTGGTCTTCTCTCGCTTCTTTAATCAATTGAGATTTAGATCAGCTAACAAGTCTGAAAAGACTGCCTGACAAGCATTTTGACTCTTAAGAATTAGAGATTTCTCAGGCAATGTGAGTAATGGATGAGCATCTGCAGCCGCTGTTTGTTAGTAATCTTTCAATAGAAAGATCTCAATTCTTAACTTTGAATCTGTGGGTTTAGGCCACTGGTACTCCCCATGTTTGCTTTCCATATGACATTCTTTAGTAGTTGGTAGTCTTTCTGAATGCCATAACTTGTCTCATTAAGCAAGAGACAAGACCCAAGAGAAGTTTTACTTTTTTACTTTGCCTTCTGTAATTTGATGTGATGATCATAGAACTATTTTAGGTGAGTATATATCTGATTATACACATATAGTAAACACTGCTTCATCCTATTGCCTTCTCCTACATAAATATTCTCTCTGTAGTGCCAAACCAGCTTATTCTATATTTGGTTTTCATAAGAAATATGAACTCCTTTAACGGAACTTTTTTTAGTTGTGTGTCTCATGCCTCACAACAGCACACACGGCACCTTGCATGCAGCGGAAACTTGATGTCTATATGTTTGGTGTCATTAAATGTTTTCTGTATCACAATCCTATCTAAATAATCCAAAATGCAAGGTTTTGTGTTTTTGCTTCTTAGATTTTTGTGTATTTTCCCCCCATTGGATTTGTTCTTTAGATATTTTTTGATCCAATGTCTTCTTTTATCAATAAAGTCTTAAGACAAACTGAGTCCTAGACAATGAAGACTGAAGTACACAAAGACAGGGAAAGAGAGCAAACCATTAACCTTTGAGTCTGTTGTGAAATTTGCATTGTGCGTAGCTGGGGCAAAGGAGCCCATGTTGCAAGGGGAAAAGCATCCTTTAGGGCTGAGGCATAAATCTCTAGCCTATGATGTGAAACCTATTGTGAACCCTTTATCATGGAGCATCATCATAACACTGGGTGAAAAAACAACGTTAAGAAAAAAATCGCAGCAAGGGATGCATATTTACATATTTTAATGAAAATAAATTATCTCTCCTGAAAGTAATTAATTGTCAAATTATTTAATTATGTGGCAGTAGTAAGGGGGAAACAGTGTTTGAGGTTTTTCAGTAAATTTCAGCTTTAAGTAAACAGTTATTTGAGTCTGGGTTCTTTACTAAGCAACTCTTTACTAAAATCTCAGGATGTCAAGCCATTTTTTTTCCAGTAGATGATACACCCAAATGCAGCAATTATGTAATTAGAAAGAAATTACTCTTGTGGATTTCTTTCAATTTAGAATAGGCATTTGGAAAGTGGTAGAGAAAGGAGATACAATAGAATTCCTGAGAAGCATGGGCTTGACTTTGAAAAATTTATTCAAGCAAAAACTCTCATTGATTGCCATGTCAGTTTCTCAGCATGTCTACAGAAAAATAAACATAGAAAAATAGAATCTAATATTTGGAAGGAAACCTACAGATTATCTAATCCAGCTCCCCACACAATGCAGAACATTTTTCCACTACAATTCTGTCAGTGGGTCACCAATTTTTACTAACACAAAATGTGTAGTTTAGAATTCACCTCCTTATAATTGTTGTAGGAGAGCTCTACTGGTCATGTTCTCCTTAAAATTTTGTCCATTGGATTAATTTCTGCTTTCTCACAGTACAGGATGTGTCTAATTACTATTCCACCTTTAGTCCATCAAATATTTACACATGTTGCTTATTTTTGCCTTTGCATGTCTTTTCTGATTCAGGCTCAACACTCCTGATACTCTCAAGAACCCCAGATATAACATGTTTTGCCTACCAGCCACTGTTCTGGATGCTCTCATTAAAAGGAGCTTCAATATGTGAACATTCCCATGAAGTTCAGTCTCCTAAACATAACAATATGTTCTAGAGTGGAAGTGACATCATCATCACAACATATCGGTTCATCAAGTGATAAAAAGTCAAGAATTCTCTTTCTTGTGCTCCTAAAATACATTTAGAATCAGCAAAGGATACTGATTAACCACAAGGATGCCACAGCCAAACTACTCACATCATCATATCAGTGGTGTGACCTCAGATAAATTACTTGACCACTCTCTGTCAGTTTCCTCACCAGTAAAATCAGAGTAATTATAGTACCTACATTGTAAGTTTGTCATGAAGATTAAATAAATTAATATTTGTAAAGTGCTTAGAAATATGGCTGGCACATAATAAATGTTTTGCAAGTGTTTGTTGGTTCCCAAATGTGAGCCTGTACATGGAGGCAGACCACACAAGATGGGTAGGTGGCAGGTTTAGTAAGCAAGGGGCCTTACATCTGAGGTTTATCTTGGGCATCACAAGACAAGTAGATCTCAGCACCCACCCACCAGAATCTTAAGACTTTATATAGAAAACTTAACTGAGTCCAGATCGTCTGAAAAAGACATTACCCTCTCAAGGCTGCATCTTTGAAAATGGTTTCCGCTGTGGGCAGAAATTACATTTCAAGGATGGAGTGGGGGTTGGGAGTGGTGAGGAACCTCCAATTACCTGGTGGTACCTGAGTACCTCCTATTACTCATGGTCATGTCTTCTTGATGACCTCCTACAAGTGTTCATTAAATAAATGGCTAAATCTAGGTCTTTACAGATATTAAATTTCTTAAGTTTGCTTTGGGTCAGTTGTTCTAGGCTTTAATTTTTCATACGTATTTGTTTAGTAGACTGATATTTCAAAAGAAATATCATGTGTCACCATTGTATAATAAATAAAAGATATTCTGTGTGGCTGGGGTAAAAGTCCAAATGCCTAGCTATAGCTGGAGTGAACCTCACTCCATACACACCATGGCTGCCTGAAAGGTATCTATGTAGATGTTGGGTTTTGAAAAAATGATGGAGATAGACTCTTTTAACCTATTCACATATTTTGGTCCTGAAATATTTTTCAGTATGTGTAGTGATTGTTCCATTCTCTGTAAATTTCATAAGCAGAAAGGTTTTAATCTACCCATAATTACAAAAATATTATGAAAGAGGATAAGTTCGATGTATAAGACAGTGGCATCCCTGGAGTTTTCTTTCTTGCTGGCCATTAATTAACATTTTCATTCGTGAACCACATAATGTTACTATCATTCAGTTCACCTTCCTTTATTTTTCCCCAAACAATATTTTGACTTTGCCAAATGCCCCAAATCAAGATATATCCTATCTGTAGCATCCCCTGACCTGAATGCTTATTAATCCTCTCAAGAAAAAAAAGTAAAGTTTATAATGTTTTATTTGCACTTATGCTGGAACCAATTCTTTTCTCTGTGCTGAGAACCCTTCTGTTCTTTCACACTTTTAAGAGATTTATCAATGATCTATATTCAAGTAGAGAAAAAGTTAATAAATTTGGCATCATTACCTGCTAAAAATTGGCTTTGTATTCTGAATATCAAGGACTTTTTTGATCTTTGGTTTAAACTGACACATTACCTGATCATCAAAAATTCTTATTGAAAATCAAAAGTGATTATTTAATAATGTTTCTAATTTTTTTACCCCCTAAATTTTAGTTATCAAGGCCTGTACTAGTTTCCTAGGACTGCCATAACAAATTGTCACAAACTTGATGGTTTAAAATGACACATATTTATCTTCTCACACCCTTGGGGGAAAGAACTTGGAAATCAAGGTGTTGGTGGAATAGAGCTTTCTCATAAGGCCCTAGGGAAGTGTTTGTTCTTTGCTTTTTCCAGCCTCTGGTGGCTCCAGATCATTCTTAGCTTGTTGATGCATCGTTCCAATCTCTGCCTTCATTTTCACATGGACTTCTCCTCTTATATGTCCCTATAAAGACACTTACGGTTGGATTTAGAGCCCACCCAGGCCTAATCCAGGATGATCTTCTTATCTCACAATCCTTAAACTTAATTACATCTGCAAAGACCTCTTTTCCAAATAAGATAATTTCCATGGATACTGAGAATTAGAAAGTTACATATCTTTTTAGAGGCCATATTCAATCCACTACAAGGCCCAAAGACTTAAATTCATATATACTTGTTAATCCCCTTTATTATTTTTTTTCTTTGCTATCCAAGAAGGGTGGCTTGTGCAGAAAGCAAGGTTGGAAGTTAAGAGAATGAAGATGAAAGTGGTGGTGAGGACATTTGAAACCATAATGGAAATGATGAAGGAAATAAAGCTGTTTCCTTTGGAAAAGAAAATACTTAAGCAGGGTGGGAGTGGTGTAATAGCTCTCTGTACATATTTAAAAGAATGGTGTGTGGAAGATGGAATTGACTTCTATGTAGTTCCTAAGGGGTAGAATTAAAATTGATGGTCAGTGGTTACCAGAAGATAGATTATAGGCTCAATTCAAGACAAATGTTTCTAAAACAACTGTCCACAGTTGGGACGGATTGTCTCAAAAGATAGAAAATTACCTATTGCTGAGGTTATCCATATATAGCCACATATAAAAGTTATAAGATTAAATGCAACTTCTAAATGGTTTTTAAACTGATTCTTCTGTGATTTTAAAATCAGAATGCACATTAGAGCCACTGGGAATCTTTTTGAAATTCCACATGTTCTCTAAGTAAGAGTGGGGTCTGATTGTGTGTATTTAATAAGCTTTCCAGATTGATGGCTTCCAAAATGTGATCCCAAACCAGATTGAGGTGCACTGGTTTAGAAGATCTTTAAAGTCCCTCTTAACCCTGAGATTTTGATTTCAAGAGATGGAAGGTAAGGGCAAAGTATTTACTCAACAACAAATCTAAAATTGAATTGAAAATGCGAACAGAGATTCATGGGCATGATTGCTAGCAAATTCCACAGAGACTATATTGTTCTGTGTATTGTTCCTCTAAGCCTGTATAATCATGTTCAATGATGTATATTCACTTTAAGAGGATTTTTCAAGTGGAGAATGTTCCTGAAATGTTTAAACACCGTGAATGATCCCAAACTCAACGTCATGTCATGGGAGCAGGGGCCACTGAGAATACATTTGCAGAAGGAAAATTTAAAGAAGGGGTAAGATCTTGGTGATTTGTTGTAGATAAGATTGAGGTTATTATAGTTAACTACCTACTTTGGAGGAAAAAAGGACATTTTGTTATGGGCCAATGTATGTGATTAACATCTGGGAAATAAACTTTAAAAATTGAATTTAAGTATTTACAGAAAGGGGAAAAGGAAGAACACAGATTTGAGAATCAGGTTCTGGAAGAATAGCAGGTGCAATCATTATCCTCTCAGTGAACATTTGGATATAGATGTTGCATGTCTATCATGTGTAACAACATGTGTTTGCTATTATGGTACATGTAGAATAACATGTGTACTTTGGATGCAGAAAGTCTTGCAACCAGTAAACCAGCACATATTCATTGCATAGATCTTGGGTGAGCAATAATACCTTAAGATTCTTCTGTTTTCAAGGAATGAGAACATTAAAGCCTCAAACTGATTTTAAAACAAAAGAAAACAATTTATTTATTGATATATTGAGAAGCACAGCATTTAAAGTTTCAGGAAAAAGTTGATCTGGCAGCTAATTGATGATGTACACAAGAAAGAGTTTTTTTTGGTTTTGTTTTGTTTTTTGTCTTTGTTTGTTTTTCAGTCTCTGCTCTGATATCCATGGTGCTGGCTTTAGTTCAAGGCTGACACTCCTTGTGTTTGCATCATAATTTCTTCTACCAAATGAAACTACTTTCCTTCATGTTCATGTCAGTGAGAGAAAGAATTTACCTTTCCCTTACTCATCTTAGGTTATGTGTTCATCCCTGAACTGATCACCACATCAAGGCTTGGCTAAGGCTATTTAAGGCTAATGCTTGTAGTAAAGCGATGATATCAATCCCTCTCTAACGAACAGAAAAATTCCTTTTTAAAAGGAGAAGAAAGGTGTGGATGTCAGGCAGGAAATGGGCAACAGAAAAGGGTCAGGTGAGAATTTGCTATAAGTTTGGAATTTTTCCTGGAGATACACTATTGATAAGTTTTTGTTTAATTCTTATAAACACAAAGTTGTAAATCATATCTCTACCCATAAAATATTTGATATTTGTCATCTTATTTTTATTTTTTACTTTCAAAATGAAAATTCAATAGACAAGCCAAAAAACCATTTAATAATTTATCAACATGTGAATTCTCAGAGCATACCTTTTAAACCCAGACATCACAATCTATGTATATGTGTAAAAGAGAATACAGTTTCTTTATAGTTAAAAATAAAGATGTTCACCTCAGAGAAGGTAACATGGAAGGACATCAGATGTGAATGTAGGTTCAGACTCCACGTCTATGCAAATCTGAGCCAAACACACAGCCTTCCTGAATCTTTAATTCACTTGTTCATTTAAATTATGAATTTCGGAAAGTATAACCATTCACTTTCTTCCTTGCCAGTTGAAACCATATGGTTCTTCTTTTAAGTATACCAAAAAAGTTCTTACTATCTTACTTTGGGACCTGAAACCTATTGGCTGGCATCTGAGAACCAAAAAAAAAGGGTGGCCAGAGGGTTCTGAATAAGAAGAGATGAGTGTTGGGTCAGTCTCAGGTCAAGGACTTTCAGTAATACAAATAATTTTCCCTGCATTATCACTTTTTTTTTCCCTTTGGTAGGTAGTCGTACCTACCAAAAAGACAATCAGGCACAACTTGGTTAGCCAGGCAAGCTGATACATTGGTCTTCTTTCGAGAGATGGTTTCTACAAACTGGTTTATCTTTTATTTGGAGTGGAAGTTGAATGGTACCCAAAGCAAAGCAAAGCAGGGGATGGCTGCTGGCAGGCCCCACATCATGGGTTCAATCAGCAGAACAGGCCCCTGCACATAATCAGAGCCACTCACTTTTTGTTTTTTAATTGGGGTATAATAGTTCTACAATGTTGTGTTAATTTCTGCTGTACAGTGAAGTGAATCAGCTATATGTATACATATATCCCCACCCTCTTGGAGCTCCCTCCCCCATCCCCATCCCACCTATCTAGGTCATCACAGAGCACCAAAGTGAGCTCCCTGCCCTATACAGCAGGTTCCCATTAGCTATCTATTTTACATATGGTAGTGTATTTACATCAAACGTTAATCGTTACATTAATGTTAATTACGTTAATCTCCCAATTCATCCCACTCACGCCTTCCATCCCTGTGTCTACATGTCAGTTCTTTACATCTACCTTTCTATTCCTGCCCTGCAAATAGGTTCATCTGTAACATCTTTCTAGATTTCACATATATGTGTTAATATATGATATTTGTTTTTCTCTTTCTAAATTACTTCATTCTGTATGACAGACTCTAGGTCCATCCACATCTCTACAAATGACCTAATTTCATTTTTTTTGTTATTGCTGAGTAATATTCCATTATATATATGTACCACATCTTCTTTATCCATTCGTCTGTCAAGGGACATCTAAGTTGTTTCCATGTCCTGGCTATTGTAAATCATGCTGCAATGAATACAGAGGTACATGTGTCTTTTTGAATTATGGTTTTCTCAGGGTATATGCCCAGTAGTGAGATTGCTGGGTCATATGGTAGTTCTATTTTTAGTTTTTAAAGGAACTTCTATACTGTTCTCCACAATGGTTGTATCAACTTACATGCAAGAGGGGTCCCTTTTCTCTGCACTCTCTCCAGTATTTACTGCTTGTATATTTTTTGATGATGGCCATTCTGACCAGTGTGAGGTGATACCTCATTGTAGTTTTGATTTACATTTCTCTAATAATTAGTGCTGTTGAGCATCTTTGTATGTGCCTCTTGGCCATCTGTATGTCTTCTTTGCTGAAATGTCTATTTAGGTCTCCCACCCATTTTTTGATTAGGTGTTTTTTTTTTTATATTGAACTGCATGAGCTGTTTGTATATTTTGGAGATTAATCCACTGTCTGTTGCTTCATTTCCAAACACTTTCTCCTTTTTGACGGTTGTCTTTTCATCTTGTTTATGATTTTCTTTGCTGTGCAAAAGCTTTTAAGTTTCATTAGGTCCCATTCGCTTATTTTTGTTTTTATTTTCATTACTCTAGGAGGTGAATCATAAAATATCTTGCTGTGATTTATGTCAAAGAGTGTTCTTCCTATTTTTTCCTCTAAGAGTTTTATAGTGTTTGGCCTTACATTTAGGTTTTTAATCCATTTGGAGTTTATTTTTGTGTATGATTTTAGGAAGTGTTCTAATTTCATTCCTTTACATGTAGCTGTCCAGTTTTCCCAGCAGCACTTATTGAAGAGACTGTCTTTTCTCCATTGTATGTTCTTGACTCCTTTGTCATAAATTATGTGACCCTATGTGCATGGGTTTATCTCTGGGCTTTCTATCCTGTACCATTGATCTATATTTCTTTTTTTTGTGCCAGTACCATACTGTCTTGATTACTGTAGCCTTGTAGTATTATTTAAAGTCAGGGAGCCTGATTCCTCCAGCTCCATTTTTCTTTCTCAAGATTGCTTTGGCTATTTGGGGTCTTTTATGTTTCCATACAAATTGTAAAATTTTTTGATCTAATTCTGTGAAGAATGCCATTTGTAGTTTGATAGGGATTGCATTGAACCTGTATATTGCATTGGATAGTATAAACATTTTCACAATATTGTTTCTTCCAATACAGGACATGGTATATCTTTCGATCTGTTTGTGTCATCTTTGTTTTCTTTCATCAGCGTTTTATAGCTTTCCAAGTACAGGTCTTTTTCCTCCTTAGGTAGGTTTATTCCGAGGTATTTTATTCTTTTTGTTGCAGTGGTAAATGAGATTACTTCCTTAATTTCTCTTTCTGATTTTTTGTTTATTAGTTTATAGGAATGCAATAGATATCTGTGCATTAATTTTGTAGCCTGCAACCTTATCAAATTCATTGATTAGTTCTAGTAGTTTTCTGGTGGCATCTTTAGGATTTTCTATGTATAGTGTCATGTCATCTCCAAACAGAAACAGGTCTACTTCTTCTTTTCCAATTTGTATTATTTTTATTTATTTTTCTTCTCTGACTGCATTCTAGGACTTCCAATACTATGTTGAATAAGATTTTTGAGACTGGACATCTTTGTCTCTTTCCTGTTATTATTGTAAAAGCTTTCAGCTTTGCACCATTGAGAATGATGTTTGCTGTGGGTTTGTCCTATATGGCCTTTATTATTTTGAGGCAAGTTCCCTCTATGACCATTTTCTGTAGAGTTTTTATCATAAATGGTGTTGACTTTTGTTAAAAGTTTTTTCTGCATCCATTGATATAATATGGTTTTTATTCCTTAATTGGTTAATAAGGTGTATCACATTGATTAATTTGCATATGTTGAACAATACTTGCATTCCTGGGATAAATCCCACCTGATCATGGTGTATGATACTTTTAACATGTTGTTGGATTCTGTTTTATAGTATTTTGTTGAGGACTTTTGCATCTATGTTCATCAGTTATATTGGTCTGTAATTTTATTTTTTTGTGATATCTTTTTCTGGTTTTGGTATCAGGGTGATGGTTGTCTCCTAGAATAAATTTGGGAGTGTTCCTCCCTCTGCAATTTTTTGGAAGAGTTTGAGAAGGATGGGTGTTAGCTCTTCTCTAAATGTTTGATAGAATTCACCTGAGAAGGCATCTGGTCCTACAACTTTGTGTGTTGGAAGATTTTAAATTACAGTTTCAATTTCGTTACCTGTGATTGGTCTGTTTATATTTTCTAATTCTTCCTGGTTCCATTTTGGAAAATTGTACCTTTTCAAGAATTTGTTCATTTCTTCATAGTTGTCCATTTTATTGGCATATAGTTTTTTGTAGTAGTCTCTTGCAGTCCTTTGTATTTCTGTGGTGTCATTTGTGATTTCTCCTTTTTAATTTATAATTTTACTGATTTGAGTCTTATCCCTCTTTTTCTGATGAGTCTGGCTAAAGCTTTATCAATTTTGTTTATCTTCACAAAGAACCTACTTTTAGTTTTATTGATCTTTGCTATCATTTCCTTCATTTCTTTTTCATTTATTTCTGATCTGATCTCTATGATTTCTTTCCTTCTGCTAATGTTGGGTTTTCTTTGTTCTTCTTTTTCTAATAGGTTTAAGTGTAAGGTTAGATTGTTTATTTGAGATTTTTCTTGCTTTCTGAGATGAGCTTGAATTGTTATAAACTTCCCTAATAGAACTGATTTCGCTGCATCTCATAGGTTTTGGGTCATCATGTTTTCATTGTCATTTGTTTTATGTAGTTATTAATTTCTTCTTTGACTTCTTCAGTTATCTCGGTTATTGTATAGCACACTGTTTAGCCTCCATCTATCTGTGTTTAATACAGCTTCCTTCCTGTAATTGATTTCTAATCTCATAGTGTTGTGGTCAGAAAACATGCCTGATATGATTTCAATTTTCTTAAATTCTCTGAGGCTTGATTTGTGGCCAGAGATGTGATCTATCCTGAAAGTGTAATCTGCCACTTTCTGGTGGAATGTCCTATAAATATCAGTTAAGTCTATCTGGTCTATTGTGTCATTTAAAGCTTGTGTTTCCTTATTTATTTTCTGTCCGGATGATCTGTCCATTGGTGTAAGTGAGGTGTTGAAGTCCCCCACTATTATTGTGTTACTGTCAATTTCCTCTTTTATAGCTGTTAGCATTTGTCTTATGTATTGAGGTGCTCCTACGTTGGGTGCATATATATTTAAAATTGTTTTATCTTCTTCTTGGATTGATCCCTTGATCAATATGTAGTGTCCTTCCTTGTCTCTTGTAACATTCTTTATTTTAAAGTCTATATTATCTGATATGATTATTGCTACTCCAGCTTTCTTTTGATTTCCTTTTGCATGCAGTATCTATTTCCATCCCTTCACTTTAGTCTGTATGTGTCCATAGGTCTGAAATGAGTCTCTTGTAGACAGCATATATACAGCTCTTGTTTTTGTATCCATTCAGCCAATCTATGTCTTTTGGTTGGAGCATTTAATCCATTTACATTCAATGTGATTATTGATATGTATGTTCCTATTACCATTTTCTTAATTGTTTTGTGTTTGTTTTTTGGTTTTTTTCTTCTCTCATGTTTCCCGTCTAGAGAAGTTCCTTTAGTATTTGTTGTACAGCTGGTTTGGTGGTGCTGAATTCTCTTAGATTTGCTTGTCTGAAAAGCTTTTGATATCTCCATTGAATCTGAATGAGATCCTTGCTGGGTAGAGTAATCTTGGCTGTAGGCTTTTCTCTTTCATCCATTTAAGTATATCCTGCCACTCCCTTGTGGCCTGCAGAGTTTCTGCTGAGAATCAGATGATAACCTTATGGGGCTTCCTTTATATGTTATTTTTGCTTTTCCCTTGCTGCTTTTAATATTTTTTCTTTGAATTTAATTTTGTTAGTTTGATTAATATGTGTCTTGGTGTGTTTCTCCTAGGGCTTGTCCTGTATGGGACTCTCTGCACTTCCTGGACTTGGGTGACTATTTCTTTTCCCATGTTAGGGAATTTTTCCACTATAATCTCTTCAAATATTTTCTCAGACCCTTTCTTTTTCTCTTCTTCTTTTGGGCCCCATATAATTTGAATGTTAGTGCCTTTAATATTGTCCCAGAAGTCTCTTAGGCTGTCTTCATTTCTTTTCTTTCATTTTTCTTTATTCTGCTCCTGAGCAGTTATTTCCACCATTCTGTCTTCCAGCTCACTTATTTGTTCTTCTGCCTCAGTTATTCTGTTATTGATTTCTTCTAATGTATTTCTCACTGTAGTAATTGTGTTGTTATTCTCTCTTTGTTCTTTACTTCTAGCTCTTTGTTAAACATTTCTTGTATTTTTCTCAATCCATGCCCCCATTCCATTTCTGAGATTCTGGATCACCTTTACTATCATTACTCTGAATTATTTTTCAAGTAAGTTGCCTATTTTCTCCTCATTTATTTGGTCTTGTAAGCTTTTACCTTTCTCCTTCATCTGTTACATATTTTTTTCTTGTTGTCTGATTTTTTATTTTATTTATCTTTTTATTGGTGGGATTGTGTTCCTGTCTTAATTGTTGTTTGGCCTGAGACTTCCAGAACTGGAGTTTGTAGGCTGTTGTGTAGAGCTTGGTCTTGGTGCTGAGATGAGGACCTCTGGGAGACCTCACTCTGATGAATATTCCCTTGGTTCTGAGGTCCTATGTTAGTATAGTTGTTTGGACTCAGAGCTCTCATTTCAGGAGCTCAGACCTCACCAATATCCTGTATGCCACACAGGGTGGCCAAAAAGAAAAAAAAGAAAAATAAGAAAAAAGGGAAAAATGAGAACAATAACAGAGAGTAAAAATTAAAATAAGATTAGAAAACTAAAAGATATGTTAGAAAGAATAAAAAGTAAAAATATAGATGAAACAAGAGTCAGAAGTTAAATAGAACCACAATAATAAAAAAGAGGAGAAAAAAAAAAAGAGCTGGAAAGGCCTTGGCTGTGGTGGCGGGGCTTAGGCAGGGGTGAGGTTTAGGTGGTGGTTGGGGCCTATGTTAAGGGCCCACAGGACCAGAAAAGTCCCTGGGGGCGTGGAGGCTGGGGTTTAGGCTCAATTCAGCAGGTGGAGCCCAGGAGTGCCTCTAGCCTTTGAGGGCAGAGGACCAGGTCCAGGACCCCAGCAGGCTCACTGGGCCTAAGTGGGTGGGGGAAATACTAGGCATGTTCTACCCTTTGGCCTCTCTTCTTCCCCTCTCCCTCCCTTCTATGCCCCTGGAGCTCATGCAGCTGGGTTGGGCCCCAGAAGGCAGGGTACGAGACCCAGAAGCCCAACAGGCTTCCTGTGACTGAGTGGACAGGACAAATGCCTGCAGCACCTCCCGTGATCCCCCGGCCCTGAAGGGCCCCACCCTCATCTTCCTGTACTCCTCTTTCCCCCTTCCTCCCTCCCTCCTATGGCCCTAGGACAAATGTGGCCCAGAAAGGGTCTCGGAGGGCGGGGGGGGGGGGGACCTGGCCTGGGGCCAAATGGGAAGCAAAGTGGCTAGTCACACTCCCTCCTTATCCTCTTAGCTCCTGAGGATCCCTCCAAGTACGGGAACCCCTCTCCCCTCCCAGCCATCCTTCAGGGGCACTGGTCCTGTCTGACCTCCACTTTTCCTCCCGCATGTCCTACCTGGTCCTTCAGGGATTCCTCCCACCCCCTTAGGTGTCAAGGTCCCCTACCAGCATCTGGCTGGTTCCCTAGTTTTAGGGAGACACGAACTCCATGTCTTCCCCAGCTGCCATCTTGACTTTGCTCACTGGTAAGATTTTTTTGTCATCTCATTTTTTTTAATGGGTGGGGCTGTATTCTGGTCTTACTCATTGTATGGCCTGAGGCATCCAACACAGGTGGGTAGAGCTGGGTCTTGGTGCTGAGATGACCTCCAGAAGGCCTCACTCTGATTAATATTCCCTGGGGTCTGAGGTTCTCTGTTAGTTCAGCAATTTGGACTCAGTGCTCCCATCACAGGAGCTCAGGCCCAACCTCTGGCCTGGGAACCAAGACCCCACAAGCTGGGCAGCACAGCAAAAGAAAAGAAAAAAAAAGGAGTGGTACAATAATGGAGAATAAAAAGTAAAATAAAAGTAGAAAGATAAAAATATATTAGGAAAAATAAAAATATAATTGAAACAACTACAACAAGGTAAAACAGAACCACAACAGAAAAAAGAAAGGAAAAAAAAAAAAAAGGGAAAAAGCCCAAAGGAGTAAAACAATAACAAATTAGAAAAATAAAACAATTATTAGAAAAAATAAAAATTTAAATGAATCAACAACAACAAGGTAAAATAGAACCACAACCTAAAAGAAGAAGAAAAAGAAAAGGCCAGAAATGACCTTGGCTGTGGGGGATGGAGCTTAGGTGGAGCGTGGAACTTAGGCAGGGGTGGGGTTTAGGATGGGGGGGTGAGGTCTAGGTTGGGGGTGACATTTAAGCACAGGGTGGGGCTTAGGCTTAGGCCCTCTGCAGTGGGGGAAAGGCAGCATGGACTGAGGGAGTGTCAGAGTGTGGGCTTCCAGTGTTTGGAGGTAAGGGTCTGGGTGAGGGTGTGTGGGCTGGGTTTAGGCCCAGCATGATTGAAGGGGGTCTTGGAGTGTCATGTGTAAGGTAGGGCCCTGGGTGGGATTGTAGGGGTGGGGCTTAGGCTCTGTGCTGCTGCAGGGAGCCTCCAAGGGTGGAGGATGAGGTCCAGGAGCCCAATAGGCTCCCTGGTGTCCAGGTAGGCAAAGGAAATGCTGGTCAAGCTCCCTTACATTCTTCTGCTCTCCTCAGGGTCTCCCTCGCCACTGAACCCCTAAAAATGGATGGTCCCCACTGGGTGTGGGAACTCCTCCCCTCCCACAGCCACCCCTTAGGGGAGCCAGTCCCATCTGTCTGGTCTTTACTTTTGCTCCCCCTTCCCTCCCTCCCACTCCCTCAGGACCCATGTGGCTAGAGGGGGCCTCGGTGGGCAAAGGATCTGATGCAGGATCTCAGCAGGCTCCCTGGAGTCCAAGTGGGCAGGAGAAATGCTGCCCATGCTCCCTTCTGATCCTCTGCCCTCCCAACTATCCCTCCCCCTTTCCCCTTCTGGGCATGGGAAAACTTCCCCTCCCCAAACTGCCCCTCAGGGGAGCCAGTCGTGTCTGACCTCCACTTCTCCTCCCCCCTCACTCCCCACCACATCCTATCCAGTTGCTGGGGGTTCCTCTCACCCCCTTAGGTGTCCGTGGTCCCCCACCAGTGCCTGGTAGGTGCCCTAGTTGTGAGGAGACACAAACTCTGCATCCTCCTAGTCCGCAATCTTCCAGAGCCACCCACTTTGAAAGGCAGTCTAGACATCTATAAGTATGAGAGCATGCTACAGAAGGGTCTCCCCATTATCTATACACTCTTAGGCTGCTTTTCAAAGTATCTTTTGGGATTGCATTCAGTCTTTTCCCTGGTAAATATAATTTTCTCCACTGGTCACATTTATAGTGTTGATTTAGGGCCCTTTTAAACAGGCACTTGGGGCAAATGGCTCAATGACTGGCTCTTTAATCATCTTCTGCAGCTTGCAGGTTTCACCGTGCCTGCCTTGGCTTCCTGCCTTGGATCTGAAACACATTCCTACTAACGTGAGCATGATTTATAGGTGATCTCTTGTTAATAGGAGAGAGAATGTGATGTAATTGAGAAGACCCTGGACTGAGGGTCAAAGGAGTTCAATTTGCTTCCAAAACTGCTACAAATTAGTTTTGCATTGTCAGATCAGGTATGACACCTACTATTGGCCTCAGTTTCCTTCTCTGTAAGGTGAGGAGGTTGAATGAGGGTTTAAGTCACCCATGAACTCTAAGTTTCATCTTCCCATTTATTTATGCCACCTCTGCTTATTCATCATGATATTCCCACCCCCATCCAAAGACCATTCTTTCTCACCTGTTAAAAGAGATAAGGAAAGATTATGAATGCTTCACATCTTCCTACCTAACTCACAGATATTTTGTAAAAGTAAATGGCATATTTTAAAAAACATATATGCTGAGTGCCAAGAGAGTGTGTATGTGTGTGTTTTTCTGATTATTTTCTTCCCTCTATTATTTCTATTTATTTGTTTTAAACTTGGAAAAAAGCCTTTGTTTTCAGCAGGTGGCCATTCTAAGCACTCACATCTTTGTAGCTGCAGAGTTAAGTCCTTTGGCAGCAGGAGGTGAATAATTTGGGCAGAGTATCTGGTGTGACAATACCAATATGATAGCAATAACCACCTGTCAGTCTCAGTTTTTAAGGGAAATCAGTCATATAAAAGTGTTTTTTGGGGCTTCCCTGGTGGCACAGTTGTCAGGAGTCCGCCTGCCGATGCAGGGGACGTGGGTTTGTGCCCCGGTCCGGGAGGATCCCGCATGCTGCGGAGCAGCTGGGCCCGTGGGCCATGGCCGCTGGGCCTGAGCGTCTGGAGACTGTGCTCCGTGACGGGAGAGGCTGCAACGGTGAGAGGCCCGTGTACCGAAAAAAAAAAAAAAGTGTTTTTTAAACACTACATTGTTTCTAGAGACAATTGTGAGGTGGTGTTATGAATTTATCTTCATGTGCATTATAATGAATATTCTGTAAAGGCAGGAATTATTATCTGTTCTAGTGACTGTTGGGTCCTCAGCCTCTGGAACAGTCCCTGGATCATAGAAAGAGTTCTACAAATATCGTTGAATGAAAGACGTCATTCAGCACGGTTTAGAGAAGAGAATGAAGAGAGAGGTAAGTGGTTGTTAGGTCAACTATTCTTGACCCCAGACTCCTTGCTCAGCTTTGATAATTTAACTGTATATTTCCATCGTAAGTCAAATCTCAATCTTCTAATTATGAACATAGTTTATAATAACTTGTGTCACATGCACTTTTTTCCAGTACTTGCTCATGTGCCAACCCCTCAGCAGTTGCCTCTCTCTTTCTTGTCTCCTTGATAATGCTGATGGGCTGCATTTATCTTGACAGACATGAAGGAAAGCATCAGCCTGAGTTCCATTCTTGGGTCTAAAATGTCAGACAAGCTCCCCAGTCCCTGCACCCTGACATGCAGTGCTCCTACATGATTTCTATTCCTTGAGAGTCCTTCACAGGTAGCCAGGTATAGAACTGGAGCTCAACTCTACATGCCTCAGCTCTCGTGAAGCCCCACCTCCAGTCAGACTCAGCTCATGGCTCTTTGGAGCCAGTGTGGTTCACTGGAAATAGGCTCTAGTAGAATCCCAGATCTGTTTCTCTACCTTACGTTCCACGGCTTCCTCTAAGATTAGAGTCCTCCTGTGAATACTGGCTGAGGGCTGTATTCTTTAGAATGTCAACCTGTTCCATCCAGCATGTGGAAGTTCCATCCACTTCCCTGCAGTGGGTTAGGGAGTCAAGTGCTAGAGGTATAAGCCTGCATCCTGGAGCCGTATCCATTGGGATTGGATTCTGCTCATCTGTTTCCTCCTGTGAGATCTTGATGAGTTACTCAAGGTCTCTGTCTAATTTCATTTGGAAAATGATATGCTCACAGTCCTTCCTTCAAAAATTTGTTGTGAGGGTTAAAGGAAGGTATCTATCACATGTATGTTGTCTATAGATATTAGTAATAAAACATTTCAGGAAGGAAGAGCTACTTTGTCCAAGGCTAACAGCAGAAGGGAAATTCATATAATCCTCAAGGAATATATCCCTTATTATCCCTGGTTGAAGGATAATAAGTGATGCATTATTATTATTATTATTATTATTATTTTGCGGTACGTGGGCATCTCACTGTTGTGGCCTCTCCCGTTGCGGAGCACAGGCTCCGGACACGCAGACTCAGCGGCCATGGCTCATGGGCCTAGCCACTCCACGGCATGTGGGATCCTCCTGGACCGGGTCACGAACCCATGTCCCCTGCATCAGCAGGCAGACTCTCAACCACTGCGCCACCAGGGAAGCCCACATTATTATTTTTTGATGCATTATTTATTAGACAGAAAGGTCCCCAAATGGTATCTTCTCAATTACTATTTACTAAGATTGGAATTAACATTCTGCTTAATAGAGACTGTCTACAAGTAGATGGGAGAGCTAGTCTTTTTAATGACATACAGTAAAATAAATTTAAGCAATTAAAATCTCCTGAGCATGCTTTAAACCTTTGATGGTTCTGCTATCAGTATATGATGTCCAAGTTACTTTGGGGTCATTATTATGAACATTTCATCCAACACCTTCTTTTACACATGACATATGCTCAATAAGTATTTGTTGAGAGAGTGGCTAGATATGAATGGACATCAATAATCTTTACATTATTGTAGATGGGTAAAATGTTAGTAAAGAGAAAGTCAGATATTTCACTGCCTAGAATATTACCATTAAAAGCTTTTCAATCTCAAAGAATACCTTTTCTTTAGAGATGGTGAAGTGATTGCTTGGCATTACATGGCTGGGCAAGGATATTAAGCTGCAAAGTAGGATTGTCAGATAAAATACAGATGCCCACTTAAATTTGAATTTCAGATAAAAAATGAATAATTTTCAGGACAAGTATGTATCAATTATTTAATATTTTTTAGGATGAAAAATATGTCCCAAATATCAAATATTTTAAACACGAGTATACCCCAAATATTGAATGGGACATACTTATCTTAAAATGTTATTAATTGTTTATCTAAAAATCAAATTTAACTGAGCAAGCTGTATTTTTTTTTTTGCTAAGTCTATTAATTAATTAATTAATTTTTGCTGTGTTGGGTCTTCGTTTCTGTGCGAGGGCTTTCTCTAGTTGTGGCAAGCAGGGGCGTCCTTGATTGCTGTGCGCGTGCCTCTCACTATCGCGGCCTCTCTTGTTGTGGAGCACAGGCTCCAGACGCGCAGGCTCAGTAGTTGTGGCTCACGGGCCTAGTTGCTCCGTGGCATGTGGGATCCATCCCAGACCAGGGCTCGAACCCGTGTCCCCTGCATTAGCAAGCAGATTCTCAACCACTGTGCCATGAGGGAAGCCCTTCCTATTGTTCTTCTACACACAATTTCTGTGTGGCCTCCTTCTGTAATCTGATATGATCTGGGAGGTTTAGGGCACATTGGGCAGCTAACTCTCTGAGATTTCTTGCCTCCTTCTGCTCCCCATGACTGAGAAAAAAAAAACCTCTGCCATGTTTGTTTCCTGTCTTACTCTTCTTCCCAGAGCTCTTCTGTTTGCTTAAAAATCTTCGATCCTTCCCCTAAATTCTAGTGCTGCAAGTTCAAGTGTCATCAGGATGACTCACTGTTACCTCAAACTCATCTCATTTGTAAGCCAAACTCTTCTTTCCTACAGTTCTTGCTCCTCCTCTAAGTTCTCTAAGTTCCCATATCAGACTTGCAAAACACAAAATGACTTCAGTCTCTTCCCACCCCTCCTCACTGCAGCCACATTCAATCAATTTTTTGGTTCTGTCATTCCTTTTTCAAAACATTTCCCGAGCCCTTCCTTTACATTGCTAAGGACCCGAGGTTCAGAAGAGGCTCATATCACCTCATTTTCAGAGCAAAGTTGTTGTTTCCTGATGGCATTATCTCTCTCTCCTACAGGCAATTCTGCCAAACACATGCTCAGGTTAATGTCTCTGAAACACAAGACCTTCCAACAAAAGAAAGACAAATATCCCAATAGAAAATGAATAATGTTTATGCACAAACAATTGGCAGTAAAGAAATTACAAATGACTGAGAAATATATGAAAGGGTGTTCAAATTCACTAATGATTCAGGCAAATGAAAATTAAACTAATAATGAGATATCATTATATGACCTGAAAAAAAATGAAACAGCTAATGCTGAGAAGGATGTAGGAAAAAGTGTCCTTTCATATGCAGCATGTAGAAATGTGAATGGGTAGTTTTTGAAAGCAATCTAGCATAATTCATCAAAATTAAAAATGCATATGTGTTTTGAAACCAGCAATGTCGCTCATAGAAATCTCTCCAATATAAAGAGATCCACTAACACTTAAACACATATGCACAAAGGTATTTGCTGCAGAGGGCTTTGAAATAGAAAAGCAATCTAAGAAACAAACAAAACATCCTTGAGAAAAAAAAAATGAGTACTAAGGAATTAGAAATGGTTGAATAACTTATGGTCTATTTATACCATAGACTATTATGCAACCATTAGAAGAATAAATTAGTGGGTTGACACTATAGGAGTTGATTAAGAGGGATTTCCATGAGTGAGAAAGGATGCAGAAATGTAGAAAGATGACACTAATTTATAATAGTGACCCAACTCACTTATGTATTTGTATCTTTATAATGTATACTTGTCTGTATATACACACACACATGCACACATACTCATATTCATATGTTCATATGAATATGAAAAAACATGGAAAGGTGCATTCACAAAGTTGTTAACATGAGTAACCTTGGGAGGGGAGTCGTGGGATCTGATGTGAATTGGCAAGAGCTGGAGAAAATTCCAAACATTAGTTTTGCATCCCCTGCCATAGCTTTTTTTTTTTTTTTTTTGCGGTACGTGGGCCTCTCACTGTTGTGGCCTCTCCCGTTGCAGAGCACAGGCTCCGGACGCGCAGGCTCAGCGGCCATGGCTCACGGGCCCAGCCGCTCCGTGGCATGTGGGATCTTCCCAGACCGGGGCACGAACCTGTGTCCCCTGCATCGGCAGGTGGACTCTCAACCACTGCGCCACCAGGGAAGCCCTGCCATAGCTTTTAATTGTCCCCCATTGTCTATAAAATAATAATATTTAGCCTCCACTATCTGACCTCAGTCTATCTTCCTGGTCTTGCATAATACTGTATCCTGTAAGAACTTTCCATCTCAACCCAAATTATCATTTTTACTGATTTCTCCATTCATTATAGGTTTTCTCCTGCCCCTGTCTTTTACTTAGCCCCCATACTCACCCAAATAATTTTCCCCCCTTCTTTTCAACTATCTCTTTATGGGATCCCTCAAATTTTACTTGTTTATGAAGTTTCGTACTCACTCTGGTCTTCTTTTTTATCCTTTTTGTAATAATGCTACTTCATCTTACACAGTTACCCTTCCTTCAAGATCTTTCTGATCATCCCACCAACTTGCCTGTGCAGAGAGCTTTCCACTGACTACTGAGCATAGTGGACCTACTCCAAGACACAACACCAAATGATGGAACCCAGCTTTCTGAGCCCAAGTCTGTGTTCTTTTCATTAAACCATGCTTGCTATATTGTTTTCTTTTGTCTGTGAAGAATGTCATCTGCTGCCTGTCTTTCAAAGACTGGTATTAACCTATTTTTGTACCTTGCTTTCTGTCTCTGGTTTCCTGGTTTCTTAACCTTACCTTTCTTCAGGAATGTAGTGTAGGCAGTTTGCCAGAGCTCCTGTGAATTCTGATCTAGACCCCCAGATACATTTAGGGGTTAAATATATCTCATTGCCATTAGTGAGGTCCTGTCTTCGGCTAGGCACCAAGCTCAGCATATTATATGCAATAACAATGCAAGCAGTGTTTCATGATTAGCCCTTTTACAGATGATATACAAAGATGAGGCAAATAGTTCTGGGTCCCACAGGTGAGTGAAGGAGCCAGAGCTCAGCTTGCAAAACCTGTGTTCCCTTTCACAACCCTGTGTTGGGTAGATCTACCTTCACCTTCAGAATCAGGACCTTGGACAGGGAACACCGGCAGGCTAACATGGAAGAGCCATATGAAAGAAAAAGGAACACAGAACTCTTGGCAAATAGAGTCACAGCTGGCAGGAGTCCACACAGGAGCTAGGATGGGAGCCAGGAGCCTGGGAATCATTATGGGAGGACTTCCTTTGGCCCTACAGGTGGTGTACTCTGCAATTGGTTCAAGACCTACTTGACAGTCCCTGCATACATTTACCTTGTATGTATTTACCTCTTATCTCTAACTTCTCTTCATGCCTAAATCTTGACACAATCAAATCCATTTCTGGATGTTACCTCTCCAGTTGCCTCCCAAGTCTATTTGCTGACTCCCTGAGTGACAGTAAACTCATCCTGGAACTTTGAATTAGTTCACATCTGTCTGGTTCTTCAGATGTATTCAAAACTGTCAGCTCATCATTCAGGCAACTGAGTGAAAAATAACACCCTCAACCGGAAGGGGTACATCTCAACATATTTGGAGTGCACCCCTGCCTTAACTACCTTGGAATTTCAGAGAGGAAAACCCACAGTGGAGAGTCCCAGGTTTCCTCTCCCTTTCCCAGTAGACACAGTCTCCATGAGCTGTGCTATTCACACATGCCCAGCGTGCTGCCATCAGAGATCAAAGGCAGTGTCAAAAGAGGCAGAAATAGCAGAAATCCAATTCCAATGCCTTTGCAGCTTGCTGTCATTTAGCATTTCATTTCCACGAATTTCCCAGGGTGCATGAAGTAGTTGTGTGTATTTAAATTTTGACCCTTATCTGCCCATTGTCCCATCCCCTTTCTGAGTTTCCAGAGATTCCCACTATTAGTCAAAGGGGAGGCACATGGGATAATAAGAAGACAATCAACTCTGTAACCTGACCACATTGTTTTAAATAATTTCTGACTCAAAATGACCATATCTCTACCCTTTTGCTGCTACTCCACTGCACCCTCCTCTCCTCAGCAATTCCTGCTTCCATTCTGGCCTGATGGGGTCAAAATATCATAAAATCACCCATTTAACATGAGTCTAATCCATTTTTTTTCTTGAAATATCAAAGCAGTCAGTGTGCACTCAGAAACACTGTATATCAAGAGACTGGGTTCTCCGGTTCTCATTTGAAATTTCTGAGGTTCCTGTAACACTAGCTTAAAGTTCAGTCAGTTTGATGTTATGACTTTGAGTTTGACGTTTAAAGCACTATGAAATAAACATCAATACAACGCTGGCTCTTGTTTCATTTGAACTATTCAGCCCTCTAGGGCAGACTTGGGCAAATCCAGAAATTTGAGTTTCACCGATTACTGAACTTTAAAGAAGGATTGAAGTTACGGATTAAGGGAGTCTAACTTTCAAAAAAAATGGCTTCTAACTTAAGTAAAGAGCTCAGGCTCCTCATCAGCATTTCCTGAGCCATCTCTGGTTAAAAGTTGGCCCCACTGGAAGTCAGTCTACAGCCTGTCTCTACTCTTCCAGAATTACAGGTTGCCATGGTTACAGTGGCTTCTGGAAATGAACTTCATAATTGCTGCATATTGCATATAAACAGCTGGATTCCCTCTTTCAATTTCACTCTGAAACAATGAAGGCCCAAGAAAATGTCCTTGTATTTGAATCATTGGCATGCTAAAGATCGTTATACCAGGAGCAAAGCATCATGGCATAGGGAATTTTGAGGAAATGATAAAATCAAATTCCTCAGATTCTATATATGTAGATGAATGTAAAATGCATATGTGTGATTCCACAGACACCGAATCAGGATACCAGAAAAACTGAAAGAATCCTCCCTTTCAAGAACACATTAATCCAACTCCTGTTTTACAGGGTTTGAAACAGAAACTCAGAAATTGAGCATTTTCTCTGCAAAGTCTCACAGGAAGACAGGTACAGAATGGGATTTACAGAACAACCTGGCGCTGTGAATACAGCTCTAGTTTGAGACTCAAAACCTGGGCTTAAGTTCTGGATCTGCTACCAGTTAGCTGTGTGGCCTCCAAGTGTCATTTAATCTGGCACTTCATTTATGTCTGTAAATTAAGGCAGTTGGTTAGAAAGTTTTTGGTGCATGTACCTGTCAGTGTTGTCTTTGTTTATCAATAGTGGTGCCTGAGAAGCCATGATTAGGGGCTGTCTCTACCCTAAATACCTACTATAATGGCCCCCATGGGTTCCTAAGATTCTCACACTGTATTTCCCTTAGGGAAACACATTGATTTGATTGTTAAAATCGTACTGCTATGAAAGAGGTGCAATCTTGATAACTATCAATACCCTAGTTAATCACACAGAAGCATTGAGGATGTGATGCACCAACAGGTAATAAGAAAGGGGTTCTTTTTGGGGAGGAAGGTTGTTTGAAGGGGACACATGTCCTGGGGTTTTTTGGAACCCAGCTCAACAGTGAGCATTCACCTGGTTGACAGAGTAGAAGGAGGATGCAAAGGGGATGCAATAAATGAGATGAGCTCTTTCACAAAATTATAGTGTTTTTTTTTTTGCTTTGTGTCTTTCAATCCATTCATGTAGTTGTCTCTCTCCATGAGAAAACCTCAAAATGGTGCCAAGGAAAGTTACACATAGACTAGCAATACTGATAAGGTAATAATTAAAAACAAATAAGAACAGTTGACCACACACAACTGTTAATAGAGAAGTATTTGTGTCCTACCTAGAGCTTGCATTGGTAACATACTATTTCTGCATGGAAGAACTCAGAGGCAAGCCTCCTCTCTCTCCAGGACTGTGCAGCCTGCCCTCTCCCTCAGTCCTGTTAAGGTTTGATATTCCACAAGTTGAGCCCTCTTTGGATTACAACCTGTAACAAAGAGAGGATTTTAAGCCTCCTCCTTGGAACTAGACTGACTTTTCAGGCAGGAACTGGCCGTGGTTTTCTAGGAGTTTTGAACAAAGAAATATACAAGGCTGTATACAAGGCTGTGCAGCAACTGCTCTGGGTGACTTTGTTCCCTATATAAAGGTCACAAAATACTTATTTTAAGAAAACAACAACAAACAAACAACAAAACAAACACACAAACTAATTTTTTAAAACCCTTCTCTAACTCGCAGGGCTACAGCTGGGGCTAAGGAAGACCACTGGCAACCTCTCTACCACTCCTCAGTTGGAAGCAATCCACCTGGTAATCTGTAGACACTTGGGTATAGACTGATCCATCTTTGATCCCTTCAAAAATGTTGCTTGCACACTGAAGTTCTTCCTAGATCCTTACTTGCTGTATATCTTGTCTTCTGACTTGTTTTTCTTCTTTCCCCAGCTATATGTTTCCTGCTGTCCCTGTCACTGATAATATCTTATCACCATCAAGTTCCCCCCCAAACCCGCAAACTCCTTGCCTTTCCCCCTGGGTAAATATATCCTCCAAAAACACACAAGATGTTCTTTGAGGGGAACAATTAGGTCCTTCACATTTTAGGTTTCTTTCAAAGGACATAACTCTCAATAGCTATTTGTTGATTTTTTTTTTGATAATTTGATATGTCCAGAATTTTGATAGCCAGGGTGACTGAATACAAATTACTCATTCATCAATTTTTTGAGTGTCTACTATGTGTTAGAAATTTTCATAAATAATATCTTATTTCTTCAAACTTTCTTTTTGATTTAGGAAAAAAGATAAACTAAAAATGAGACATAAAGAGAAGATGGAAGATTCTGCTAACAGAAGTTTGAATTTCTACCATTATTGTTTTAGACCCCAGGCTTACCAATTCTCCCTATATTTTTATTTCTGTATGTGTGTGGGAAAAGCCAGAGGGAAATTTCTGGGTTTGTTGAGGGGAAAATGGAGGTGTTAGAGATGATAAAATAAGTTTTTCTGACCTCTACTTCCAAGGACCAAAAAGATATATGGTTATAGAGCCTCTGGCTAAAACTGTTTTGCAGAGTTCATTTTAGGAAAATAAAGCTTGCCTCTGTTCAGAGACAAGTGAGAAGATTACTGAGTGGGGTTAGAAGTGGAGAGGAGTAGTATTAGCAGGTAGAACTTTCCGTGGCAGAACTCTGTACTTCCTTGTCTTATGTAATCCTTATCCACTCACCCAGGGCTGTCATTCCTGCCTCCGTGCCCTCAAGAACAAACGCAGCCAGTACAGTGACATTTTAATAATAATACTTTGTACTTATATAGCACCTGTCAGCCAGTGATCTCAAAGTACTTCCCCTGAGATTAACTCGTTAATCCTCACAAGGATAAGTGACATTCCCAAGGTCACAGAAAAGTGAATATCAGGGGTGGGTGGAAGCCTTAAGTTCCCTGCTCACATCAAAACTCCAAAGACTGTCCACCTGCCTGCCTGCCACAGAGTTGCCTCTGACATAGCCCAGACTCACAAAGCCATCATGCCTTTGTAATTGCATGCATGGGTCTTCCATGGAAATTTTTTTGTTCAATCAGTCTAATAATCAGATCACCTCTGTTTAGAAAACACCCCATCCATAGTTGGAAATGTAAACATTCTTGGGAAGGGGCATAGAAGGCTGGAATATACCACCTTGTAGAATGTATTACCTTGTATCTTGGATTTGGTGGTTAGCTGCATAAAGATCACTCAGCCCAGCAGAGCAAAGCAGGTAGGGAAGGCACCTTTGACTAGATCTGCCTAGCAAACAGCTTTATGAGCAGGCTGGCTAATAGTGAGGTTCAGCACTCAAAGTGATTACATCCTCTCTTTCCCATGGAAGTAAATAACAGCCAGTGCCAGGGGCTTAAGCTGGCACAGAAGGAATGCCCAGGGCAATAAGAACACAGAAATAGGGGCTTTGAACAGCTGTTGATCTTTGAACATTGAGACAACCCTGGAAAGAGTCTCTTTCTAGGAGGTGCTTCCCAGGTCATCAAGCTGGGGTTCACAGGCTGAACCTCATTCCTACACAATGTCTGGATTACCACATAGGTGCCTGGAACAAAGAGTCATATATAAGAGCCTTGATTGAAGCTCATATTTGCAAGAATTGGGGGATGTTGAATTTGAAATTCAAACAAAGTGTGAAAGCAAAGGAAAAGAATTGGGAGCATATGGTTTGACCTGTGTTTTGACAGTTTAGGATCATGGTTGCAGAAAGCTTACCTGAAAATACTAAGAACATCTTCTGGATCATGTTAACAGAGAAAGTGGTTACTGCATGGAAGGTCAGAGCATCTTCAGCATTTTCTGAATCACTGGGGACTGGCTCAAGAACCAATGCAGGAAAATACCTTTAGGTGGGGTGGAAGAAAAGACGGAGGTGGGAGACAGTCTCTCTTCGTCCTGTTGGATATACAAATGGTATGTCCATGACTAGGTAATTAATACAGAGAAGTAAGTGCCAATTAAGTGTTTTAAAAAATAGGCTAAAATATTTTAGAAGGAATAAAAGTCAACCAAAGTTACTACTATCAGAAAAGTTCCACGGTGTGAGTAAAATTTAAACAACGTCCTCAAGATGGGTTGGCTGGGTTAGAGGGAGTACACAAGAGTAAAATCATCATAATAATTGCTATGCATTAAGCCCCTACTATGTGCTAGATACTTTATTATATATTCATTAGCTTCTGAATCCACACAACAACCTAATAACGAATGAATGATTATACCCAGCTTAAAGTTGAGGAAGCAGCCTCAGAAAAATATTAAATAATTAAGTAAAGGTGACAGAGTAAGGAAGCAGCAGAAGTAGTATTCAAATCCCTCTGTCCAATGCCTATCTGGTGACCATGTCCCTATATCATACCTTGTCTCTCTTACTAGGCAATGCTGCATAAACTTAGGAGGAAGGCCAGGTCCATGGCATGAGGTGGGACCCCTATAGCGGTGATTTATCAGGGACATACAGGAGAATGGAGGCAATAAATCTGGAGGTGGGATTTGAGGCTATAGAGTTCATGGCCTTGAATGCCAAGCCCAGGAGTTTGGACTCCATCCAGCAGACCCGGGGATCATGGAAATGTTACAAGGAAGGAAGTGTCCAGAGTGTTCTCATAGAAACATTGTATAGGAGTATCATGGACTGTGGCCAGGTAAGGAGAGTGCTCTGTGAGGGGTTATTGTAATTGTTCAGGCCTAGGGTGGCACTGCTCAGACCTTCAAGTACCCTTGGTGAGAAGAGATGGATGTAAGAATAATTTTAAAAGAATACTCAAGAGGATATTGTAGCTGTCAGAAGTCATCCCCTTGGACCAACGGAGGACCAGAATCATGAGAACCTCAAGTTGGCTGACTAGGTCCTTTAAGAGAACAAAGCAGCCTGAACACATGATACTCAGTTTTCCTCTAGAGGACGTCTGAGAGCAAGGACCACAAGCCCTCCCTTTCTCATCCTCCTCAGGACCAGACCACCCTCTGTGGTCAGGAATAGCTACCTTTATGCAACCATAAACTCCCCTGATTTTATTTAAACATTAATTTCCTCTACTTAGAAGTTGGTCGATTAGAGAGCTTTAATATCATATTAAGTAGTGATTTGTAATCCAGACATCAGTGACTTCTCTTAAAGAGGAGGCTGTAAGACTGCATGACCTCGAGGAATCTGCATGTGTCTGGAAGGATAGATTCAGATCTGAATTGACTGTGGGAGAGAAGGTAGATTTTAGGCAAATAACTTGGGGTAGAATACAGCTATATGACATCTTCTCACCAAGAGACATGTATACATCAATTGTCCTAATTCTATCTGGAATTGACAGCCCATTCTTTTTTTTTTTTTTTTTTTTTTCATGGATTATTATCCTGCTTATTTCTGTCCACTCCCTCTCTAGAGAGAGGGCAATATCATATAGGAGGGAACTGGAACTTGCCCACATTTCTGCTATGTTTTCTCTGGGTTCTTGCAAAGTAGAAGCAACAAGAGCTGACAGGCTCAGGGGGTGTGTATGTGCTGGGTTCAATTCACTCCCCTCGATAGACCCCTTTGTCACAGGTTTAAACAAAGAACTAGTTAACCATCATTTGCCAAGCATGGGGGCCATGGTGACTCTATGCCAGAGAAGACTGGGGTGAAGGATCTGTGACAGCTTTAGAGATGGTGACAGTGATAGAGCCATAGGTCGCCAGTGGAGGGAGTGCATCTGAGTCCATGGTGACAGTAAAGTTTATGTTGGTGCAGCGTGGGTCCAGGAGGAACTTGAACTCTGGGTGTTGAAGTCCTGCAACACCAGGCATTGGAATAACCCAGGAGCTCCACTGGCAATATATTATATTGAAAACCTGTCTAGCTGCCGAAAGGTGGAACCCTCATTTTCTTCTTCTATAATCACTGTTCTGCAGTTTTCTCATATAGGATTGGCAAGCAGGTGGGGCAGTGTAAATGTCTGATGAACCACCCTTTATATTTTTCATGAGGAATTTCTAGAAATAATGCTCCCCTCAATATAAACTAACTCCGGATAGACAAAAAGTTAGGAATTTCAAGCAGTTCTCAGGCCAATGGAAGAGGCAAGTAAAACCAGGAAACTCCTGCAAGATCATAGGATTCATGGTGCCAACCTCTGCCCTCTCTTTTCACAAAGAGTGCAGCTGGCATTGAGGCTGCGGAGCTGTCACCAAAGAGTGCAATTGCCTCACTACAATAGAGAGGAGCTGTACCCTGGGAACCTTCCCAGCATCCCTGTGGCACAGAGACCCAGGATAACAGCGGGAGTTGCACCCCCTGCTGGTTTTTATTGCATGCTAATGCAATGGGGCCACCAGTCTAAAGTCTGTCTGTGCATAGAAAAGGGATTTCTTTGTGTCTAGTTGGAAGTTGTTTGAAATTCCAGAGAGTAGAAATGAGTATGGGTGGTGCAGGAGGGAGGGAAGGAGGAGGAGGACATAAAGTAGAAAGGGAGAGTGAATGGGAGAGGGTAAAATAAGGATTAGTGA
This sequence comes from Aethalodelphis obliquidens, assembly GCF_003676395.1. Classification (NCBI taxonomy): domain Eukaryota; kingdom Metazoa; phylum Chordata; class Mammalia; order Artiodactyla; family Delphinidae; genus Aethalodelphis; species Aethalodelphis obliquidens. The sequence goes on from NW_020837976.1 coordinate 16,115,026, forward strand.
GGGAAAATGAGAAAAATTCAGAGTGCTGTCTGCTTTAATGAAGTATAACTTAAACAAAATGCAGGGTAAGGGACAAGCAGATACTTTTCATTGCATGTCACCAAAACATATCCCCGAGACCAGGGTTGCACACAACAGGGAAGCCCAAGGTCACCCAACTTCTGAAGAATGAGAAATTGAGCCCAGGTACATCTCCAGAGCATGTTTTTCCTTAGGGAAGAGCTGTCACTTACTGTGCTCCTTTCTTCCTTTCTAGAAGGGACAGAATCCTCCTAACATAATGAGAAAGATTTCTGTGCTCCCTTCAGAATACCTTTCTTTCATAATTGCCTCTATTTGCAGGAGTGACTTTGCAGACATTGTTATCAAGTTAGTGGAAAGAATGGAAAAAAGGAGGAAGGGAAGAGAGGATAAGGAAAAGAAGTAGGAAGAGAGGAATGGAGAGAAGGATGCAAGGGATGGAGGGAGAGGGAGAGGACGGAAGGGAGAGAGGGAGGGAGGGAGGTAGAGAGGAGAAGAAGGAGAAATGTCCCCCTAACACATCACATGCCATATGGTAGATGTGGTGCTAGTTCTACTCCAGGCAGTTTTATATAGATATACCTCATCCCCAGATCATCCTTAAGCAGAGGCTACAGAGAAATTTACATAACCTCATCCATGGGAGAGGAGGCTCTATATTTGCTCCATTCATCTTTTCCTTCTCGCTGGTCTTCTCCAGCTCCCAGACCCTGAGGCACACAGCTGGACTCTTCTACACCCCCACCACTGGGTCCTTCATCCCCTCCTTCAGCTGAGCATGGGGCCCGTCAAGCAGGAAACAGAAGCTACATTACCTCTTTCTTTTGTAACCTCATGAGTAACATGATGAAGTGTTGAGAACACATAAGGTTTTCAGTATACATCTGTGGAGTCGTCATTTTCTCTAATGTGGATTAAAAAAGAAAAAAAAAACTGACTCCATGCAATATCTAAGTTTTAGCTCTATCATATAAAGAAGTGTCCCATTGAATAATCTTTGGAATGATTGGTGAAAAGTGTTCAGTGGCTTTTCACGGTGACAAACCCATCTTGTGTCAGTTAAGATCAAAACCATTTGGTATCAGAGGAACAGAACAGCATGAGCGCACAGTGTGTAGGGACAGGGAGCCACCAACAAGCCCCTTTTCTGTTCATCAAAAACCCAAGTATATTTCCTGTGAATTCACAAAATCATTTTGCTGTATTTAAAATTCCAAATACTTTTCAAGCACTCACCTGGATCATCCACCTTGATATATGGGCCACAGGAAGGTGAGATATAAAAGAGGTTGATTGGAAACAGCTCTGGGATGTAAGTTCTGCCACTAGTCTGGCTGTGTGATAGTAGACAAGTGTCATCCCTTATCTGTGCCTCAGTTTCTGTCTGCAAAAAAAAGAAGTTGAACTTGAAAGAGGTAAAATCTAATAACTCCCAGCCTTAACAGCCTAGGTTTAATCCTCTAGCCTCACACTAGGAATTCTGTAGGAACTTCACTGCATGGGCACTCCCAGCAGATTTCTGCATTAGCACCCATGATTTCTCTGACTCTCTTAAAGCTATCTTGTCTTGCACAAGATTTTAATCCTAATGTCCAACAAAGTCAAAGAGAGTCAATTTCTAAAATGAAAAGATTAATGTTGCTATGGATAGGAGAGAAACCAGAGGGAGATTGCTACAGAAGCATGAAAATTCTATCTTGTAGGATTTTTTTTTCTTCACAGCATATAAGGTTTATGGATTGCAAGGAGGAGTCTGTTGCATTAAAATTAGTCTTTTTTACAGTATTTTCCCATTTAAGCCTCATATGGGCAGCTTGCTGGATTGGGCCTGGAAAGGCAGACTCACCAGTTTTTCAATTTAGTTTGTTAATAGCCTGCCTTTCATAAAAGCATCAGGCACAGTCACTCCAATCCCTAAATCAATAGGATGATGCAGCAATGCCTCACAGAAATGATATTTTTGAAATAAATATATACCATTTCAGCCAGGCCCATTTGACATCAAATTTATATACTCAATAAGAAAGCACAATTAATGGTCCCAAACTGTATTTTCCTTCACCTATTTCACATTTCAAGAAGCACAGGATTTCTTAAGAAAAAAATAATAAAAGAAGGAAAGAAAAAGGACAAAAAAGTATTCCTTTCATAAATGTAATGAAGGTATTAAAAAACAATGCTGGCTTGTTGCTGCCTCCCATCAGCCCATCTATCTTGCCTCCAATCTCATTTCTCTCTTGGTTCTGTCTTTGCACAGATGTGTCCTCTTTAGAGAAAATGTTTTTGATGACCCATGTAAAATAGCACCCCTTCCTGTCCCTTTATCCTGCTCTTCATAACATTTCTTACAGTATATATTTATCATCACCCCTCTGCCCAACAAATGTAAGTTCCCTAGGATCAGGAGCTTGGTTCTTATGTTCAAAACTCTAACCCCAGTCCCCAGAAAAGTGCCTGACTTCTGGTAAGTGTCCAAAGGAAATCTGTGAATAAATGAATGAATGAATGGATGGATGGATGAATAACTACCCCATTTCCTCTCCAAGGTGTATGGATCATAGAGAGAACATACACACCTTCTGCTTACTAAACCAATCAATCAGTAAGGGTGTATTAATTTTTATAACATTTCCATCTGTTGTGTGTGTGTGTGTGTGTGTGTGTGTGTGTGTGTGTAGTATGTACACATGTTAGGAGATTATTCTATGTTATTATAAATAATGTAAGATAATAACAAATCTATACTAATTGGGGAATACTACCAATATTATCGGGCTTACCTATATCCCTTCTTTGTGTCCCCACTTGTTAGGGAAAACTTTATCCTTACCTTCATAGTTTTCTATTTTCCTACCCCTTTAACGCTTACATCAATTTATACCAGCCTAAATTGTAGCAAAAGTGGAGGGAAAAAAAATGTTATGAAAAGTTGCTATGAGTTACTAGTGGGGAACTCTTTTATGGTCTTTGAAAAATCTAATGAAAGAAAGAAACTACATTTTAACTCTTTTAAAATTACCCTTGGTTGCTGAGTTGTGTTTCACTGAGTCCAACACATGTTAAGGCTGTATTGCGTGGGACTACAGGCTACACTTGGGTTTTGTTTGATGATCTCTGCATGAGACTTGTACTTGTTAAGGTACCCTGTCCAGCTGTAACTCAGGCAGAATCATCTTCCTAGACTAGTACCAAGAGTGCATTTTCATGAGTGCCTAGGCCTATTGTACTTGTATTGTCAAGAAGTTTGAGTTGACCCAACCAAAGCCATCATTGTTGTTGGACTGCAAAAACTAAGGAAAATTACAAAGATTTCAGACTACAATAATGATTGAATTCCAAATTTTGGGAAAAATATGGACAGAGATAAATGTTTTAAGTAAGAATCAACCTTGCATACTCTTAATCAGATAAAGGTGCTGAAAAATTCCCTTAGCAATATTTGAACAGGATATTAAGTATTTTGTTCTAACTTCTACAGACATCTATTTTCTGAAGAAATCAGTCATTTGGGGGCACGGAGAAGAGAACTGTGTCAAGTTGAATCAGATCCATGAAGAGCTTAACTGGCATGAGCACAGGCCATGAGGGTCTTGGCTCTGTCCTGAGACTAAAAGCAGCATTGGAACTTCTCGTTCAAGCTATTTGATTAAAAAAAAAAAAAAAAAGAAGCTTGTGGTATCTGAAGCCTACCTTTCCCATGTGCCCTTTCCATGTATCACCTAGAAGTTACTGTGCTTGCAACTGAATGAAAAGGACTGTTAATCATGTTTAGAGCATGCCACTGAAACAGTAGCAAAATAAACAGCTATAGAGGAGGAAAATTGATGGCATCTAAGGGAGAATTTAAAGGACCAGTATTTGTTTACTTTGTTGCAGGACATTCTGCCAAACTGTGGGGCAAAGGAAAAGAAGTATATATGACAGTCTCTTCCTTTCAGCAGAGATAAACTATATGCAAACAAATGCACCATAAATCAATGTGGACCGTTCACAACCAGGATTATGGGAAACCGGGGTGTTTGGTTAAGTAGGCTACAGATAAAGATGCATCTGAGCAAGACTTTGAAATGTGTCATTTCCCCAGGACTTTATGAGAATAACCACATAAATAGAATAACGCTGATTTTTCTAAACACTGGTTCACCATGGAACATCAGTTTAATTCATTAGTAATCAGTAGTTACTCTCATTGTGTATATATGCTGTGCTAAGCAAGGTATTTCATCTAATCATCACAACTTCCCTATAGATGTAATGGGCATTATTAATGCTGCTTTTTTACAGATTAGGAAACTGAGGCATAGGGAGGTTAATAACTTGTTCATAGTCCCAGAGGTTAAGGATCCAAGGCTCCAACCATAGTCTATCTGATGCCAAAGTCATTAGACTCAGTCCTGCATTAATAAAAGCTGAATCTCACTGCACATTTGTCATGAGCCAGTGGCCATTCTAAGCACTGTGTTAGTGCAATTCACTTAACACTTACAACATTGTAAGGAAAATGCAATTATTTCTCATTTTACATATAAAGAAACAAGAAAAGAGAGATCAAGATAATCGTCCAAGGTCACACAGCTAGAAAGTTACAGAGCTGGGATACAACCCTGGTAGTTGATTTGAGAGTCAAGTTCATAAGTCCTACACCCTAGTGCCTCTCAAGTTTCACATTAGGCAAAATATTCTACATGTATCTACTGCCCATTCTACCCCACAGTGTGGTTTTAAGGTGTGGAGATGGTGTTGACATTTAAACCCTGATTAGTCTTTCACCATTCATCTGTCTAGTTATTTTAAGTTTTACGTACAACCAGAACAAGCTACCTTGATTTGGGAAAGTATACAGAGAATTATCAGAGAGATGTGGAAGGTCCCATTGGCTCAAGAAACTTCTCTACAGATCTCAGTCAAGTTTTTAAATTTCCAATGTGTTGGTGGTAAGAAGAGAGACCTTTATCAGAGGTAAAACTCAGAGTTATGGTTAGAGTGAATGACTTTCCTTTGAAAGAATGGACCAGAGGACTGAGTAGTTAGGATGTGTTGAGGAGAATGAGGGGCATTAAAGGTAAAATTTGCAATGGGCTGCCTCGGTACTCATCAGGCAACACAGCAGGGCACTAAACTCTATGGAAGGAAAGGACATCTGTGGAAAGAAAAGAGAATCTCTGGTGGGAAAATAGATGGGAAAGTATACAACTCCTCAATGGTCTCTTCATCATTTCCTGTGACCTGAACTTTGTCTGAGGAACCATGGCCAAGTCCCATAGGGCAATGGAGGAATACCAGCCTTAATGCAGCCACATCCCCATATTTGTAATGGGTACAGACTTAGAGAGAGACCAGTGTTGTGTAAAACATGAGGTTCAAAAAAGTGAATGATATTGGTCAGTATCAATGGCCAATCTTTAGCATGAGGGCAAATCTCTCCTTTCCCTCTGTGTGGGCTTATCTGTTGCAACCGCCTCTCCTCCACATGTACTGCTTAGTCAGGGGATATGACTATGAGGCTACATTTTGTCAATAATGAGCTGAGGGTTTAGAGGAACATACTTTACCTCCTGGGCCATCATATCTTTACTTGTGTGCTATTGTCATAGCTTTTATTAGTCAAACATAAATTATGGGTACCATATATACACAGTGTGCTTTCTACTCTGACTCAAATAGCACCCTAAGCAACACCATGAGGTAAATATTCTTTTTTCAATATGTATTTTTAATGAGGTATAGTTGATTTATATTAATTGCAGATATACAACATAGTGATTCAGAATTTTTATAGATTATACTCCATTTAAAATTATTATAAAATATTGACTATATTACCTATGCTGTATCATAAATAATTAGAGCTTATTTATTTTATACACAGGAGTTTGACCTCTTCATCTCCTAGCCCTAACTTGTCCTTCCCCTTTCCCTATCCCCATTGGTAACCACAAGTTTGTTTTCTGTATTTGTGAGACTGTTTCTGCTTTGTTATATTCAGTTGTTTGTTTTATTTTTTAGATCCCACATATAAATGATAATGAACAGTATTTGTCTTTTTGTGTCTGACTTATTTCACTAAACATCATACCCTCCGAGTCCATCCATGTTGTTGCAAATTGCAAGATTTCATTCTTTTCTATGATTGAGTAGTATTCCATTGTGTATATATGTACCACATCTTCTTTATCCATTCACCTATCAATGGGCACTTAGGTTGTTTCCATATCCTGGTTACTGTAAATAATGCTGCTATGAACATTAGGGTGCATGTATCTTTTCAAATTAGGGTTTTCATTTTCTTCAATTATATGCCCAGAAGTGGAATTGCATAATCATATCATAGTTCTATTTTTAGTTTTTTTTTTTTCTTTTAATGGCTCAATTGGGTCTTAGTTGCAGCATGCAGGATCTTCACTGAGGCATGTGAGACCTTTGTTGCAGCAAGCAGGCTTCTCTCTAGTTGTGGCATGCAAGTTTTCTCTCTCTAGTTGTGGCGCACAGGCTCCAGAGTGTGTGGGCTCTGTAGTTTGCAGCACACAGACTCTAGTTGAGGTGTGCGAGCTGAATAGTTGTGGTGTGGGGGCTTAGTTGCCCTGAGGCATGTGGGATCTTAATTCACTAACCAAGGATCGAAACTGTGTCTCCTGCATTGGAAGGCAGATTCATTACCACTGTACCATGAGGGAAGTCCCCTATTTTTAGCTTTTTGAGGAAAGTCCATACTGTTTTCCATAGTGACTGCACCAATTTACATTTCTACCAACAGCATACAGGGTTCCCTTTTCTCCACATTCTTACCAACATTTGTTATTTGTGGCCTTTTTGATAATAGCCAGTCTCAGAGGTGTGAGGTGATATCTCATTATTATTTTGATTTTCCTTTTCCTGATGATTAGTGATGCTGAGCATCCTTTCATGTGCCTCTTGGCCATCTGTATGTCTTCTTTGGAAAAATATCTCTTCAGGTCTTCTGCCCATTTTTAATTGGGTTGTTTGTTTTTTTGATATGGAGTTGTATGAGCTGTTTACATATATATGTATGTGTATATATGTATATATATATATTTTTTTTTTTTTTGCGGTACGCGGGCCTCTCACTGCTGTGGCCTCTTCCATTGCGGAGCAAATGCTCCGGACACACAGGCTCAGCAGTCATGGCTCATGGGCCCAGCTGCTCCGCGGCATGCAGGATCCTCCCACACCGGGGCACGAACCCGTGTCCCCTGCATCAGCAGGCAGACTCTCAACCACTGTGCCACCAGGGAAGCCCCTGTTTATATAATTTTGATATTAACTCCTTATCGGTCATATCATTTTCAAATGTCTTCTACCATTCAGTAGGTTGTCTTTTCATATTGTAGATGGTTTCCTTTGCTGTGTAAAAGCTTTTAAGGTTAATTAGGTCCCATTTGTTTATTTTTGCTTTTGTTTCCTTTGCTTTATGAGACAGATGGAAAAATATTGCTATGATAGACATCAAAGAGTGTTCTGCCTATGTTCTCTTCTAGGAGTTTTATAGTTTCCAGTCTTACATTTAGGTCTTTAATAAATTTTGAATTTATTTGTGTATATCATGTGAGAAATTTTTCTAATTTCATTCTTTTACATGTAACTGTTCAGTTTTCCTAGCACCACTGATTGAAGAGACTGCTTTTTCTCCGTTGAACATTCTTTCTTCCTTCGTTGTAGATTAATTGCCCATAAGTATGTGGGTTATTTCTGGGCTTCCTATTCTGCTCCATTAATCTATGTGTTTGTTTTTGTACCAGTACCATAGTGTATTGGTTACTGTACCTTTGTAGTATAATCTGTAGTCAGAGAGCATAATACCTCAAGCTCTGTTTTTTTCTCAAGTTTGCTTTGGGTATTCGGGGTCTTTTGTGTTCCCAAACAAATTTTAGGTTTGTTTGTTCTAGTTCTGTGAAAAATGTCATTAGTATTTTGATAGGTGAAGGTAATGTTCTTAATCCCAATCTATGACTGAAAAACTGGGTAGTCAGACACTCTGTAACTTAGTCATAGTTAGAAACCTTGTGGGGACCAAGCCAAGATTTGATCTCATTTCTGTTTGATTCCAGAAATGATGCATTTCACCACTGCTGCCTTCCTATTTTCTTATATCATGACTAATCTTTTGTTATGAAAAGAAAAATCTAAATAAATAATTAAACTTTATTCCTTTTCAAAGGTATATTTCAGGCAGCAGTATACTGGGGACCTCAGGTTTTGATACAGATGGGGAGTCAGAAAGGGTGCCCATCTTATACCTATTAAACAGACTCAAACAATTTCTAGTCCATGGTCCCATATGCCTGACTCTTCTCAACACCCAAAGTTTTGATTGTGTCTCTGATTTTATTTGCTGATAGTTCAAGTGTGACTACTTTCTGGTCTGGAGATGTGAATGCAAGGATGGTGGGGTGGGTTTAGGGAGAAATGTAATTTAATTTAAATTGTATTTTTGAACAAACAAGACACTTGGATATCATTCTGTATGTACTAGAATATGCCACTTGGCATATTCATCCAGGCATACTTAAACCTAAAATTCCCCACATCCTGAGGCTACACTTGCAGTAAATAACATTAAAATTTGTATGGAGGATGCAAATCTGAGATTTGTGAGTCCTGAGTGTTTATTGGAAGACAACAGGGGTCACAGATCAATTCAGCATGAATGGCATGTCCTCTGCACGATGATGTCTGTGAACTAGGAAAAAAAATCAATAGGTCAGCTCATCCACTGACCACAGAAGCTTACCTGCCAACCCACTGCAGCAGACCCAGGAAATGCAGGGAAATCTATAACATAAAGGAAATATAAAGTAATACTGGATTTAATTATGAAAAAGAGTTCAAAAAGCATGAAATAAAGCTGGTCATCATTTATTCATTAAAAAGTTGGTTGTGAGTCAGTTTTTTGGACAAGATGCTGAAAGTTCAGCCATAAAGACTGCATCCATTTTGTCTGTGGAAATAGAGTTTACCAGTGGTTATAGGCCTTTACTCAAAAGCTGCATCTGGAATATCTATATTAGGTTTCCTGACTCCTCACCCAATTCAGCCAAATTAACCATCTGTCTTGTTGGATAAGAGGAATCTTCTCAGTAAAGATCATTGTTCCCAAGTCATTTTTTCCAAAAACAGTCACTTGAAACGAGGGTTTAGTGCAATCATCTTAAAGATTAAGGTTCTTTTTATGAACACCTGGCACACAGGCCACAGATGCTACAGAGCCTCCAGGGGTTGCACATCATGCTCTCATTGGCCTGTACTGTTTTCCTGCAGGCTACTGATATGTGATTTGTGTGAGTTCACACCAGCATGGAAAAGTTAATCCACAAACTGTCCGGCATGGGATTTTTCAGGTTGCCATTTTAGGAAAATGCTGCTTGTCTCATCAAGACTGAGACCTTGCCAAAGTCTCAACCTCACCACATTCTTGCTGGTTTCATCATTCAACAATTCCTGCCAACATATCTGTACAGTTCTTTACCCTCTTCAAATGATTTTACCTAATTCCATCCACATAATAATCCCTCTCCTCCATTACTATTTTTCTCACTTTAGAGTTGAAGAAACAGATTTAAATGTTCAGGAAGTGGTCCAGACAGAAAGATACAGCAGAGCTAAAGTTAAACCAAGACTTCATGGCAGTGGGCTCTGTCTTCCATCCTCCCTTACCTGTGACTGGGGCCCCTGACTTAAACCCGACGTCCAGAACTCCTTTCATTTCTGTTACTCCTCCCTGTGATATTGCTTCCAGATGCACTATGCAGCCATTCCCCACTGCCACCCACCCCCAGTATTATAAGATTCCCCCTTAGAGCTCTGTTTAAATATATCAACCAACTACTTTCTTTTGGTCTCTACTTCTCAGTGTAGAAGGCTTTTCAACTAACTTTCAGAACCAATAAACAATAATCCCATTCACAGCACAGTGTAACTGATAATATCTGAAAGTATATGACCTTTCAGAATATTTGGATTTTGAGATAAAATTAATTGAAGACTCCAAGAAATTAATTTCCAATACTGAAATTTTAGACATGATAACTAGATTAGGATTGTTTATTGCTTGACTCTATGCACACAAAGCTTTTTCAAGAACTTACATCTACCAAACTTTTCTTCAGGTCTGCATTTGCTTTAGGGTTATTTTAACTAAAATTGAGGTTGGAAAACTGATTATGGAATGATCTGGTAGAAGGAGAAAGAGTGACTTCTGGAAGCATCTTTGACCTCCAAATTTTTCTTGCACTACCTATTATACAACTTAAAATTCCACAGTCATTTATTCCTTTAGGTTATGCATTTCTCTACTCATATATCTCTTTAAAAGTGGAAAACAGTCTGAGAGCAGACTTCATTAAGCTATTTTCAATGTCTAATACTTCATGGTAAATGAGATAATTAGATACTTTTTTCAATCAGAAGAATAGCCATAGCACATGCCTGACAAATGATAAACGCTCAGTGACTGTAACTATCATCATTTTATTATCAAGTGAATGTGGGCAAAGTATCACATTTGCATTTGGGGTCACTATTAATATAGAGGTATCATTGGATGTGTGTTTCCTTACTGATTGGTGCTTTGTTTGACTGTGTAATCAAGGACAAAATGTTTAATAACTCTGAGCCTCAATTTCCCTATTTAAAAATGACATTCATAATTTCTACCTTACTGGTGATTGTAAAGATTAAGTGAAATGAAAATAAGTGGGTGTAGTGAAGTATACATTGATCTCACATATAAGGTATACATTAAAAATAAAGGCATCCTCAATGGATGCAACTGCTTTTACACCCAAGTGCCAGAAATAACATAAGCCCAGCTGTCCCTGAGCTCCCTGCGCCTTCTGGTCCTATTTATCCCAGGTGCTCATTGCAAGATCACTGTGCCCAACAGTTTGTCCTGGATGGAGATATTTCTGAAACTACAGGTTCTGTCAGAGACAGCTAACTTGTAAGGTTCTACATCTTTCATGGTCAAGATTCAAAAAACACTGTTTGGAAATAATTGGGAGAAGGTGTCTGAGACCTCTATAGATTGAAGAGACTGATATCTTGGAGTTTAAAAAAATTTGTACATCCTACCAACCCCACCTCCCCACCACTCCCATTAACAGAATTGCTCAGAGTGGTTCGTCTCCAGGCCGCCAGATCCAAGACAACATGCCACATAGACTGCATTCTTCCACACCTTGGGTGAGTAGTTGTCAATCTGAGACCCATCTCTGTAAGTCTGATTGACATAACTGTGACCAGATCTTAGGCAGCCCCACCTGGAGTCCTTGGTGAGACCTCCAAAGTCATATAAACCCCACCAGGGAGAGGGGCCTTTCAGAAATGTTACTTACACTGTCTCAATGCCATTTCTTTGTTGTATTGTTATTGATCTTTTATGATTTTAACAAAATTGTTTGTATTTAAGGTATAAATCATGATTTAATATACATATACATAGTGAAATAATTTCTATAGTCAAACTACTTAATATATCTATCTCATCTCATAGTTACCATTTTGTGTGCATGTGTATGTGTGGTGAGAACACCTGAAATCTATTCTCTTAGCAAATTTACAGGATTCAATACAATATTAATAACTCTACTCACTGTGCTGTACATTAGATTGCTAGACTTTTTTATCCTATAAAACTGCAACTTTGTAACTTTTGGCCAACATCTCCCCTTTGTCCCACCTCCCTACCTCTGGTAACCACAATTCTATTCTCTCCTTCTATATATTCATCCCCGTGGTGATAAAGTGTGAGAGGCAGCCTTCTAGGCATTCTTGAACACTATAAATAGCTGGAAATACCATATTTAGCCCTTATTTGCCCTCTGAATTGGATAGTCTTGATCTACATGCATGGTATCTCTACATAATCCCTTGAGCTAATTTTCTGGGATATTTTAAGCTGTTTGCTACAACAATCACATTGGGGTGAACATCTGGGGTAGAATTTCTGTCTCATATACTTTCCATCAGTGGCATCTACACAATGCTGAATATGGTGTCAGAAATTCAACAGTTGGAACCCCCTTTGTCTATCAAACTATTCCATAATCTGGGGGTTAATGCTTGATTACCATGGGCTTTATCATGTTTCAATATTTCACTCTGTCCTAATACATGTATTCTGAACAAAGCAACACAAGAGCAACAAAAACAAAATAAAAGTTGAAGTACATACTTTTGGACCTTAGAGACCTGTGTAATGTCCCTGAAACCAGATTTTTACCTAGAATACAGTCTCCATGTGTCAGAACTGAAGCCTCTTTCACTGTTCTGAGAGATATCATGGGAAAAGACCAACTCCAAAGACTTTTCAAAATTGGTCCCAGTGAAAGTCTACTATTCCACTTAGAGATGGAAAAAAAATTCCCCAATTTTTGAGTCTTACAAGTACACTAGCAGGAGTGAGGGTATCTAGTGGCAATGTGTCTAGAACCTACTTCCCTCTTCAGGATGTGCCTCAGATAATTAGATGAATGTGAGGAACCCTGGTTCCCCTCATCCCAGGGACAAAATGCCAGAAGGCAGTATCTGGGATGTTCTCAACTCTAATAACACTTTCCCTGCCAAGCCCAGAAGGATCTGAGATGAGCACTTGTAGCCATAAGAGAACAAAAAGTATAATCATACTTTGTGCTTGAGGCCTCTTTCATTTTTCAGGGTTCCAAACTCCCTGCTCTAATATGACATCTCCCCATTTCCATCTACCTTCTTCACATCTGGATTCTGCCTTTTTGCCTCACCACTTGAATGGAACTTTCTTCTGGATTTCTTGATTAGCTTCAGATATCATTATTGTCCCTCCTTGCTGTCACATGGATTGCTCTTGATACTGCACTCCATGTCCATAAACCAGGTTCACTTGTCTTCCCTACCTCCAAAAGCCCTCCTACAACCTTAGCCTGAACCAGCTCTCAAGTAGGAGTACTTGAACAATTTTAAGGTAACCACATAACTCCATCTCAAAATCTCAAACTCTCTACACACCATATCCTTAAATTTTTACTTTTATATACCGATGACTGTGCCTGAAGGTTCTGATTGCTTTTGAAATATACACACCCTTGGAGAAGGTAAATTTTACACTTTATCAAACATGTTCATCTCCATACAAATGAAATGTTCACATCTTTTTAGAAGGTGGTATAAGGGAGAGGTAGGGTAAAATAATGTGGATCCTAACCTCCAGACTTTAGTTCGGGTAGAAAAACCTGTCTCTGAGGAAGCAATAAAGGCTTTGCTCCTGAAGATGTAAGTTGCCACCCTCTCAATGTTGTGAAGTGGTGGCCCCAGTGTAGTACTTTTCTCCATGAACTGCAACCGCCTGTAACAAAAGTTTCTGAGAGGCACTCACACCTATTTGGATCTAGGCTGTAAATATTTTCCCATACCCTAAAACTGATGCCTGAACTTTACAATGCACATATTGAATAAATATATTTTCATAAATAAAGCTTGCAAGCTGCTATGATACAGGGATAATTTCCCTTGGAGAACACACGGTGCACCACAGGCTGTTGTAAAGTCACGCCAGCCTCTGCCACTGCAGGCTTGCCCTGCAACCAGTACCCCTTGCTCCCCCCAGCTGAGTGAGAAAGAGCCCACTAATCAGCTGCTCCTTTAAACTGTCTGGGTAGGGAAGCGTTGCCCTCAGAAAACCTACATGCAGAGGCTGGGCTAAATCCAAATCTGAACACCAGGAGCTGTGTGAACACAGAAGAGAAAGAGAAATTTCTCCCAGCAGCATTAGGAGCAGAGGATTAAATATCCACAATCAACTTGATGTACCCTGCATCTGTGGAATACCTGAATAAACAATGGATCATCCGAAAATTGAGGCAGTGGCTTTTGGGAGCAAAAGTAGACTTGGGGGTTGTTTTCTGCATCTAATTTGCTTCTGGCTTTATGTTCTTGTAGTTTAGTATTTAGAGCTTACTATCATTGGTAGATATGTTTATTCATTTGGTAGCTGTCTTCCTTTTATATATATATAGTTATATATATAGTTATATATATAGTTATATATATATAGTCATATATATAGTTATATATATAGTTATATATATATATAGTTTACTTTTTCTCTTTTTTGAGTGTGTATGTGAATACTTCTTTGTGTGACTTTGTCTGTATAGCTTTGCTTTTGCCATTTGTCCTTGGGTTCTGACTGCCCACTTCTTTTTTGTTTTGTTTTGTTTTGCTTTTAGTATAGATTTTAGTGCTTGTTATCATTGGTAGATTAGTCTTTGGTTGGTTTGCTCTCTTCTTTCTTTCTCTCTTTTTTTTATTACTTTTTAATTTTTTATATTTAACAATATTTTTCTATTCTAACTTTATTTTGTTTATTTCTTTTCTTTCTTCTTTCTTTCTTTCTTTCTTTCCTTCCTTCTTTCTTTTCTTCCTTTCCTTGTAAGCTGTGTGACTGACAAGTTCTTGGTGCTCCAGCTGTGGGTCAAGCCTGAGCCTGTTAGGTGGGAGAGCAGAGTTCAGGACATTGGCTCACCAAAGAACCCACAGCCCCATTTAATATCAAGAGGTGAAAGCTCTCTCAGAAATCTCTATCTTAATGCAAAGACCCAACTCCACTCAAAGACCAGCAAGCTACAGTGCTGGACACCCTATGCCAAGCAACTAGCAAGAAAGGAACACAAAACCACCCATTAGGAGAGAGGCTGCCAAAACTCATAATAAGTTCACAGCCATCCTCAAAACACCACCAGATGAGATCCTGCCCACCAGATGGACAAGGTCCAGCCTCATCAATTGGAACACAAGCACCAGTCCCCTCCACCAGGAAGTCTACATAACCCACTGAACCAACCTTACCCACTGAGAGCAGATGCCAAAAACAACGGGAACTATGAACCTGCAGCCTGCAAAACAGAGACCCCAAACACAGAAAGTTAAGCAAAATGAGAAGACAGAGAAATACACAGCAGATGAAGGAACCAGTTAAAAATCCACTAGATAAGGGTTCCCTTTTCTCCACACCCTCTCCAGCATTTATTGTTTCTAGATTTTTTGATGATGGCCATTCTGACTGGTGTGAGATGATATCTCATTGTAGTTTTGATTTGCATTTCTCTCATGATTAGTGATGTTGAGCATTCTCTCATGTGTTTGTTGGCACTCTGTATATCTTCTTTGGAGAAATGTCTATTTAGGTCTTCTGCCCATTTTTGGATTGGGTTGTTTGTTTTTTTGTTATTAAGCTGCATGAGCTGCTTATAAATTTTGGAGATCAATCCTTTGTCAGTTGCTTCATTTGCAAATATTTTCTCCCATTCTGAGGGTTGTCTTTTGGTCTTCTTTATGGTTTCCTTTGCTGCGCAAAAGCTTTTAAGTTTCATTAGGTCCCATTTGTTTACTCTTGTTTTTATTTCCATTACTCTAGGAGGTGGGTCAGAAAGACTCTTGCTGTGATTTATGTCATAGAGTGTTCTGCCTATGTTTTCCTCTAAGAGTTTGATAGTTTCTGGCCTTACATTTAGGTCTTTAATCCATTTTGAGCTTATTTTTGTGTATGGTGTTAGGGAGTGATCTAACTTCATACTTTTACATGTAGCTGTCCAGTTTTCCCAGCACCACTTATTGAATAGGCTGTCCTTTCTCCACGGTACATTTCTGCCTCCTTTGTCAAAGATAAGGTGACCATATGTGCGTGGATTTATCTCTGGGCTTTCTATCCTGTTCCATTGAACCCTCTTACACTGTTGGTGGGAATGTAAATTGATACAGCCACTGTGGAGAACAGTATGGAGGTTCCTTAAAAAGCTACAAATAGAACTACCATATGACCCAGCAATCCCACTACTGGGCATATACCCTGAGAAAACCATAATTCAAAAAGAGTCATGTACCAAAATGTTCATTGCAGCTCTATTTACAATAGCCCAGAGATGGAAACAACCTAAGTGTCCATCATCGGATGAATGGATAAAGAAGATGTGGCACATATATACAATGGAATATTACTCAGCCATAAAAAGAGACAAAATTGAGCTATTTGTAATGAGGTGGATAGACCTAGAGTCTGTCATACAGAGTGAAGTAAGTCAGAAAGAGAGAGACAAATACCGTATGCTAACACATATATATGGAATTTAAAAAAAAAAAATGTCATGAAAAACCTAGGGGTGAAACAGGAATAAAGACACAGACTTACTAGAGAATGGACTTGAGGCTATGGGGAGGCGGAAGTGTAAACGGTGACAAAGCGATAAAGAGGCATGGACATATATACACTACCAAACGTAAGGTAGATAGCTAGGGGGAAGCAGCCGCATAGCACAGGGAGATCAGCTCGGTGCTTTGTGACCGCCTGGAGGGGTGGGATAGGGAGGGTGGGAGGGAGGGAGACGCAAGCGGGAAGAGATATGGGAATATATGTATATATATAACTGATTAATTTTGTTGTGAAGCTGAAACTAACATACCATTGTAAAGCAATTATACTCCAATAAAGATGTTAAAAATAAAATAAAATAAAATAAAAGCTAAAAAAAAAAAAATCCACTAGATGAAACAAATGATGAGGACATAACCAGTGTACTGGAAAAACAATTCAGAGAAATGAGAGTAAAGATGACCCAAAATCTTGGAAATAGAATATAGAAAATACAAGAAATATTTAACAAGGATCCAGAAGAACTAAAGAGCAAACAAACAATGATGAACAACACAATAAATGAAATTAAAAATCCTTGAAACTTTTAACAAGGACCTAGAAGAACTAACGAGCAAACAAAAAATGATGTACAACACAATAATGAAATTAAAATTCTCTAGAAGGCGTTAGTAGCAGAATAACTGAGGCTTAAGAACGGATAAGTGATCTGGAAGACTAAATATTGGAAATAACTACTGTAGATTAGAAAAAAGAAAAAAGAATGAAAAGAATAGAGGACAATCTCAGACACCTCTGGGGCAACATTAAATACACCACCATTCAAATTATAGGAGTCCCAGAAGAAGAGAGAAAAAAAAAAAAGGAACGAGAAAATATTTGAAGAGATTATAATTGAAAACTTCCCTAATATGGGGAAGGAAAGAGTCAGTCAAGTCCAGGAAGTGCAGAGAGTCCCTTACAGGATAAATCCAAGGGGGAACACGCAAAGACACATATTAATCAAACTATCAAAACTTAAACACAAAGAAAAAATATTAAAACAACAAGGGAAAAGCAACTATTAACATACAAGGGACCAGAGGGCAGACAGCAGAAGCAAGAACTACAATCCTGCAGCCTGTGGAACAAAAACCACATTCACAGAAAGATAGACAGGATGAAAAGGCAGAGGGCTATGTACCAGATGAAGGAACAAGATAAAACCCCAGAAAAGGGCTTCCCTGGTGGCACAGTAGTTGAGAGTCCACCTGCAGATGCAGGGGACATGGGTTCATGCCCCAGTCTGGGAAGATCCCACATGCCACAGAGTGGCTAGGACCTTGAGCCATGGCTACTGAACCTGTGTGTCTGGATCCTGTGTTCCACAATGGGAGAGGCCACAACAGTGATAGGCTCATGTACTGCAAAACAAAACAAAACAAAACAAAAACAGAAAAACAACTAAATGAAATGGAGATAGACAATCTTCCAGAAAAACAATTCAGAACAATGATGGGGAAGATGATCCAGGACCTCAGAAAAAGAATGGAGTCAAAGATCGAGAAGATGCAAGAAATGTTTAACAAAGATCTAGAAGAATAAAAGAACAAATAAACAGAGATGAACAATACAATAACTGAAATGAAAAATACACTAGAAGGAGTCAATAGCAGAAAAATGGAGGCAGAAGAACGGATAAGTGACCTGGAAGACAGAATGGTGGAATTCACTGCTGCAGAACAGAATAAAGAAAAAAGAATGAAAAGAAATGAAGACAGTCTAAAAGACCTCTGGGAAAACAATAAACACAACAACATTTGCATTATAGGAGTCCCAGAAGGAGAAGAGAGAGAGAAAGGACCCGAAAAAATATTTGAAGAGTTGATACTAGAAAACTTCCTTAACATGGGAAAGGAAATAGCCACAGAAGTCCAGGAAGCACAGAAAGTCGCATACAGGATAAACCCAAGGAGAAACATGTTGAGACACATAGTAATCAAATAGGCAAAAATTAAAGACAAAGAAAAATTTTGAAAGCAGCAAGGGAATAATGACAAATAACATACGAGGGAACTCCCATAAGGTTAACAGCTGATTTCCCAGCAGAAACTCTACAAGCCAGAAGGGAGTGGCAGGATATATTTAAAGTGATGAAAGGGAAGAACCTACAACCAAGATACTCTACACAGCAAGGATCTCATTCAGATTCGATGGAGAAATCAAAGGTTTTCAGACAAGCAAAAGCTAAGAGAATTCATGTCCCAAAAACCAGCTCTACAACAAATGCTAAAGAAACTTCTCTAAGTGGGAAACACAAGAGAAGAAAAGGACCTACAACAACAAACCCAAAACAATTAAGAAAATGGTAATAGGAATATATGTATCAATAATTCCCTTAAATGTGAATAAATTAGATACTCTAACCAAAAGACACAGGCTTGCTGAATGGATACAAAAGCAAGACCCATATATATGCTGTCTACAAGAGGCCCACTTCAGACCTAGGGACACATACAGACTGAAAGTGAGGGAATGGAAAAAGATATTCCATGCAAATGGAAATCAAAGGAAAGCTGGAGTAGCAATTCTCATATCAGATAAAATAGACTTTAAAATAAAGAATGTTACAAGAGACAAGGAAGGACATTATGTAATGATCAAGGGATCAATCCAAGAAGAAGATATAGCAATTATAAATATATATGCACCCAATATAGGAGTACCTCAATATATAAGACAACTGCTAACAACTCTAAAAGAGGAAATCAACAGTAACACAATACTAGTTGGGGACTTTAACACCTCACTTACAGTAATGGACAGATAATCCAAACAGAAACCTGTTTTCTGTGGAATACCTGAATAGACAACAAATCAACCCAAATTGAGGAGGTGGACTTTGGGAGCAACAATATATATATATATTTTTCCCTTTTTCTCTTCTTGTGAGAGTGTATGTGTATGCTTCTGTGTGTGATTTTGTCTGTATAGCTTTGCTTTTACCATTTGTCCTAGGGTTCTATCGGTCCTTTTTTTTTGTTGTTGTTGTTTGCTTGTTTGTTTTTAATTACTTAATTTTTTTCTTAATAATTATGTTTTATGTTAAACTTTATTTTATTTTGCTTTATTTTATCTTCTTCTTTCTTTCTTTCTTTTTTCACTTTTATTCTAAGCTGTGTGGAGGACAGGCTCTTGGTGCTCCAGCCAGGTGTCATGGCTGTGCCATTGAGGTGTGAGAGAAAAGTTTAGGACACTGGTCCACAAGACACCTCCCAGCTCCATGTAATATCAAACGGTGAAAATCTCCCACAGATCTCCATCTCAACGTGAAGACCCAGCTTCACTCAATGAACAGCAAGCTACAGTACAGGACACCGTATGCCAAACAAGTAGCAAGACAGGAACACAACCCCATCCATTAGCACAGAGGCTGCCTAAAATCATAATAATGCCTCAGACACCACAAAACACACCATCAGACGAGGACCTGACCACCAGAAACAAAAGATCCAGACTCATCCACCAGAACACAGGCACTAGTCCCCTCCACCAGGAAGCCTATACAACCCATTGAACAAAACTTAGCCACTGGGGACAGACACCACAAACAATGGAAACTACAAACCTGCAGCCTGCGAAAAGGAGACCCCAAACATAGTAAGTTAAGCAAAATGAGAAGACAGAGAAACACACAGAAGATTAAGGAGCAATGTAAAAAAACCCCAGACCTAACAAATGAAGAGGAAATAGGCAGTCTACCTAAAAAAGAATTCAGAATAATGACAGTAAAGATGATACAAAATCCCGGAAATAGAATGGAGAAAGTAAAAGAAACATTTACAAGGACCTAGAATAACTAAAGAGCAAACAAACAGAGATGAACAATACAATAAATGAAATTAAAAATTCTCTAGAACGGATCAAAATTAGAATAACAGACAGAAGAACGGATATGTGACCTGGAAGATAAAATAGTGGAAATAACTACTGCAAAGAAGAATAAAGAAAAAAGAATGGAAAGAACTGAGGACAATCTCAGAGACTTCTGGGACAACGTTAAACGCACCAACATTCGTATTGTAGGGGTCCCAGAAGAAGAAGAGTAAAAGAAAGGGACTGAGAAAATATTTGAAGAGATTATAGTTGAAAACTTCCCTAATGTGGGAGAGGAAATAGTTAATCAATTCCAGGAAGCACAGAGTCCCATAAAGTATAAATCCAAGGAGAAACATGCCAAGACATATATTAATAAAACTCTCAAAAATTAAATACAAAGAACAAATTTAAAAGCAGCAAGGGAAAATCAACAAGTAACACATAAAGGAATCCCCATAAGGTTAACAGCTCATCTTTCAGCAGAAACTCTACAAACCAGAAGGGAAGGCCAGGACATATTTAAAGCGATGAAAGAGAAAAACCTACAACCAAGATTACTCTACCCAGAGAGGATACCATTCAGATTTAATGGAGAAATTAAAAGCTTTACAGAAAAGCAAAAGATAAGGGAATTCAGCACCACCAAACCAGCTGTAAAACAAATGCTGAGGGAACTTCCCTAGACAGGAAACACAAGAGAAGGAAAAGCCCTACAATAATAAACTCAAAACAATTAAGAAAATGCTAATAGGAACAAGCATATCGATAACTACCTTAAATGTAAATGGATTAAGTGCTCTAATGAAAAGACATAGACTGGCTGCATGGATACAAAAACAAGACCCATATATATGCTGTCTAAAAGAGACCCACCTCGGACATAGGGACACATAGAGTGAAAGTGAGGGGAAGGAAAAATATATTCCATACAAATGGAAATCAAAAGAAAACTAGAGTACCAATTCTCATATCAGAAAAAGAAAAAAAAAACGACTTTAAAAAAAAGACTATTACAAGAGAAAAAGAAGTACACTACATATTGATCAAGGGATCAATCCAAGAAGAACACATAACAATTTAAAATATTTATGCACCCAACATTGGAGCACCTCAGTACATAAGGCAAATACTACAAGCCATAAAAGGGGAAATTGGCAGTTACACAATCATAGTAGGGGACTTTAACACTCCACTTTCACTAATGGACAGATCATCCACAATGAAAATAAATAAGGTAACACAAGCTTTAAATGATACATTAAACATGATGGACTTAATTGATATTTATAGCACATTCCATCCAAAAACAAGAGAATACACATTCTGCTCAAGTGCTCATGGAACATTCTACAGGATAGATCATATCTTGGGTCACAAATCAAGCCTAGGTAAATTTATGAAAATTGAAATCATATCAAGTATGTTTCCTGACCACAACGCTATGAGACAAGATAACAATTACAGGAAAATATCTGTAAGAAATAGAAACACATGAAGGCTAAACAACAAACTACTTAATAACCAAGAGATCAGTGAAGAAATCAAATGGGAAATAAAAAAATACATAGAAACAAATGACAAGGAAAACACAATGACCCAAAACCTGTGGTGTGCAGCCTAAGAGGTTTAAAAGGAAACTTTATAGCCATGCAAGCCTACCTTAAGAAACATCTCAAATAAACAACCTAAATTTATACATAAAGCAATTAGAGAAAGAAGAACAGAAAACCCCAAAGTTAGCAGGAGGAAATAAATCATAAAGATCAGATCAGAAATAAATGAAAAAGAAATGAAGGAAATGATAGCAAAGATCAATAAAATGAAAACCTGTTCTCTGAGAAGAAAAACAAAATTGATAAACCATTAGCCAGACTTATCAAGAACAAAAGGGAGAAGACTCAAATGAATAAAATTAGAAAATGAAAAAGGAGAAGTAACAACTTATACTGCAGAAATACAAAGGATCATGAGAGATTACTACAAGCAACTATAAGACTCCAAAAATGGACAACCTGGAATAAATTGACAAATTCTTAGAAAAGGACAGCCTTCTGAGATTGAGCCAGGAAGAAACAGAAAATATGAACAGACCAATAACAAGCTCTGAAATTTAAACTGTGATTAAAAATCTTCCAAGAAAAAAGCCCAGGAGCAGATGGCTTCACAGGTGAATTCTGTCAAACATTTAGAAAAGAGCTAACACCTATCCTCCTCAAAATTTCCCAAAATATAGCAGAGGGAAGAACACTCCCAAACTAATTCTACGAGGCCACCATCACCGTGATACCTAAACCAGATAAAGATGTCACAATGAAAGAAAACTACAGACCAATATCATTGATGAATATAAATGCAAAAATCCTCAAAAAAATATTAACAAACATAATCCAACAGCTCATTAAAAGTATCGTACACCATGATCAAGTGGGGTTTATCCCAGGAATGCAAGGATTCTTCAATAAACACAATCAGTCAATGTGATACACCATAGTAAAAAATTGAAAGAGAAAAACCATATGATCATCTCAATAGATGCAGAAAAAGCTTTGGAAGAAATTCAACAGCAATTGATGATAAAAACTTTCTAGAAAATAGGCATAGAGGGAACTTACCTTAACATAATAAAGGCCATATATGACAAACCCACAGAAAACATCGTTCTCAAACGTGAAAAACTGAAACCATTTCCACTAAGATCTGAAACAAGACAATGTTGTCCACTCTCAGCATTATTATTCAACATAGTTTTGGAAGTTTTAGCCACAGCAATCTGAGAAGAAAAATAAGCAAAAAGAATCCAAATTGGAAAAGAAGATGTAAAGCTGTCACTGCTTGCAGATGACATGATAGTATACATAGAGAATCATAAAATGCCACCAGAAAACTAGTAGAGCTAATCAATGCATCTGGTAAAGTAGTAGGATACAAAATTAATACAAAGAAATCTATTGCATTCCTATACACTAATGATGAAAAATCTGCAAGTGAAATTAAGAAAACACTCCCATTTACCATTGCAACAAAATGAATAAAATATCTAGGAATAAACGTCCCTAAGGAGACAACAGGCCTGTATGCAGAAAACTATAAGACACTGATGAAAGAAATTAAATATGAAACAAAAAGTTGGAGAGATATAACATGTTCTTAGGTTGACAGAATCAACATTTTGAAAATGACCCTACTACCCAAAGCAATCTACAGATTCAATGCAATCCCTATCAAACTACCATTGGTATTTTTCACAGAACTAGAACAAATAATTTCACAATTTGTATGAAAACAAAAAAGACCACGAATAGCCAAAGCAATTCTGAGAGAGAAAAAGAGAGCTTGAGGAATCAGGATCCCTGACTTCAGACTATATTACAAAGCTAATGTAATCAAGAAAATATGGTACTGGCACAAAAACAGAAATATACATCAATGGAACAGGATAGTAAGGCCAGAGGTAAAACCATGCACATATGGTCACCTCATCTTTGATAGAGAAGGCAAGAATATACAGTGGAGAAAAGATAGCCTCTTCAATATGTGGTGCTGGGATAACTGGACAGCTACATGTAAAATATCAAATTAGAACACTCCCTAACACCACACACAAAAATAAACTCAAAATGGATTAAGGACCTAAATTTTAGGCCAGACACTATCAAACTCTTAGAGGAAAACATAGGCAGAACAGTCTATGACATAAATCACAGCAAGACCCTTTTTGAGTCAACTCCTAGAGAAATGGAAATAAAAACAAAAAGAAACAAATGGGACCTAATAAAACTTAAAAGCTTTTGCTCAGCAAAGGAAACCATAAACAAGATGAAAAGGCAATGCTAAGAATGGAAGAAAATATTTGCAAATGAAGCAACTAACAAAGGATTAATTGCCAAAATTTACAAGCAGCTCATGCAGCTCAATATCAAATAAACAAAGAAGTCAATCCAAAAATGGGCAGAAGACCTCAATAGACATTTCTCCAAAGAAGATATACAGATTGCCAACAAACACATGAAAGAATGCTCGACATCATTAATCATTAGAGAAATGCAAATCAAAATTACAATGAGATGTAATCTCACACCAGTGAGAATGGCCATCATCAAAAATTCTACCAACAATAAATGCTAGAGAGGGTGTGGAGAAAAGGGAACACTCTTGCACTGTTGGTGGGAATGTAAATTGATACAGCCACTATGGAGAACAGCATGGAAGTTCCTTACAAAACTAAAAATAGAACCACCATATGACCCAGCAATATCACTACTGGGCATATACCCTGAGAAAACCATAATTCAAAAAGAGTCATGTACCAAAATGTTTATTGCAGCTCTATTTACAATAGACAGGACATGGAAGCATCCTAAGTGTCCATCAACTGAAGATTAGATAAAGAAGATGTGGCACATATACAATGGAATATTACTCAGCCATAAAAAAATGAAATTTAGTTATTTGTAGTGAGGGGGATGGACATAGAGACTGTCATGCAGAATGAACTAAGTAAGAAAGAGAAAAACAAATACCATATGCTAACACAAATATAAGGAATCTAAGGAAAGAAAAAATAAAATGGTCTGAAGAACCTAGGGGCAAGACGGGAATAAAGATTCAGAACTACTAGAAAATGGACTTGAGCATACAGGGAGCAGGAAAGGTAAGCTGGGAAAAACTGAGGTAGTGGCATTGACATATGTACACTACCAAACGTAAAACAGATAGCTAGTGGGAAGCAGCCGCATACCACAGGGAGATAAGCTCGGTGCTTTGTGACCACTTAGAGAGGTGTGATTGGGAGGGTGGGAGGGAGGAAGATGAAAGAAGGAAGAGATATGGTGACATATGTATATGTATAACTGATTCACTTTGTTATAATGCAGAAACTGACACACCATTGTAAAGGAATTATAGTCTAATAAAGCTGTTAAGAATAACAAAAATAAAAAAAAAATAGCAATCTCTTCTTACACCTAAAGGACCTATAGTAAGAAGTACAAACAAAATCCAAAGTTAGCATAATGAAAGAAATCATACAGATCAGAGCAGAAGTAAATGAAATAGAAACAAAGAAAATAATAGCAAAGATCAATAAAACTAGAAGCTGGTTCTTTGAGAAGATAAACAAAAGTTATAAACCATTAGCCAGACTCATCAAGAAAAAGAGGGAGTGGACTCAAATCAATAAAATTAGAAATGAGAAAGGAGGAATTACAACAGACACCACAGAAATGCAAGTCATCCTAAGAGACTACTACAAGCAGCTCTATGCCAATAAAATTGACAACGTGGAAGAAATGGACAAATTCTTAGAAAGGTATAACCTTCCAAGACTGAACCAGGAAGAAATATAAAATATGAACAGACAAATCACAAGTAATGAAACTGAAACTGTGATTAAAAATCTTACAACAAACTGAAGTCCAGGAAGAGATGGAATCACAGGGGAGTTCTATCAAATATTTAGAGAATATCTAACACCCATCTTCTCAAACTCTTCCAAAAACTTGCAGAGGAAGGAACACTCCCAAACTCATTCTATGAGTCCAGTATAACCCTGATAGCAAAACCAGACAAAGATACTACAAGAAAAGAAAACTACAGAACAGTAGCACTGATGAATATAGATGAAAAAATCCACAACAAAATATTAACAAACAGAATCCAACAACGTATTAAAAGGATCATACACCCTGATCAAGTGGGATTTATCGCAGAGATGCAAGGATTCTTCAATATATGCAAATCAAACAATGTGATACACACTATTAAAAAATCGAAAACTAAAAACCATATGATCATCTCAATAGATGCAGAAAACGCTTTTGACAAAATTCAACATCCATTTATGATAAAACCTCTCCAGAAAGTGGGCATAGAGGCAACCTACTTCAACATAATAAAGGCCATAAATGACAAACACACAGAAAAGAGCATGCTCAATGGTGAATAACTGAAAGCATTTCCTCTAATATTTGGAACAAGAAAAGGATGTCCACTCCCACCACTATTATTCAACATACTTTTGGAAGTCTTAGCCATCACAGTCAGAGAAAAAAAAAGAAATAAAAGGAATACAAATTGGAAAAGAAGAAGTAAAACTGTCACTGTTTGCAGATGACATGATACTATACACCGAGAATCCTAAAGATGCCAGCAGAAAACTAATAGAGCTAATCAATTAATTTGGTAAAGTTGCAGGTTACAAAATCAATGCACAGAAATCTCTTGAATTCTTATACACTAATGATGAAAAATCTGAAAGAGAAATTAAGGAAACACTCCCATTTACCACTGCAACCAAAAGAATAAAATACCTAGGAACAAACCTACCTAGGGAGACAAAAGACCTGTATGCAGAAAACAATAAGACACTGATGAAAGAAATTAAAGATGATATCAACAGATGGAGAGATATACCATGTTCTTAGATTTGGAAGAATCAATATTGTGAAAATGATTATACTACCCAAAGCAATCTACAAATTCAGTGCAATCCCTATCAAATTACCAGTAGCATTTTTTATGGAACTAGAACAAAAAATCTTAAAATTTGTATGGAGACACAAAAAAACCTGAATAGCCAAAGCGCTCTTGAGGGAAAATAATGGCACTGGAGAAATCAAACTCCCTGACTTCAGACTATACTACAAAGTTACTTTAATCAAAATAATATGGTATTGGCACAAAAACAGAAATATAGATTAATGGAGCAGGATAGAAAGCCCAGATGTAAACCTACGCACCTATGGTCAACTAATCTATGAAAAAGGGGGCAAGGATATATAATGGAAAAAAGACTGTCTCTTCAATAATTGGTGCTGGGAAAACTGGACAGCTACGTGTAAAAGAATGAAATTAGAACACTCCCTAACACCATACACAAAAATAAACTCAAAATGGATTAGAGACCTAAATTTAAGACCAGACACTCTAAAACTCTTAGAGGAAAACATAGGAGGAACACTCTTTGACATAAATCACAGCAAGATCTTTTTTGACCCACCTCCTAGAGTAATGGAAATAAAAACAAAAATAAACAAATGGGACCTAATGAAAGTTAAAAGCTTTTGCAAAGCAAAGTACAAAAAAAGATGAAAAGACAATCCATCGAATGGGAGAAAATATTTGCAAACAAATCAAGGGACAAAGTATTAATCTCCAAAATATATAAACAGCTCATGCAACTCAATATTAAAAACAATGAAAACTCAATAAAAAAAGAGCAGAAGAACTAATTACACATTTCTCCAAAGAAGAAATAAAGATGGCCAAGAAACACATGAAGAGCTGCTCAACATCAATAATTAATAGAGAAATGCAATGCAAATGTACAATGAGGTATCACCTCACACCAGTTAGAATGGGTATCATCAGAAAATGTACAAACAACAAATGCAGGAGTGGGTGTGGAGAAAATGGAATGCTCTTGCACTGTTGGTGAGAATATAAACTTATACAGCCCCTATGCATAACAGTATGGAGGTCCCTTAAAGAACTACAAATAAAATTACCATATGACCCAGCAATCCCACTACTGGGCATATGCCCAGAGAAAACCATAATTCAAAAAGACACATGCAGCCCAATGTTCATTGCAGCATTATTTGCAATAGCCAGGTCATGGAAACAACATAATTGCCCATTGAAAGACAAATGGATAAAGAATATGGCTCATATATACAATGGAATATTACTCAGCCATAAAAAAGAATGAAATTAGATCCTTTGTTGAGACGTGGATGGATCTAGAGACTATCACAGAGAGTGAAGTAAGTCCAAAAGAGAAAAACAAATATCGTATATTAACACATATATGTGGAACCTAGAAAATTGTACAGATGACCCTGTTTGCCAAGGAGAAACTGAGACACAAAAGTAGAGAAAAAACATATGGACAACAAGGGTGGAAGGTGTCAAGGGGTGGGGGTTGTGGTGTGATGATTTGGGAGATTGGGATTGACAATTATACACTGATGTGTGTAAAATGGATGACTAATAATAAAAATAAATAAATAAATAAATAAACATTAAAAAAAGAAAAAAAAAAAACATACAAGGGAAGACCCATAAGGTTAACAGCTGATTTTTCAGCAGAGACTCTGTAAGGAAGTAGGGAGTGGCAGACATATTTAAAGTGATGACAGGGAAAATACTACAACAAAGATTCCTCTACCCAGCAAGGATCTCATTCAGATTTGACAGAAAAATTAAAATCTTTATAGATAAACAAAAGCTAAAAGAGTTTCATCACCACCAAACCAGCTGCACAACAAATGCTAAAGGAACTTTTCTGGGCAGGAAA
The DNA here is from genome assembly GCF_003676395.1 of Aethalodelphis obliquidens. Lineage (NCBI taxonomy): Eukaryota > Metazoa > Chordata > Mammalia > Artiodactyla > Delphinidae > Aethalodelphis > Aethalodelphis obliquidens. The sequence goes on from NW_020837976.1 coordinate 16,143,339, forward strand.
CACAAGAGAAGGAAAAGACTTGCAATAACAAACCCAAAGCAATTAAGAAAATGGTAATAGGAACATACATATTGATAACTACCTTGAATGTTAATGGACTAAATACTCTAACCAAAAGACATAGAATTGCTGAGTGGATACAAAAACAAGAGCCATACATATGAGGTCTACAAGAGACCCACTTCAGACCTAGAGTCAGTTACAGACTGAAAGTGAGGGGTTGGAAAAAGATAATCCATGCATGGAAATCAAAAGAAAGCTGGAGTAGCAATTCTCATATCAGAATTGATAGATTTTAAAATAAAGAGTGTTACAAGAGAAAAGGAAGGACACTACATAAAGATCAAGGGATCAATCCAAAAAGAAGATATAACAATTTTAAATATTTATGCACCCAACATTGGAGCACCTCAGTACATAAGGCAAATACTAAGAGCCATAAAAGGGGAAATCTACAGTAACACAATCATAGTAGGAGACTTTAACACCCCACTTGCACCAATGGACAGATCATGCAAAATGAAAATAAATAGGGTAACACAAGCTTTAAATGATACATTAAGCAAGATGAACTTGATTGATATTTATAGCACATGCCATCCAAAAACAAGAGAATACACATTCCTCTCAAGTGCTCATGGAACATTCTCCTGGATAGATCATATCTTGGGTCACAAATCAAGCCTAGATAAATTTAAGAAAATTGAAATCATATCAAATATCTTTTCCAACCACAATGCTATGAGACAAGATAACAATTACAGAAAAAAATCTGTAAGAAATAGAAACACATGGAGGCTAAACAACACACGACTTAATAACCAAGAGATCAGCGAAGAAATCAAAGAGGAAATCAAAAAATACCTAGAAACAAATGACAAGGGAAACACAATGACCCAAAACCTATGTGATGCAGCAAAAGCAGTTCTAAGAGGCAAGTTTATAGCAATACAATCCTACCTCTGGAAAAAAATAAACATCTCAAATATACTACCTAATATTACGCTTAAAGCTATTAGCAAAATAAGAACAAAAAAACCCCCAAAGTTAGCAGAAGGAAATAAATCATAAAGATCAGATCAGAAATAAATGAAAAAGAAATGAAGGAAACAATAGCAAAGATCAATAAAACTAAAAACTACTTCTTTGAGAAGATAAAAAAAAAAGATAAACAATTAGCCAGACTCATGAAGAAAAGAATGGAGAAGACTGAAAACAATAGAATTAGAAATGAAAAGAAGTAACAACAGCCACTGCAGAAATACAAAGCATTGTGAGAGATTACTACAAGCAACAATAAGGCAGTAAAATGGACAAACTGGAAGATATGGAAGAATTCTTAGAAAAACACTGTCTTCCATCACTGAACCAGGAAGAAATAGAAAATGTAAACAAACCAATCACAAGCACTGAAATTGAAACTGTGATTAAAAATCTTCCAACAAACAAAAGCCCAGGACCAGATGGCTTCACAGGCAAATTCTATCAAACATTTAGAGAAGAGCTAACACCGATCCTTCTCAAACTCTTCCAAAATATAGCAGAGAGAGGAACACTCCCAAACACATTTTACAAGGCCACCATCACCCTGATACCAAAACCAGACAAAGATTCCACCAAGAAAGAAAACTACAGGTCAATATCACTGATGAATATAAATGCAAAAATCCTCAACAAAATACTAGCAAACAGAACCCAACAGCACATTAAAAGGATCATACACCATGTTCAAGTGAGGTTTATCTCTGGAATGCAAGGATTCTTTAACATATGAAAATCAATCAATGTGATAAGCCATATTAACAAATTAAAGGAGAAAACCATATGATCATCTCAATATATGAAGAAAAAGCTTTGGACAAATTCAACACCCATTTATGATAACAACCCTGCAGAATGTAGGCATAGATGGAACTTACCTCAACATAATAAAGGCCATATATGAATAACCCACATCCCACATGATTCTCAATGGGAAAAAACTGAAACCATTTCCACTAAGATCAGGAACAAGACAAGGTTGCTCCCTCTCACCACTATTTTTCAACATAGTTATGGAAGTTTTAGCTGCAGCAATCAGAGAAGAAAAATAAATAAAAGGAATCCAAATCAGAAAAGAAGAAGTAAAACTTTTAATGTTTGTAGATGACATGATACTCTACATAGAGAATCGTAAACATACTACCAGAAAACCTGAGCTAATCAATGAATTTGGTAAATAGCAGTGTACAAAATTAGTGCACAGAAATCTCTTGCATTCTTATACACTAATGATGAAAAATCTGAAAGATAAATTAAGGAAACACTCGTATTTACCATTGCAACAAAAAGAATAAAATACCTAGGAATAAACTTACCTAAGGAGAAAAAAGTCCTGTATGCAGAAAACTGTAAGACACTGATGAAAGAAATTAAAGATAATACAAATAGATGGAGAGATAGGCCATGTTTTGGATTGCAAGAATCGACATTATGAAAATGACTATACTACCTACAGCAATCTACAGATTCAGTGCAATCCCTATCAAACACCCAATGGCATTTTTCACAGAACTAGAATAAAAAATTTCACAATTTATATGGAAACACAAAAGACCCCAAATACCCAAGGCAATATTGAGAAAGAAAAGCAGAGCTGGAGGAATCAGGCTCCCACACTTCAGATTATACTACAAAGCTATAGTAATCAAGAGAGTATGGTACTGGCACTGAGACATAAATATAGATCAATGGAACAGGATAGAAAGCCCAGAGATAAACCCATGCACATATACTCACATTATCTTTTTGTGTGTGTGTGTGATACGCAGGTCTCTCACTGTTGTGGCCTCTCCCATTGTGGAGCACAGACACCGGGAGCACAGGCTCAGCAGCCATAGCTCACGGGCCCAGCCACTCCATGTCATGTGGGATCTTCCCAGACCAGGACACGAACCCATGTCCCCTGCATTGGCAGGGGGACTCTCAATCACTGCGCCACCAGGGAAGCCCTGGTCACCTTATCTGTGAAAAAGGAGGCAAGAATATACAATGGAGAAAAGACAGCCTCTTCAATAAGTAGTGCTGGGAAATCTGGGCTGCTACATATAAAAGAATGAAATTAGAATACTCCTTAACACCATACACAAAAGTAAACTCGAAATGGATTAAAGACCTAAATATAAGGCCAGACACTATAAAACTCTTAGAGGAAAACATAGGCAGAATACTCTGTGGCATAAATCACAGCAAGATCCTTTTGGACCCACCTCCTAGAGAAATGGAAATAAAACCAAAAATAAACAAATGGGCCCTAATGAAACTAAAAGCTTTTGCACAGCAAAGGGAACCCTAAACAAGATGAAAGCCAACCCTCAGAATGGGAGAAAATATTTGTAAGTGAAGCAACTGACAATGGATTAATCTCCAGAATATACAACCAGCTCATTCAGCTAAATATCAGAAGAAACAAACAATTCAATTAAAAAATGGCCAGAAGACCTAAATAGACATTTCTCCAAAGAAGATACACAGATTGCCAACAAACACATCAAAGGATGCTCAACATGAATAATCATTACAGAAATGAAAATCAAAACTACAATGAGGTACCACCTCACACCGTCCAGAATGCCCATCATCAAAGAATCTACAAATAAAAAATGCTGGATAGGGTGTGGAGAAAAGGGAACCCTCTTGCACTGTTGGTGGGAATATAAATTGATACAACTACTATGGAGAACAGTATGGAGACTCCTCAAAGTTTAAAAAGAGAACTGCCATACAACCCAGAAATCCCACTACACAGCATATACCCTGAGAAAACCATAATTCAAAGGGTCGTGTACCACAATGTTCATTGCAGCTCTGGCCAGGACATGGATGCAACCTAAGTTTTCATCGACAGATGAATGGATAAAGAAGATGTGACATATCTATACAGTGGAATATTACTCAGCCATAAAAAGAAACAAAATTACGTTATTTGCAGTGAGGTGGATGACCTAGAGTCTGTCATACAGAGTGAAGTAAATCAGAAAGAGAAAAACAAATACCATATGCTAACACATATATATGGATTCAAAAAAAAAAAAAGTTTTGAAGAACCTAGGGACAGGACAGGAATAAAGACGCAGACATAGAGAATGGACTTGAGGACACGGTGAGGGGGAAGATCTGGCTGGGAAAAAGTGAGACAGTAGAATTGACATACATACACTACCAATGTAAAATAGATAGCTAGTGGGAGGCAGCTGCATAGCACAGGGAGATCAGCTCAGTGCTTTGTGACCACCTAGAGTGGTGGGATAGGGAGTGTGGAAGGGAGATGCAAGATGGAGGAGATATGGGGGGTGTATGTATATATATAGCTGATTAACTTTGTTATACAGCAGAAACTAACACACCTTTGGAAAGCAATTATACTCCAATACAGGTGTTTAAAAAAAACAAAAAGAAAAAACGGATTTGTGTTGGCCAGTGTAGGTCAAGGAGGCTAATAAGGAGAGTCCTGGATGGTATGGAGCAACGATGCCAGCCAACATCAACCACAGTAACCAAGTCTGCCCAGACTATTGGGAAAACAACCCAAAGCAAAACAAACAAAAAAACCCCTACTTTTATTTTTTAAGTATAATGGAAAAATTTATTCTTTTAAAAACAAAAAAATTGGCCTTGCCACTCAGCTCTCAGGATCTTATTTCTCCCACCAGGGATTGAATCCAGGCCCCGGCAGTGAGAATGCTGAGTCCTAATCACTGCACAGTCAGGGAATTCCCCCAATTTTTTTCTTTAAGGACCAGATTGTAAATATTTTAGGCTTTGCAAGCCAGATCTAGCTTTTGTTGCAAATAGTTCTTTTATTTTTCTTGTACTAAAAATAAAAAAAAAAAAACACTTTAAAAATGTAAAAGCCGTTCTTATCTCATGGACCATAGTTTGATAACTCCAGCTGTAGACCAAAGCTTTCAATCACATTTAAACAGTAGAAAACTTCTATTCAAGAGAGATCTTATGTCAACTGAAGTAATCAAAATCAACCCAAGTGAAATGGCTGGCAGTTTGTTCGTGGTCCCAGGACGCTGACTACTCTGCTTTTTCTTCTAGATTCCAGATATCCCTGGGGCAACTATACGGAGTATATGAGCTCTTTGGAATACAGCTTAAACAGTTGGATATCTGTGCCGCAGAGAATGCCAAGGACTTTCGGCAAAGTAACAAAAAGTATGCAATTATCAAAAAAGCTCAGACCTTACATCAACAAGAAAGAAAGCACTTAACAGGCTGGCAGTGACCATCTGCACATTTTTCCTATGGTACTACCATGTTCAGTCACCTAAGTGAAAATCTAATTCTTTATCTTTTACCTGCACCATGTCTTGGACAGAAATTCCTTTACAATGTACTCGTTTCCTTCCTGTCCCAGTTCTAACAGAGAGTGTACTTTTATCTCTTTCTACCAGAATAACTGTGCAAGTCTCTTAACTCATTCCCTCACTGGCTCCTTTTACACTCTCCACTCTCTGTCCTTAGCCAGCCCACCTCAGAGAGGCTAAGTTTTGTAATTACATTGCTTTGATTTTGTCTCTTCATTTTCTCAGTGACCCGAATCCAATTCAATTTATTCAGTCATTGATCAGATATTTATAATGCCCAGTATTCAATGTGCTGGAGACTGCAGGATCCACAGATATATGTTAGAATCTCTGCCTTCTCTTAGAAGAGATAAGACAGTGACAAAATACCTGTGATAGAAGGTGGAATGCGACAAGAGTCATTTGAGTAGCACGAGCAAAGTTCAATAAAGTAGCTACAGAAAATTTCTGGCTGGTGAGATTGGGAAAGACTTGAGAAAGCATTGAAGATTTACTAGAAAGTCATTACATGAAGAGGAAACTGGCGGGACATTGTGATAGAGAGAAAGGCAAAAGCAGAGGAAGTGAGGTAGGAAATCACACAGATGATTCAGGAAATTATAGCCATATAACTTTAGTAGTTGAGTGATGGAATGAACTTCGAGAATGAGTTAAGCCAAGTTTGTGGAAGGGCAGGATTCGCGGCCATGTTGTTTAAACTGTATTCAGTAGACTTTGGAGGAAAGTTAATGTTTTTTGAAATCCATATGCCCTATGCCCTATTATTAGGTGAACGTATGTTTGGTTTACTCAGCCATGATGTAGTGAAAGGGCTTTACACTGAGAATTAGGGAACTCATAGATTCAAATTTCTGTTATAGCTACCTTTATTTCATCTTTCTAGATTATCAGTAAATCAAAGGGAAATGAAGAAAATGATCCTTTCCTTTTATATTTTAAATGTATGTATGAACTATGAAGTGCTGATGCTATATACAAAGTTAGGAAAGAGTTTTAAAAGCTGGAAAGAAAGTTTGGCTGTGGAACTTCCAAGAACAGATGACATACAGTGGGGTTGTTTTAGGTAAAATTGGAAAATAAGAAAATATATGTCTTTAACCTTTCAACCTAATATGGCAGATCAAGTTTCCCTGATATTCTCACATTAGATCATGAAATCGTTGGGGAAAGAAGAGTATTTGCTTTGATTCCTGTTTGTATTCTAAGCACACAGCAGAAAGCCTGGCTCATAACAACCACTCAGTAAATGTTGCTTGAATGAATGATCCCTACAAACTCCATCAAAGCCTCCATTCTAGAGGAAAATCTGTAAGCAAATGCATGTTAACGAATAAATGATTACCCTTATGTTAAAATGAATTTCCCATATAAGAAATAAGTATGGAATAGACCATTGCCAAAGTCCAGTTTTAATAGCAGCACACATAGAAGAGGAAGAGTATTTAGAAGGGCTTCAAGTTCTCTGCAGCTGAGTTCCCAATTGACTACTTCCTGCTTTTTCTCCATCTGTGACCCCTAGATTCCTACCTGAAAGCCTAGCTTTTTCAAGTACAACTGTCTTTAAATGAATTTACTCTGTCTTCCTTTGTCATATGGCAAGAAAAGGAGAACACCTGAGTGAGTTAGATTCTCTAGATAATCCCAAATTTTTCTAGATTGTGAGGAACACCTTGTGATACCATCCTCCAATGAACATCACCAAGCTCTAAGTCAGTGCCCTGATTAATTAGCCTTCCTGTCTGAAAAAAAAAATTACCTATTCTTTCACATGGAAATCCTTCCACAGTTGAACATTCATTTTGCTGTATTGAGCTGTATTTATGTTAAATTCCCTTCCTTCCACATCTAGGAGATTTGACATGCCTTGTGTTCATGGTTTCCAACCTGCCTTCTCTGATTACTTGCTCACTGCATGCAGCTTAGACAAAATGAATGCAATTGGTCAAGATGGTCATATATCTATTTAAAGTTGAGATGTAATGATATTGCCATTTTAGTTATCTGAGGTATCCGAAATGTCTGTAGCCAAATGTATCTTTTGCATTGATGTTAAATGTACTAATTTTACTTCCACTTGAACATGGTACACATTCTCCACCCAGAACATTTCAGAATGTTCTGAAACATTCAAAAGAGTTTTGGAGAGAAGATAGCAAGAATACAAAAATTGCAATAAATTAAAATACCATTAGAGATTTAATCCAAATATACCAATCTGTATATGGTGACAAAACATTACCACAACACTGTGAACTAGTGGAAAACTTTGTTTATGTCGCATATTTCACTTGCTAAAAAAATTATTAAAGGAGTAGACTAACCAGTACTTTTTTTTGCAGTAACATAAATAAAACTCAAAGAACAAGCCAAAGGTTTTGGAAAGAAAACATTGCCTCACATAACTGCGAGATACAGTAGAGTGTTGTGTCAGGCCCTGCTGACTAGGCTGCTCAAATAGCATCATCATGCATGTATCCTTCTCCAGTTCTTTGATAACTTCTTTCCACACAATGGACATGATCATTTTCAGAACAAGATCCCAGCTGAAAGATAACATTTCCTGGACGGGTGTATTCATTTCCTATTGTTGCTATAACGAATTATCATGAACTTAATGACTTAACACAAATTTATTACCTTATAGTTCTGAAGGTCAAACATCTGAAATAGGTCTCCTGGGTCTAAAATCAAGTTGTCTGCCAGGTTTCATTCTTTTCGGGAGACTTTGAGAATTCACTTTCTTTCCTTTTCCTGCTTCTAGAGACTACCTGCATTTGTTGGCTCGTGGACCTACATTCAATCTTCAAAGGTAGCAATCACATCACTCTGTGTTTTTATTGTCATATCTTCTCTAACTCTCCTGCCTTCCTCTTTCATTTATAAGAATGCTTGTGGTTACATTAGACTTACACACATAATTGAGGTTAATCTTCCCATCTCCAGATCTTCAACTTAACTCTATCTGCAAAGTCCCTTTTGCCATGTAAGGTAGACTATTCACAGGTTCTGGAGATTGGAATGTGGACATATTTAGGAGGGTATTATTCTGCCTATGATAACAGGTTTGGCAAAAAAAAAAAAGTTCTTGGAGAGCAGAGAGAGCAAAATGGATAAAGGGGATCAACTCTATGGTGACAGATGGAAACAAAACTTTTGGTGGTGAGCACACTGTAGTGTATACAGAAGTCAAAATATAATGTTGTGCCTATGACATGATATAATGTTATAAACCAATTATGCCTCAATAAATAATTTTTTTAAAAAGTCTAGGGGGTATTATGAGTAATCTGGCTTCTGTGATGTGCTTATGTCCAACGAATCTCTGTGCCTAGGAGGATTGTATACTCTGATTGGTTAGCCTGAGTCATATGAGACCAAGTCCCATGGTGAGGGTGCAGGGATAATGGCTTTAGCTTTGATCATTCTTCATGGAATGGTTTCACTGTGGGAAAAAAAGAGAATTTCTTATGAGAGTAGGGCAAACAGATGCTGGAAAAAGAAAACAATCACTGACATCCACTGCACAGGCAGATAAATGGGCGTATTTGCCTAGTTCCCAACACTTGTAAGAAGGATACCATAAGTTAAGAATTAGCTTAACTTTTAACATTTAAGAATTCTCTTTTTAAAATATAAATATCAAAGTTTGGGTGGGAATAAATATTCATGTTAAGTCACACATCCATGTGAAATCGTGCATCAAAATCTTATTCTTTATGCTGGCATCGGCTAACGTAATAAGTTACTTTGAGGGAGAAAGTTAGAAGATCTCAAAATGAGAGGTTCCAAAGAGGGCATAAAGGGAAGGTAAAAAACATGGATTGTGTACTTAGCTCCTCACAGCCTGATCATGCGCCATCTCTGACTCTTCTTGTGCCAACATGTAAACAGACCCTTGGTAAATGCACCCATCTCATAAATTAGGTCTTTCCTTCCCCGTTCATCCACTCTCCTACGTCTTCCTTAGCATCATGCCAATCTGAGAACTAATCAGAGCTTTTTGTTCAGAACTCCCATCCCTTATTTCTGCAAGATGGCAAGATCGGCTCTATCCCAGAGCCCCAGAGGAAAGGCAACTGTGCATGGGCCGAGCCATCCCTCCACTGACAGCCGCTCTTCTGCGTTTGGGCGTTAATTCATAATCAAACATTGATGAATCATGCTATTTTACTGAAAAGCACAGTCCTTAAGTCAACCATCTAATCTAAGGGAAGAAATTAAACTCTAAACCAACATAAACACATTACAAGTCATTAGTGTAATTAAAAAGGAATATATAATTAAAACATTTGTGTATTTTAGCTCAAATTCATCTGTGGTTGGAAATTTTAATGAACTGTTCATCAAAGAAGTCTCAGGAGTCTGGGGATAAGTTTAGCATAACAAGAAACTGAATGTTTTCTTTCCTCTGTTTCAGGAGCCCCATTCCCTCTGGTTTCTAAAAAGCAACCTGTCATTGGTTCAACCAAACTAATAATGATTCTAAGTGGTTATGATTGCTTCCGTGTTTTAAACTGATGTTATCTTTTTATCCCTTAAGAATCATGTTTTTCATAATTACTTCTCTTTTGTCCTTTCCGTAAGACAAATTATTTTGTAATTAGCGATGAAGGAAGGAGTCGTCACTCCAAGACATCTGTCAAGTTGTCAGGAAGGATGTCTCCCTGTAGCTATATTTAAACTTTCTGTTTAATAGCCTCTTGCTTTATTTCTCCAGAACATCTCTGCAGAATCATGCCCAGGATCCCCTAATGATCAGGTTCTATAAAACATCGAGCAATTAGACTGTAAGAAATATTGCTCCCCAGAACGTCCTTCTCTCTCCTAACACTCCCTTCCTGTGTCTCCCCACCCACCCAGACCTTCCCTCCCCAAGCTCTGTGGTCTCTAGGGTTAGGCTTTAGCAGGTGAGAAGGTGAAATGGCAGTGTGTCAACAATTAGGCTAACATTTTCCCCAACTTCAGCTTTTCGTTGTAACAATGCTGTACTCTGAATGAATGGCAAGCTATTGTTAGAAACAGAATACTTTCCCCTTGGAGGGAGCCCAGCCGTACCAGCGCTGTGTATTTCACGTGCACCCTACAGAAAAATGACGTGCTCGCTCACATCTTTGCTGTTCTTCTGTTGCATCTGTAGCAAAGAACAGCCTCCCAGTGACTCCTAAAGCCTCATTCCTTAGGAACAGAATCCAGACTGACAGAAACATCCTGTGGAGCACTGAGGACGATGGGGAGCACATCTTATCATAGGATTCAAGATTACTGCTGATCTCCAATTCCAACGCCATTCTGTCAACAGCTAACACCCTAAATCTCACAGAAATCTCAAGCTGCTCTAATCACTCACTCTCTTTATTCTTCCATAGCCCATTTAACTCATGACTCTGGTTCTTCATAAAAGAAAGGTAGACACAGGGAGTGCTGTGATTCCCAAGAGCCACATAGAAGTACCAGACAGATCCAGGGAAAGCAAAACTTAGTGAACTGCAGTCTGATACTGACTTTTCACCTGGCCCTAGCAGAGACACAGAGACAGCTGAGGACCTTGAGTTCCTTCCATGTCTTAGGAGAAGTCTCAGTATACTTATCCTTCCTTTTGAGCATCTTTCCAGTTTCTCCCTCCTTCAAAACACCCATACCTCTGGCCTAGGTCCCAGGGGCCTGTTAAGCTTTCAAATGCCCTGAAAATTATCAAGATAAAGTGGAAAAACTGTTGCTTAATGTATTTTTCCTCACAAGGTTAGTTACATTTAACAGCAAACTCTTGATCAAAAAGGCAATATGAAATGACAAAAAAAAAAAAAAAAGGCATTATGAGGTAGAATTACAGGTTTCAGAGACATCAGGGTGTCAAAGCTTCTGTCTTCTGCTAGGGTAGGTAGACTGGCCCTGGATCCTTTCTTGTCGCATCCCGTGGTGACTGCTTACTCTTCCTGCCCGAGTGCAGTGCAGGAGCAGAGTGCAAGATGTAGGAAGAAATGTGACAAACACAGTGGCTGGGATGCTAAGGACAATAATTTAAATCAGTGTGTTTACTTTTCTGGTTAGTTTCCCAATGGATTCCTCACAGAGTTCATGATTATAGTTAAGATGAAATAAAGTCATAAAATGTCACTAAGCTTGCAGTTCTCTTTTTCTATTCCAAATGCCACTCCTTCTGTATGGCTATTTCAATGTCCCTTCATTTCTGTTTCATCCTTTGTTAAACGATTCTGCACATCAATGTCATATCTAAATACTACTTGTAGCATTACCTTGTCTTTCTGCTGTCAAGAGGCTGAAGGGGCTTCCTGACACCTAAGGGTTAATGCATGGCTTCATGTCACCTGCCCTCACCCCATCCATCCTGGATGCTCATCATTTCTCAGCAGTGGTCTTTCTGAGCTCATTAAATTGGGCACCTCCCTTTGCTCCACCCACCTCACATGAATTCCTATTGGCTCAAGTTTGTTGGCACTATTTCAGAAAGTAGAAATACAGAGAAGATCTGAAAATACCATGTAGCTGCCTTCTGGCTCTCATCTCTCCACTTCTGGGGTATTTCACATGCGAGAAATAAAACTCTATCTTGTTTAAACCACTGTTACATCTGTTGTTGATTATCAGCAACTGAATGCAATTCTTAACCAAATTCATGGGAACAATTATTTTTACCTGTAACACGTTTATTACTAATACTGAACAGGTGATACCGGCCTAATTATTTGGTTTTTGGTTTAGTTATTCATTTGTTTGAGATGTTACATCGAATATTCTGAAATTCTGAAACTATTTAATTCAACTGATGAAACCATCCTTTGTGCCCTTACTTGGAAGGTATCATCCATCCAACACCTCCAAGGTTCATCCTCAAGCTCTCCTTCCTCTGCCCAAGCAGTGCCCTACCTGCTAAGTATCTAAACGGGAAAATCATACAAACATGCAATCATATCACCTTCCCATGATTTCACTTGACTCTAGTCAGTAATTAATATAATTTTGTGTGGTTACCAACACTTTATGTGAACTTGCAAACATATAGAGTCACAGCTTGAGTGCAGAAAGGTAACCCTAAAAAACTTTTTTTCTGAAACGTTTTTCAGACTAGAGAAGCTTACAAGTTGTGGGTGGAATTAATGAGTGAATAACAGAATCATAGGCAGTAAAAATTATATATTTAAAAACATAGAACAAGGACAGATAAGACACTGTAAGAGCATGAATAGGTGAAAAGATTTACATGAAGAAGCTCCATAGTTTCACATACATTTACGTGATGTGAACTCATGTAATGATGTGAGTATTTTTTAATGTTATGATTAAAATTTAATGTTTTTTATTTGGAAAAATTATAGTGTCACCTTTGGTCTTTATTACTCTCTTTCTTTGAAGCAGTATTTATTGGTATGTTGGGGGTTACTAGTATTTGTATTTAAAAAGTTTATGTTTTAGGTGAAAGGAGAAGATATTGAGTATAGACAGAATTGGGTGTGGGGATACCACAAAACACAGCAAGGATATTGACCTCCAAGAAAGGGAAATGATGAGAACAAAGACATCATGATTGCAGGGAGAGGTACATGAAATCTGCACCCTAGGGAGAAAGTTGAGAGTTAGAAAAATGTCAGATGAGTTTGTGAGATGTAAGAGAAGTTGTAGACATTCCTCAAAAAACTTAAAAATAGATCTACCACACAACCAAGCAATTCCACTTCTTGGTATATACCCAAAGGAAATGAAGACAGGAGTTCAGTGAGATATATGCACTCCCATGTTTATTGCAGCATTATTTACAATAGCCAACATAAGGAAACAACCCAAATGCCTACCAATAGATGAATGGATAAAAAAGACATATACACAATGAGATATTATTCAGCCATGAGAAAGGAAGATATCCTGCCATACAGCACATATCCTGTAATGTGCTCAGGGTCCATCCTGCAATAACATGGATGGACCCTGAGCACATTACACTAAACAAAATAAGTCAGAGAACTACATGATATTACTTTAATATGGAATCTAAAAAAGTCAAACCTGTAAAAAAAGAAACAAACAGAGAGTAAAACAGTGATCATGAGGCGTGGGAGGATAAGACTGATGATGTTTAAGCGTCCAAACTTGTAATGAGTACATAATAAGCCATAGAGATCTAATGTACAGTATATCAAATATAGACAATACTATTGTAATAAGTAAGTAATGTGATAAATATCTTTAGAGCAGTAACAATGTCATAATATATAAATGTATCAAAGTAACACACTGTACACCTTAAATTTACAAAATGTTACATGCCAAATTTATCCAATTAAAAAGAGAGAGAGAGAAGAAAAGACCCATGCCTCATTTCCCTGCTAGATTCTCAGACTACGTGTAAGTGAGAAAACACTGGAGAGAAGTAGACATAGTCAGCCTCATTGTGACATAGAAGCCAAAGAAAACTTTTCATGACCCAAAAGTGTGGTGTTGGTGTTGCCTATGTGTCACTTGTTTTCAAAGAGAATCATTAAACAAAACGGAAAGACAGACCAATAGAGGCCAGATCATCTCAGTAGCAACCTATTTGGACCAATGATCAAGGACTAGATGTATCCTTGCCTCTAACACACTGGCACCCTCTTGAACTGAGACAGCCCTTGGGGAAAATAGAAACTTCATCATCTTCATTTTACAAAAAACAAAACTGTCCAAATAACTTTCTACATAGGTCCTTTCTCATGTGTAGAAAGGGGAAGACCATGAAGCACAAGGCTATGGAATTCATTTTAGGGATGCCAGAAAAAGATAATTTCAAGTAATGCATCCAGCACTGATGTGCAAAAGCCCATCATGAATGATCCTTTAGCTTGGGAATAATCCTTACAAGGCTTTTCTCCTAAGTGAGAACCCCTCTGTGGCAAATAATACATTGTGTAGAACATTTTGATATGAAGATGCTCATGAGGTCACCATTTGGAGAGGCTCGTAAAATTTTAGAAAAAATGAGATTTTAGAAATAGTTAAAGAGATTGAGGCCTTGCCCTAAGATGACAGTGGAGTCAGTCATACATGATGTTCCTTGTTTATAAGTCCAGAATCAAGGTTAGAATTGCTTTTGCATATAATTTAACATCTTTGTCCACAGGACCTACTTATACCTTAGTATACCCCAATTTCTCCTGCAAAAAGTGAGACCAATGCATTACACACTCACTCACACATCCATTCATGCACTCACACACATATTCCCACTCACACATACACTAAATTTTGTGGTTTCCCCTGGGATTACTAAATGTTAAACTTCAATGAAATGAGTATCCCACAGTTTAGATGCCAGGTCCATAGGCCTTTCTTGATAATCTTATAATCTTTGATTTTACTGAAGATGATATCATGGATCTATTTGAGACGCTTGTTTGTTCATGGCCAGATCAATTACTTTTTATTATGAGCATAAAAAAGGAAGAGGGGAAGAAAAGAAATAAGAAAAAATGAAAAGAAATCTAAAGGTAATCTATAAGACAGTTTTCACATTAAATACAAGAAAAATGTTTCTAACCATTTCAGCTGTTTAACAGAAGTTTTACCTCTCAAATGGGTCAATGTCGTATCATTCTACAAACACTGGTGACATCAGAAATGCTCTATAAAAGAGATCCTCTTAAAGAGCCTCAGCTGGGTACAAGGACCATGAACTTCTTGGGACTTTGTCTAGCTTCATGATTTTACCCTTCTACTATCCCATGTGAGGAACACTTCCTATAAAAAGCTTTTGCAGGCATTACCAGCTCTGCTGCCCCCCATGAAATTTACATATTTTCTGGGCATGCATGTTCCCAGGTACACACATTCACACTGAGGCTTTCAAAAATCATTGATGTTAGCAAGATGGATATTTAGGTGAACAGCATCTGTCAGAGCAAATATTTTCAAGATGTCTCCAGTGACCATGTTTTTCACTAAGGTTTCCAGTTACATTTTGTATAATTAATCCTAACATTGTAATCTTATTCAGAAAAATGGAGTATCAGAGGATGCTGGTAAATAAATCTTCTGGCTATGAAGATACTACTCCAGAGATTAGGAAGCAAACATTATGGCTACTATTGTCTTTGCAATGACTCCTGAAAATATGTTAATAAATATTGGGTTTCACAATCCCCAGGCAAATAAATATTTAATTATAACAATGGATATTTACCTAAAAAAACTGAGTTGAATCTCATGTATTATGATTTGAGAAATTAAACATATAATAATTTAACTCTTAAACATCTACTACAATACACTGCATTAGGGCCTGGAATACAACCATTTAAATCCTACCCTGATTTCCAGTTAAACATGGTGAATTAAACACACACATTTATCTCTTATTCCCTCTTTTTTTAAAAAATAAAATTATTTATTTATTGTTGGCTGTGTTGGGTCTTTGTTGCTGTGTGCAGTCTTTCTCTACTTGTGGTGAGTGGGGGCTACTCTTCATTGCGGCATGTGTGGGCTTCTCATTGAGGTGGCTTCTCTTGTTGCAGAGAACAAGCTCTAGGCATACAGGCTTCAGTAGTTGTGGCCATGCAGACTCAGTAGATGTGGCTCAGGGGCTCAGTAGACGTGACTTGCAAGTTCTAGAGTGCAGGCTCAATAGTTATGGTGCTCAGGCTTAGTTGCTCTGTTGCATGTGGGATCTTCCTGGACCAGGGCTCAAGCCTGTGTCCCCTGCACTGGCACCACCGGGGAAGCCACTCTTATTCCCTTTTGAAACTCCTCTATAGTGGGACATCAGAAGAGTCAAGTAATAATAATAATATAGAGACAAGAGCTGATGAAAGATGCCAACAAAACTTGAGAAATTGGAATGAAACCAAGAGGAAATTAACTGTCTGAGTATCTCAGAGGAACCTGAAACCTGAGTACTTGCAAAAAAAAATAGCCAAATATTGGCAAAATGATTCATGTAAGAAACCTGGGAATGTTTAAGATTTAGAGACACCAGCACCTTGGATGAAAGTGCCAGGTAGGACTTAAAACTGGAGAGTAGGTTGGAAGTATTTATAGGAGCAATTACCAACCTAAGTACCAGTCATTACCTTGTGTAGCCAGGAAACTCAGTGTACCCATGGATGCAGAAGACTGGAAGTATGTTTTCTGGAACAATGAGACCATAAAATCTTTGCTCTTAGACAAAGTAGCCTTAGCTAAAGGTCAAAGTGAAAGTGCTGTATTAAAAACAGATTATTCATGAAATCATACTTAGTAAACTAATCATATCCTACCCTACTCTTCCTTATGATCTTCCAGAATGCTGGAAAATTGAGCTTTTGCCTCTCAAGTCAATATTTGAATGACTCAGGAAACAGTCTGGCCGAGATGAACAAGCTGTCACCCCCTGATTAACCTAGAGTGGCACCCACAATTAGACATCCCTGCTCATGAGCACAGAAATCAGATCAGTTTTTAGTGCCTCTCTCTTAATTATGAATATATCACAAGTCATCACCAGATGGTTGTAGAAGGCCTCAAAAATAAGGACAAAAGAGAGATAAAAGCAAAGGGATAATAAAGACCAGAAGAAACAGAGATAATGTAAGGAGCAAAAGAAAATTTCCAACATTCTAAAATGTTTCAGAGAAGAGAGTGAAGACATTGAATCTGTGAAATGAAATTTGTTGCTTCAAAAAAGGAACATTCCAAGAAAAAGAAAGGGTTTTTGAAAATTAAAAATGTAGAGCAGAATTTTAAAAGTTCAACCCAAGCAATAAAAGATAAAGAAAACTTTTAAAAAGCAGAACAAGAAGACAAAGACAACATAAAAGAGATAAGATTTAAAAAGCTAGAACATCTGTAGAAGGATACAGGACAAGAGTAAGAGGAGTTAAAGAAATGGAGATGGACAAAACAGAATTATTTTTATTATCATAGAAATAAAGCAAGGGAACTCCATAGATCTAAGAGACATATTTCCATATTTTTAAAAAAAGAGACCACTAAATATCATGTAAAATATCAGCAAAGTATGTCCTTGTGAGCCTCCAGAATTTGGGGGCTGAAGAGAAGATCCTAATTTTCCATAGACAAAAAGGAAGGGTTTGGAAACAGAATCCCATCTCATTTTTTTAAAAATAAATTTATTTATTTTATTTATTTATTTTTGGCTGTGTTGGATCTTTGTTGCTGTGCACAGGCTTTCTCTAGTTGCAACGAGCGGGGGCTACTCTTCATTGTAGTGCACATGCTTCTCACTGCGGTGGCTTCTCTTGTTGTGGAGCACGGGTTCTAGGCACGTGGGCTTCAGTAATTGTGGCACGTGGGCTCAGTAGTTGTGTCTCACGGGCTCTAGAGCACAGGCTCAGTAGTTGTGGTGCACAGGCTTAGTTGCTCCGCGGCATGTGGGATCTTCCCCAACCAGGGATCGAACCCATGTCCCCTGCATTGGCAGACAGATTCTTAACCACTGCACCACCAGGGAAGCCCCCCATCTCATTTTTAAAGAGGATATATTTAAGAATAAAAGGAAATGGAGAAAAATTTTCAAATTCACAAAGATAAACTTCTGATTAGAATTGAATATCTAGCCAAACAATCAAACATAAGGAAAAATAAAGATGTATTCAGACATTTTGAGTTCTTAAGAATGTATCTACCGTTAACTCTTTTTCAGAAAGATACTATAAAAGATTTTCAATTTAAACAGGAAAGATGGAGACACATGATTCCGGAAATGGGGCTTCAACAGAGAAAGAGGCAATGGAATTCTCTGAATGATGGTAATACGAAATCCTAACGCCATAGATGTGTCTAGAGTGTACCCAGCCTACATTGAAGCAAGGGGAAGGAGAGATGCAGGATAGATATGTCCAAAGGAAAAAAAAGTGAAACCAATGACACTAGTAACTATATGACACTAGTGATTATATTTAGAGATAAATTTGTGTTCTATCAGAAAGATTGGGGGTTAATTAGAAAACTAAACAAAAAAAACTAGAGACAATTATTAACTTCAGAGAAAACAAAAAGTTGGGCAAGAATTATGCTGTAATCGTGTTCAAGATTACATAGTCCATCGTAATTTTAACAAACTAGGTGTATATAATGGGACTATGGGGTTTCCAACATCCTGCCACATAAAGTTGAAAATACTCTATTCAATCACTTTATGTGTACTGTGCTCTCATTACAAACTCTGTGTGTGTGTGTGTGTGTGTGTGTGTTTGTGTGTGCACGCTGCTTGTCTTTCCACCTAAGCCAGGAACTCTTTGGGAAAAAAAGAGTATCTTCTGTTTCTCTATATCCCCCACAGTGGTGGGCTTATGCCTCAGTTAAAAAAAAAATAGTAAAGCACTGAGCAAATCTTTGCACAACTAACATCTAGGTAGAAGGGGGAAAAAGAAAACCCTAGAGTTAATACATAAGGGGACCAAATAATAATCATCACAGACAAGATATTCACAGTAATAATGTGAGTATGAAAACTGGTTGTTTCCTGGGTTCTAAAAAAGTGCTGCTCACTGTTCTTAAGTCCTTTATATGCTTTAACTCATTTAAGTGTCAAAACAAATTTACAATATGTGAAAAGAATCTAAAACAAAAAAAGAGTGGATATATGTATATGTGTAACTGATTCACTTTGCTGGACACATGAAACTAACAAAACATTGTAAATCAACTCTACTCCAATAAAAATTTAAAGGAGAAACAAATTTACAAGTTGAATACCATCATGATTTCCATTTTACAGGAGAGAAAACTGAGTCACAGTGAGGTTGAATGTGACAGGGCCAAATGAGACAGGATATATTCTCCTTCTTGTCCAGCCAGACCATGTGTCTTGAATTTCACTGGTGACACTCTCCATAATGTTCTTGTTTGTCTCCACATCTATTTCCACTTCAGAACCTGGACTCTGAGGACAGGCACCTTCTCTCACACTTTCCTTAAACTCAGACATTTCTAAGTGGAATATCTTGTATGGAGTGAGCACTCAGCACTTACGCATGAGCTGAACAGAAAGCTGTGATGGGTGAGGAGGCCTACTGCACGGCCTCCGACAGAGCACAGACTGGCAGAGTCGTGGGAGATTAGGGCAGGCATAGCTCCATATACCGTTGACTATTAAATGATCATAAATAACTGTTCCAAAATGCAAATGCTAGTCAAAATGTTTTACATGATGTAGGAGAAGACATATTTGGAATGATTTTAAAACTTTTTTCAAATATGATATCAAAACAGTATTTATACATATCTTTTTGTGTTAATATGTATTTCTAATACATTATCTTTTGGAGATTTGAATCAGTGTAATTTAGGATGGTTTTAACATGTATTTTTATTCTTTTTGATGCAGTGGTAAATGGGATTGTTTTCTTAATTTCTCTTTCTGCTATTTGAAGTAAGTCAGAGAAAGGCAAATAACATATGATATCACTAAATCATCACTCAGGTGCTGTACACCTGAGACCAACACAACATTGTGAATCAACTGTATTTCAATAAAATTAAAAAACAAACAAACAAACAAACATGTATTTTCCAAAATAGGTGCAACAAATAAGATGTTTCTGGCTAAATTTCAAAAGATAATATATTGAAGAAAAATGGCTTTACTTGAACATTTCACATGATTTTGTTAATTTCTCACTTTGCCACATATGTAAAAAGTTGAGGAAAGACAGATTTCTTAAAGAGATGGGCCAGATACTGGTTTTCTTTACTGAAGGCAGCAAAGTGATGCTGCATGGCCAAAAGCTCTAGTTTGTTAAATTCTGATTAAATGGGGTTTCTGTTTTTATTATGTTTTGCTTGTTTTTCTGTAGCAGAACTTCACAAGCTTAACCTAAAATGCATGCTTTTATTTATGTCTTTACCAAGCTGGGGTACTTTTGAATTATTGTCTATGTTTTCATCCCTCAGGTGTAAGGCATTTCAATCTGAAAGGACTTCTGAGCCCTACACTGTGTGTGTGTGTGTTAATTAGAGTTGATTTCCTGATCTTTGCTGTCAGCTTCCTCTGCTCCACAATTTGAGACACAACAAGGCTAAACCAATCCTCAAAGTTCTCTGGAGACCATTTCTAGTTGCATTACTGATTTATTTTCGTTTTGACCAGATGGCTCCAGGTTCCTATGACTGTACGGGAGTCCTTTTGATTACCCTATTTATCCCTCCCAGTGCTCAATTTAAGGGTCAAATCTCATGTAACACATTTGCTAGCAAGAAAAACCATTCAAGCCCACTGCTGCTTGGACACCATACTACTGACATATGCTCTATGCCTCATTACACACCAAAGTTATTAGATTTAGTACATGTTTTTATAAATTCCATAACAAAAAACAGACAGGGTTTTCATGAGTTTGCTGATTTGGGGAATATTCAACCAATGGAAGATCATGAGCCAGGAGGACTTTGCAGAGTGGAGGGGACTCTGTGGGTACCCAAAGGCTCCCTCACAGAAGCCTTCCTTGCATTTATGGAGCAGGCCATGAAAAAGATGAGCAGAACATTTTTAATGAAACCAATAAAAATGCAAAGGAGGGCTTCCCTGGTGGTGCAGTGGTTGAGAGTCCACCTGCCGATGCAAGGGACACGGGTTCGTGCCCTGGTCCGGGAAGATCGCACATGCTGCGGAGCAGCTGGGTCCGTTAACCATGGCTGCTGAGCCTGCGCGTCTGGAACCTGTGCTCCGCAACGGGAGAGGCCACAACGGTAAGAGGCCCGCACACCGCAAAAAAAAAAAAAAAAAAAAAAAAAAAAAAAAAAAAAAA